>NC_142655.1:43379242-43682272 GCF_055504915.1 Nelumbo nucifera
ATGCTTTGGCTTTATCCTTCAAAGAGAATGGGAATAATCTCAGCCTAATGGCATCATCACTTACCCCATTGTGTTTGAAGGTATCACATATTTCTAAAAAGTTAGCAATATGTGCTTTGGGATCTTCGTGGGCCATTCCATAGAATTGCACAGTGTTTTGAATCATTTGTATAATGGCAGGTTTAATCTCAAAGTTGTTAGCAGCAATAGTAGGCCTTATAATGCTGGAAGCAGCTCTAGTGAGTGAGGGTTTGGCATAATCCATCATGGTTCTCTGTTCATCCATTTGTTGAGCTTCTTGTTGGACTTGTCTAGCTGCTCTTAGACGGACATGAAGAGTTCTTTCAATCTCTGGGTCGTAGAGGATCTCCTCCATCTCGACTCTACTTGTCATAAACTGTGAAAGTCAAGGCAATAAAAAGGCTAATACAACAGAATATGATTACCTAAACCTACTATAACTGAGATATGTACAATTATTTATTGTCATACAAGTACTGATTATAATTAAATTATTGATTATTAAAAAGGATCTGAACCAGCAATCTTATTCACATCCCTTAATTGCGGAATCTTTTAGGTCTGCAATTCTTTGGGCTTGTTGGTTCAGAGAAATTCAACAAATGATTGAAATCTGAATGGAATATACAATTCTTGAAATACAATGTACACAATTGCACACATCCATTAACATCTGCTAGGCTGAGGGCTACTTATCAGAGCAGAATTGTCAATGTGCCTTCAGAGGACCTAAATTGGGCTACAATCAGACCTGAGCCAGGTTTGGGTTTAGGTTTGTAAGCTTATGCAAGTGTATGGCTTCACAAGTTTGAAGAATTCTATTAACCTGAGATCAGGTTTGATATTGTCCTATAAATGCTGCTGCTATTGAAAGTAGTTCAGTACACATTCAATCCATTCAATATCTCGGTTTAGACTTCTTATGAATCCGTACAAATGCTCATAAGTCAAAACCATCCATAGCAACCCATAGTGCAGTAGTAGACAAAACATTCATTCCACACAATTTCAAATTCAGGTCTGCTGTATTGTAAGCTATAGTGCAGCAGTAGCAGATCTGAATTGGGTCCAAATCTTTAGACTTTCAATTCATGCACAGCTGAAATCAGATATATCTAATTTGAAAAATTTCAAGGATAAGCCCAGGACCATTTACAATGCTAATTTAGTAATGTTAATTGTAATACAAACCTGTTCAAAACCTGCCCTGATTCAGCCTTACTGTAGTAGGTCTGCTGTAGCAGCCCTGCTACAGGTCTGAATTCTAATTAAAAAAATGGTGTGGAAGTGCCACTTTGCATGAAATCTCTTGAGGCATAAAAAAATCTCAGATTAAATATACTTTTCCTCAACCAAATCAGCTCAGATAGATCAGAGTACAAGTTATCTAACATTGCAAAGTCTGCCCTGTATCCTGCTCTGTTCACAACCCCAGTTCAGATCTGGGTGATTGCAAACCCGAATTTCTTCAACCATGGCTATCCACTTGTTCTTGGGGGATAGCAGATGTGTCCTAGGGTGAATTAGGGTGGTGATGACCCCCAATTACCCTCAAACTTACCTCGGTTCAGGTCTGAGTTCAGAGGAACTCAGATCTGAACTGGTGCAGATCTGCTATAGCAGAACTCAGATCTGAACTCAGATCTCAGATCTGAGTTCTGATCTGAATCCTTACTTTCCATTCTTTTGTTTATATGGTTCTTTTTGTTTTCTTCTTTTCATTTTCTATATATTTTTTTTCTTTTTGTAATGAAAGAAAAAATAATAGAGGGCTGAAACATAAGTAGAATTTTTTTTTCGGCTGAGTGTTGTAGTTCTACTATAGCAGATCTGAGTGCCGAATGCAACTCAGATCTGCAACACTCATGATTTTGTGATTTTTTTTTTTCTTTTAGAGGGTAATAACTTCAAGATAGAAAGTAAAACAGGTCTCCCTTTATTAAAATTAAACTGAAACAAGGAAAATAAAGTAATCTACTAAAGAGAAAAGAAGCATAACTACAATAATACAGCAGTTGCATTCAAAGCAAAAATGAAAAATTAAGCAAATTAAATCAACTATGAATGCAATGCTGAATGAGACCAGATTAAGAATGCCCAATGTTTCCTAATATTGTTTCCCTAAATCCCCGACAACGGTGCCAAAAACTTGATGTGTGGCTCATTGTGACACTAGCAAGTGCACTAGCCATTCAAGTAATAAAGTAGTGAGTGAAGTATCATTCCCACGAGGATTTAGGAGACATTTACCAATACTAAACTGGGCACTTCTTATCTGATCAACAATAAATCAAAACTTTATTCAAAAGCAAAAAATTCTAAACTAAAATCTATCTAAATTATTGACCCAATTGCCTTCAATTTAGGTTAGAAGAGTAAGCAGTTAATGTTAATCTCAGAATTCAGCAATCAATCAAGTTGAATCATTCGAATAGATTGTGATTAAGTCTTGGTTTGGTGAAACCCCAAGGTCATGAACAGCCTCTCTCGAGTACATGTTCATCCTATGCAGTAGTGATGGTTCCCATATCTCTATCAAGGATCTAATCCCATGCATGCATTTCTTCAAACACTTCTAAGGCATCAATTCAAATCTGAATTGATCACCAACTGAATTGTGCAAGTTATCTCTAACCTTGCATCCAATTCAGTTCTTGAATACTAGATCTAAATTCCTAGAGTCTTTCTCAAGCACTCTAAGAATTCCAAGCTTTAGATTAATTCGGCCAATCTGAATTCTCTTTCAAGCAATTCAGATCTTGCAATCTTAGATCAGAGAATTCAGATTTGAGTTTTAAAAGTTAATTGGCCGAATTAATTTACAATTTAATCCCTATTCAAGAAACTTCAAGTACAATTCACAACCATTCGAATGAATCAAAAAGAATTTGATTGCTGATCTGAAATTTTACAAACTGAAATACATCAAGAAAGAATGGAAGAGGGAGAAAGAAAAAAAATTACAACAAGGAAGTTGAATTCAAATCAAAGGAAAATAAAACTGGAATAGAATGATTACAATAGATCTCTGAATCAAAAACCCCCAATTTCAAACTCACCATCTCTTCTTGCTATCTTGACATGAACTCCTTCGGCCCCTTCTTCTTCTTCTTCCTTGCGCCTAGCCCTTCTTCTCTTCCTTCTCTTCAAGGAGTTTGAACCTCTAGGAGTGGGAGAGCCTTTCTCTCAAGCAATTAAACACCTTCCCCCTTCTAGAGGCCTCCTTATATAGATTTTCAAGGGGGCTCTTGCCCCTTCTTGAAGCCTCTAGAATGGGGTGTATTACACCCCCTTCTTGAACTTTCTAGAGTTCTCTTGAAAGCCTTTTAAGAGTTGCTGCCCCTAGCTCTTTGGGCTGCTATTTGGGCTGCACTTAGGCTCCTTCTTAGCACATGATAGCTACACTCTAGGTTGCTCTTTTGGGCTAAGAATGGGCCTTTTCTACTGGGCTGAATTTTACTCTTTGCTAGGCTTTCTTTTCTTGGGTTTTTTCAAGGAATCAACTTATTCTTCTTGTGCTGAATGCTCTCTCTTGCTTCCACAACTGGGCTGGGCTGAAATTGGTCTTTTTGAACCTTCTTTTCTTGCCTTTTTTCTTCCTTTTTCTTGGATTAATCACCCCTGAAATCTCTTCTTATCATTAAACTAAATTAGGGTAAAATTAAATAAAAACAGCATAAAAATCCATGCAAAGACCTCATAAATTATAGATAAATTGTATGTTCATCAGCCCACACCTGTAAGGTCTAGTTTTAAGGTGTTAAAACTGCAAAAGCCCACTGTTTGCAGGAAATCTATATGGGCCGAACTACTAACTGCTATTCAGCCCATATACCTAGATAATATTAAATGGTAATATTATGGATTAAAATGGGCTTTAATAATGAGCTTTACAGATATTAATTGATTGGATCAATTCTATACTTGCATGTGATGTATGGATGTGTGATGTGCTACGTACATGGGCCATAAGTACTTGGCTCATACAGATACGATAGTGGCTCTTGTGCACACCATGGATGAATGCACATCATTGCCATGGTGTCCCTAAAGATCATTGGATGATCTCCCTCAGTGGTGGGCCCCACACCCCTTGAAAAGGACATGTGCGGAATCCTATCCGTTAAGGGCCCACCAGAAATCTGGCTTTATGAAAGTTAGTGGGAGCCACTTTGGTTTGACTTAAATTAAACTAGGGCATAACTTTTGTTCCCTCCTAAAATATGAGTGCATGTAATAGGGAGATTCATATGATGAACTCTCTAAAGGCCTTCCATCATTAGCATGAAGATGGGTCCTTCAGTAATGAGGAAACGCACCATAAAATTGGACTATCCATTTTCTGCTAGATCTGTTGGAGTGTTTCATAAGATGATAGCGGTGTCATAGACCGATGTGGGAGGACCTCACCAGAAAATGAGAGACTCTCACGGTACCTTGGTGTTCACGAATATGATGGGTGAGCACTCACTGGACAGAAAGGTTTAACCTAAAATGGCAATGAATCTGGTCTGACAGAGGCCAAAGGGAAAGTTCATATGATGAATGGATATGATCCTTCACAGAAAGGTGGTGGGGTTATGCAGCTGAAACAGTTGGCTCCATACACCCTATGTGATTTCCCACATTTTCAGAGACAATTCGCAGTCTCTGTCACTGAGATAGGTGGGAAATCTCAGAGATGAATAAATGGGAATGGAACATAGATTAAAAGCCATATCTATGTAGATAACATGAATCAAATTAGGTTGTGGACTAATGTTTGCTTTTTATCAAAAATGGCAAACGGACAATTTGTGAAGCTTTTGGACGACAATAAGCTTAAGAGCCCAAACTATGTCGATTGGAATCGTAACCTAATGCTAGTCTTGACCTCTAAGAAATTGGATAAGGTGGCTAAGAATCCTGCCCCAGAACGTCCGGGAGATAGGGCTTCTGAGGCACGGGAAAGGGACTATCAGGAATGGGAGGAGAAAAACTCCCTCGCCCAGTGTTACATCATTGCCTCCCTGGACAATCCAATATAGAGGCAGTTCGATCAGATTGAACTAGCCAAGGACATATTGGATAGTTTAAAGACAATGTACGAAGAGCAGAATCATTCTACTCGGCAGAAGGTCTTCAAACAGTTCATGACCATGCAAATGTCCAAGGGCCAGCAAGTTCATGACCATTGTCTTCGGATGATGGGCTACATCAATGAGCTTGAGGCTCTTGGATCCGGGCTGGATCATAGACCCAGATAGACACCATTCTTAACTCTTTGCCTCCCTCCTTCAATCCATTCATTATGAACTATAATATGAATAAGCTGAATGTCAGCGTTCAGGAACTCAACAATATGTTGTAGAGGGCCGAAGAACTAATCAAGGATGAGCCCCTAGCCATGCTTGTTGAAGATAGCAAGAAGGGCAAGAAGAGGAGGGCAAAGAGAAAGCCCCAGAAGAAGGCCACCAAACCCAAGAAGTAGAGGAAAGACAAGGCATCAGATGCCTGTCATTTTTGCAGGCAGACTAGCCACTGAAAGAGGAAGTGTCCTCAATACCTAGAATGCAAGAAAGGTAATTTCGAATCCTGTGTCATAGAAACCAATTTGTTGGTAACTTCTGCGTCCTAGTGTATTGACTACGGGGCTTCAACTCATGCGTGTAACTCATTGTAGGGGTTCAAGGTAAGCAGAAGGCTGAGTGAAGGAGAGGTGACACTTTACTTGGGGACTTCTGCAAATGTTGCAGCTGCGGCCATAGAAACCGTAGAATTAATTTTTAGAGAAGGATCAATTGTACTGAAAGATTGTCTTTATGTACAAAATTTGAGAAGAAATCTGATTTCTATTTCAAAACTATGTGTGGATGGATATTCTGTCTTCTTTAGTAATACGATTACTATTAAGAGAAACCACAAATTCATCGCATATGGAGAACTTGAGAATGGTCTCTATGTTCTACATCCTTCTCTAGAAACTAACATAGCCGAAACTACGTCGGCTGATATCCCCAAGAAAAGAATCTGTGATACATTTAATCCCACGTGCCTGTGGCATTATCGACTTGGCCATATCAGTATTGATCGTATCACAAGGTTGGTAAAGAATGGTCCTTTGGATTTTCTAACTATAGAAGATCATCCCACTTGTGAGCCTTGCCTTCAGGTTAAGATGACGAAACGACCATTTAACGGTAAGCCTGAAAGATTTATAGAAACGCTTGATCTAATACATACTGATGTATGTGGTCCCCTGAGTGTTAGGACTCGTAATCAGCACGTGTATTTCATTACATTCACCGATGATTATTCTCGGTATGGTTATGTGTGCCTAATGAGACACAAGTCCGAATCCTTTGAAAAGTTCAAGGAGTTCAGACAAGAGGTCAAGAAACAGTTAGGGAGAGAAATTAAGACCCTTTGATTGGATCGAGGTGGCGAGTATCTCTCTGACAAATTCAGGGACTACTTGAAGGTCTACGGGACCTTATTGGATATGGTCCAGTCACTTCTCGTACACTCAAAGTTACCCACATCCTTTTAGGGTTACGAATTAGAGATTGCGATATACATGCTGAATTAGGTTCCAACCAAATCGGTTCTGAATACTCCATATGAACTTTGGACCGGAAAGAAACCAAGTGTTAGACACTTAAAGATTTGGGGTTGTCCAGCACACATTAAAAGAACGAGTGCGAACAAATTGGAAACTAAGACCAGTCATTGCCTATTCGTAGGCTACCCAAAGGGCTCTATGGGTTACCTATTTTATGACCCAGGAGAACAGAAGGTGTTCTGTAGTCGAAATGCCCATTTCTTGGAGGATGACTATATCTGGAACAATCATCGTTAGGAAGTTGTTCTTGATAAAGAGAGCTCAGGAGCAGTAGGAGGTGTCCCACAGGTTCCAGGTATTGACCAACCTAGAAGATCTACCCGGGTATCCAGGCCACCAGTCTGTTTTGGCTATGACCAGGATAGTTACTTGGTGGAAGCTATGACTAGTGAGGAAGATGAAGGGATGGGATATCCATCACATGGACGCCCAAGTCTTGCAGAATGGATAGGGCGAATTTCAAAAAATTTCTCCCATCTTTGCAGGGAATCAAATTCCCTATATTTGAAAAACATGTTTTTCAAGGATCAATCTTGAATCAAGAACCAAACCAAATCTGAACCAAAAAGAGTAGGAGGGAGGATGTACCTGATACAGAGAAGCAATATCTCCCAATGGAGGTGTTCACACCCAAGGAAGGATCCAAAATCTGCTCCCACTGAAAATGGCGCAGTGCAGGATGGAGCAGAATCAGCAATGTTCTTCCAAAAGAACTTGACCCTTCTCAAGAATCAACTGGACGGCTTGTGAGTACAGCTCCAACCAATCTTTTCCTAAAAGATTGGAATCAAGATCAGATCTTGATTTCTCCCAAGAACTGGAGATCGAACTGAATGTGATGGCGGCGGCAGGAAGGAGGCAGCAAGAGAGAATTCGCAGGGTGCAGAAATCTCTCTTCTTGTGATCTTCAGCTCTGAAGAGAATTGAACATCAGTCACTAACTGTGTATCGCCCCTTTCTTTCTTTCATAATCTTAAAGGGATCAGCTCCTAATCTCATTAGGAGTTGCTAATCCAAATCATATTTGGATTAGAAGTCCCTTTAAGTGATAAGGGATAACCCTTATCTTATCTGCAGATCAGATCAGCCATCTCCTAATCTAATTGGGAGGCTTCCAGATCTAAATCTCATTTAGATCTTGGACTCTCTAAGTGGATAGGGTCTAGGCCCAATCCTATCAGCTGATTCATCTCAGAATTCGCCCCTTTAAGTGACTGATCAAATCAGCCCAGTTTGAAATGGGCTTAATGCCCATTTAAGGTTATGTACTCACTCAGCCTTCCAAACTACTGCCTAGTTGGGCTTCCTTGTATGGCGTGGGACCCAAACATTGATCTACACATCAACCACATGGGTTCAGCCCAGCCTTTGTTACAAGGCCTGGCCGAATACATTGTTATGGACAGTGCACCCCCTGAAACCCATCTTGTGGGCTCTATGGGCCCAACACTTATCCTAAGTGGTCCCTGGGCCAAGCCACCTTGTAACACCCAGGGACTGTGGGCAGATGCAAGATTAGCCCATTAGGTATTATCCTCAATGGTCTTACACTTAACCTCTCAGCCCATAATGATCAAACACTGCCCGACAAGGGAGGACCTCTCCCTCAACTGCAAGGAACAGTGTTGCACTCTCCACTTACATGGATCCCGGGAATTAAAACCTTTTGCAAATCATTTCGAAACCATAACATATATATCTTTATATATAAATATATTTTGCAAAACAAAATCTCAACAATTGAAATCGGCTGCCGGCAGTCTTGGTTTCCATTAGAGAGAGTGCATCCCTGATCATTACCTTTGTCCGACAAAGGGGTTGATCCTGTCACTATGATCACCCACTTAGATGAATTCTCGGACTGTCTCAACATACCCAGGTTTTGACGCCCGCTAAGGATCTCACTGATTGGTACATCAAAGACAACCCAATCCAACACCTAGTGTAGTATCATAATCGAGTCTAGGGGTCAGGTGTAACTTTCTAGTTTTCCCATCTATCTCCAAGGTCCAGGGCAATACTGGAAATCTGGTCCGGTTCAAAGGTTCTATTAATCCTACACTGCATGTGCTTCGGGTCTCACCCTGGTAGCTGAGACAAGCCACCCCAACAGTTGGCCGCACATCAGTGTCAGCCTTGGTAGGATAAATCTCCTCAGACTTACCCAATGGCTGTGAACATTCTAAACTAACACAAGTCTCATTAAGTGTCCAGTTTAAGGGTATTACACAGAAACACACCACTCGAACATGAATCAAATGTGTACTTTATTCATTGACAATAAATTCATAATGTACATAATTCTGATTGAAGATAAGGGCATACAACTGTCTAACAGAAGATCCCGTGACTTATGCGGAAGCTATGTTGGACATAGATTCCTTGACATGGGTAGATGCCATGAGAGCAGAGATGGACTCAATGGAGACCAATGGAGTCTGGACTCTAGTAGTTCCGCCCCCCAGGGTAAAAGAAATTGGTTGCAAATGGATCTATAAGAGGAAGAAGGGCCCTGATGGTAAGGTTAAGACCTACGAAGCTCGTTTGGTGGCAAAAGGGTATACTCAGAAAGAGGGCATCGATTATGAGGAAATCTTTTCGCCCGTGGCCATGCTTAAATCCAATCGAGTCCTGCTAGCTGTAACAACATACCATGACTACGAGATTTGGAAAATGGATGTCAAAACTGCATTCCTGAATGGAGATCCTACTGAAGATATCTACATGCAGCAACCGCAAGGTTTCATAGCTGCGGGTCAGGAACACATGGTATGTAAATTAAATAGATCTACATATGGACTTAAGCAAACTTCTAGGAGTTGGAACATCCGGTTTGACTCTACTATCAAAAAGTTTGACTTTGAGTAGAATCCAAATGAGCCCTGTGTTTACAGGAACTCCAGTGGGGACAAGGTTACGTTTCTGGTTCTGTATGTAGACGACATTCTACTCATCGGGAATGATGTAGGAATGTTGACTACGGTGAAAGTATGGCTTTCACAACAATTCTCCATGAAAGATCTTGGAGAAGCCTATATACTGGGCCTTCGACTCTATAGAGATAAATCAAAGCGAATAAAAGGATTATCCCAATCTGCTTACATTGACAAAATTGTCAAGAGATATAGCATGGAGAACTCCAAGAAAGGAAATGTTAATTTCAGGCACGGAGTCACTCTCTCCAAGAAGATGTCTCCCAAGACTTCTGAGGAGATTGAGGGCAGGAAGGACGTTCCCTATGCCTCATCCATACAGAGCACCATGTATGCCATGCTGTGCACTCGTCCTGACATTGCTCAAGCAGTCAGTGTGGTAAGCAGATTCCAAGCCAACCCAGGGCAGGAGCACTGGACTGCTGTGAAAAATATACTGAACTACCTTCGAAGGACAAAAGAGTTTTGTCTAGTATTCGATGGTAGCTCACTACAGATCTAGGGGTATACTGATGCCAATTTCCAGTCGGATCTAGATGATAGAAAGTCTACATCTAGGTACGTCTTCACGATAGGATCATGTGTTGTTTGCTGAAAGTCACCAAACAGGGGTCCTAAGTAGTAAGAATAACAGTCCACAACCCAAGCCGTACACATTGCCGTAAGTGAGGCTGCCTTATGAGTGAAGGTGTTCATTATGGAATTTGGAATTCCGCACATCACCCATTCCACTATTGTGTGACAACACTGGATCTGTGGGAGATTGATGTTAAAAGGTAGCATCAACGGAGAATGTGGCAGACCTATTGACTAACCCACTGACACAGAAAGTGTTTGAGAAACATGTGGAAAGTCTGGGACTCCGGCTTGTACCCGATTGGACCTAAGTGCAAGTGGGATCTTGATGAGACTTAGAAGAACCTTATTTTGTTCGCTTAATTTCATCCTTTTACACTACTTTAGCACTTAAATGCACTAATTACTCTTGTATTTCGATTCAGGGCAATAAAGAAGGCAATTCGAAGGAAACAGGCCAATTCGGGTGATTTTGCATAGTTTTGGCGACAATCAGTGATCTGGGCCTAACTCACAGTTCCGTACTCTAAATTGGGCAATTCAAGAAGCATTAGAAAGAAGAAAGAAAGGCCCACAACTTTACTGTTTTGGGTTTTGACTGATTCAGCCCACATCGAGTATGAAACCGGGCCCAAAGTCGAAGCAAATTCGTTGCCAGGCCCATTTAACAGTTGAAGCCCAACTCGTAGAAGGACCTGGAAGCAGCCCAAGTAGCGGAGAAGCCCAACTCGGATACAAGAGTCTAGAGTCCTAATTCGAATGTAATCTCCCAAGAGGGAGAGAATCTTATTAGATCTAAACTTTGAATGTAATCCTATAAGGATAAGAAGGTTGGGGATTAGATAAGAGATAGGATAAGATTAGTTCAAAAAAGATCAAGACTCCCTAAAGATAAGATGATCTCCTAGAAGGAGTTGGAAAATAGTCCTCTCCTTTGGCTATATAAAGAGGGGGGTGAACCAGCTCTAGCATCACTCATTCCAAGATCCAAGAGATCATCAAGAGGCCAAGAAACTCAAGAAAGCAGTTCGGCTATGGAGAAGAAAGGCATGGAGATTGCGTAGATCATGAGTAGCTAAGCTTCTTTTTCTGGTTCAAGGGGGGAGGTTCGATTGTGTCATTGTGAGGTTCTGTAGTTAATTTATTTTCTTGCTTTTTAATTCAAGTATTCATTGATTCTTTTGCATATTTTTATTGGATGTTGATGTTAATTAGTTTGACAAACTGAATTAATGTTGATTTTCCTACTGCTATCCATGATTTCGGTGATCCGTAATTGTCACGAATAATGGTGCAAGTAGCAATTAGGTTGATATCTTTTTGGGTCAATTGTTCGTGACAGCCTTTGACCAATGTTTTAACATGATTCAATCTAAAGGAATCGATGGAACAAGATTCAGTAATTGCAGCTATCTCAATTATTGTTATTTTGGTTTAACTGTTTTAACAAATCTTAGTGCTATCACTGTTTAATATGGAACGCTATCGTACCCAGTTGAGTGGTGATAAGTGTTGATCGAATGTTGGGTTTGGTGAATTGAATTAGGAAAACACAAGGTTTATTATGGCTATCCTAATAAATCTAATGTTAAATGCTTGAATTGCGAGAATGCTGAAGTGTACCTAGGATCGATGGCCAATCGATTCAACACGAACCCTTGAACTAGAATTCGGTAAGACTGATTTTCTCTTGTTTGTTTAGTTTGTTATTCTTTTAATTTTAGTTATTTAATTTTCCCACACAATTACTTTACCCATTTGGCTAAGAGATTATTGATTTGCTCCCTGTGGGATTTGACCTAGAACCACTTTTACTGCAAATATTTTATTGTGGGACTAGTAATAATTTTGAGGGCTTCGACAAACCCATCAAAATTTTGGCGCCGTTGCCTGGTTGCAACGTTAATTTCTTAGCTATTACCTTCTTTTCGTTAACCTTCTTGTTTTATGACTCATGCTTCTCAACGAGGTGAACTCGAGTACAACCCCGAAATTGAGAGGACCACCCGTCGTTTAAGGAATGAGGCTAAGCAAAGGAAGGATCGTTCACCTAAAAGGGTGAACTCAGATTTCGATCTACCCACTTGTGATTTTCCCATCTTCGAAGAAGTAGAAAGAATGGCTGACAGAGAGAGGACATTAAGGGAGTTGGCTGCACCAATTATGAACCAACAACCCTTATGCATCCCGTATCCCACTCTTGAGGTAGCCTTTGAATTGAAATCTGGTTTGATACAATTATTGCCTATATTTCATGGTTTTCCAGGAGAGGACCCTCATAAGCATCTAAAGGAATTCCATGTCGTTTGTGCAAGCATGAAGCCCCAAGGTATGACCGAGGACCAGGTAAAACTCATAGCCTTTCCATTTGCTTTAAGAGATAAAGCAAAGGATTGGTTGTATATTCTTCTTCCCGGTTCAATACGCACATGGGATGAGATGAATAGGATATTCTTAGACAAATATTTTCCTGCATCCCGGGCTGCAAATATAAGAAAAGAAATATGTGGAGTTCAGCAATTTGGTGGTGAGACACTATACGAATATTGGGAAAGATTTAAACAACTTGTTGCTTGCTGCCCACATCACCAAATACCCGAACAACTGTTAATCCAATACTTCTACGAAGGGCTGCAGCCCATGGATAGAAGTATGGTCGATGCAGCCAGTGGAGGAGCCTTGGTGAACAAGACACCCAAAGCGGCCAGGGAGTTAATCTCCAACATGGCTGAAAATTCACAGCAGTTCGGTGCAAGGACAGACGGTACCATTAGATGGGTTAATGAGGTAAGCCATGTAAATTTAGAAAATCAGATTTCTGACCTAACTGCTTTGGTAAGACAACTCGCTGCAGGACAATTTCAAACTGCCAGGGTGTGTGGTATCTGTTCGATCCCTGGTCATCCTACAGACATCTATCCATCATTACAGAATGGATCGATGCAGCAAGTAATGCCGTAGGAGGATTCCCGGGGCAGCCCCAACGAAAGTATGACCCCTACTCCAATTATTACAATCCGGGGTGGAGAGATCGTCCAAATCTAAGCTACGGGAACCAAGGAGGACAGCAGCAATATCAACCCCATTTTTTCAGTCGACAGCCCCAGTTTTCAGCACCCATCACAGCGCAAGGCCAATCCCCGAATTCAGGTACGTCATTAGAAGATATAGTTAAGGTTCTAGCTACTAATACTCAACAATTTTAGCAGGAAACAAGAGCCAGCATTCAGAATTTGGGGAATCAGCCAACTTGCCACTTCCATTAGAAAGTTGGAGGCGCAGAGCTCCGGGAAACTACCATCACAAACGGTAGTCAACCCCAAGGAGAATGTAAGTGCAGTGGTGCTAAGAAGCGGGAAGGAACTGCAGCTAGAACCTACCTTACCAAGGAAGGCTGATAAAGGACAAGAGGAGGTACAGGACTCAAACGAGAACCCCATTAAGGTAGGAGTTGGAGAGAACGTTTCAGCCATGATCAAGAGGACCTTAGTAGAAAAACATGCTGATCCAGGTATGTTCACCCTACCTTGTGTGATTGGCAATAAGCAAATCGAGCATGCCATGCTAGACTTAGGTGCATCTATCAATGTCATGCCATACTCGATTTACTATGCTTTTAGATTAGGTCCTTTAAGGGAAACTAAAGTTGTTATCCAATTAGCTGATCGTTCTAATGCCTACCCAGAAGGGATTGTTGAGAATGTAATGGTGCAGGTTAACAACTTAATCTTTCCAGCTGATTTTTCATTCTGAAGATGGAGGAGAACACGATCGAAGGTTCAACCCCACTTTTATTAGGCAGGCGATTCATGAAAACGGCCGACCAAAATAGATGTGGATGAGGGTACCCTCTCTGTCGAATGTGACGGAGGGACTGTTAAATTTAATATTTTTTAAGCTATGAAGTACCCAATTGAAGACCATTCGATCTATTTGGTTGACACTTTTGATCCAATTGTGCAGGAAACTTTTGAAAAAGATATGAATGATGAGTTAGAATCGAGTGCACAATTGGATACCAAGGCCCCTATTCCATATTTGAACCCACCCATGATGGATGGAAGGGGAGCACACCGAAAGCTGCAACCACGAGAGTTAAAGTAGCAAAGGAGGACGTCAAGCATAATGACGTTAAACAATTGCGCTTTTGGGAGGCAACCCATTATGTTTAGTTAATTTCGTTATTTTGTTTGGTTTTGATTTTTTGTGTTTAGTAGGAACCCAACAAGACAAATAGGGAAGTACCCCCAAATCCTTCTACTTTATGCATAATCACATACATTGGGGATAATGTATAACTTAAGTGTGGGGGGATTAGGGAAATCTGATGGAAATTTGGGATACCTTACCTTCTTGAAATTTCTGCTCCCGGAAACTTATTCTTGAATGATTTCAACTTATCAGGAATCATGTGCTTAGGCTGAATAGATAAGATAGGATGCAAGCATGACTAATTGAATCTTTTTGGCTGCATATGGTACCTCATGATTTTAATCGATCAATAGGCAAGATGCATATGGGTTTGATTGATTTTCACATAATTATCTGTCAAACATGGGTTGATTATTCTAGAACTTACTGTGTAAGGCATATAGAGACCACGATCAATGAATTCATGGATCAAGCAATGAAACCCTATGATTCTTGTGAAAAAAAAAAGGAAAAAAAAAGGGAGTTTGAAAATAAAATCGTGACTAATGTGAGATGGAGCATAAAATGCACTCACATCTACAAATGAAAACAAGTGTGAGATGGACCATAAAATGCACTCACATCTACAAATGAAAGCAAGTGTGAGATAGAGCATAAAATGCACTCACATCTTGAAAAGAAGGCAAGGGTGAGATGGAGCATAAAATGCACTCACCCTAAAACCCCAACCCCATTCTCACCTTCAGATCCTAGGAATTCACACTAAGTGGTGGAGATGTGATACATAGCAAGCTTATGGCAATAAGCACACCTTGTTTTGATTCAAAGAAAAGTAATTGCATCTGGCCGAATTGGTTTGTTAAAAGCAATGAGCACCCGTGCAGTCCAAGGAGTTTCAGCCCTCGAAGGCTTGTCTCCTTGACTATCGATTTAACTTGGGACCATGAGGAATGATGATTTGCGATCACTCTTGGACAAGAAAAAGGAGAAAGAGATGAAAAGGGAAAGGTTACCAAGACTGGACTGAAGCATGCATTGGACCAGGCCTTATGGAGAGAAAAAGAAGAGAGATTCATTAGTTCGGTTCTCCTGTTTTGCTAGAATTTTGCCTTGCCCGAGGACGAGCAAAGTTTAAGTGTGGGGGGATTTGATGAGACTTAGAAGAACCATATTTTGTTCCCTTAATTTCATCCTTTTACACTAATTTAGCACTTAAATGCACTAATTACTCTTGTCTTTCGATTCAAGGCAATAAAGAAGGCAATTGGAAGGAAATAGGCCAATTCGGGTGATTTTGCACAGTTTCGGCGACAATCAGTGATCTGGGCCTAATAGTTCCGGACTCCAAATTGGGCCCTGATGGTAAGGTTAAGACCTACGAAGCTCGTTTGGTGGCAAAAGGGTATACTCAGAAAGAGGGCATCGATTATGAGGAAATCTTTTCGCCCGTGGCCATGCTTAAATCCAATCGAGTCCTGCTAGCTGTAACAGCATACCATGACTACGAGATTTGGAAAATGGATGTCAAAACTGCATTCCTGAATGGAGATCTTACTGAATATATCTACATGCAGCAACCGCAAGGTTTCATAGCTGCGGGTCAGGAACACATGGTATGTAAATTAAATAGATCTACATATGGACTTAAGCAAACTTCTAGGAGTTGGAACATCCGGTTTGACTCTACTATCAAAATGTTTGACTTTGAGTAGAATCCAAATGAGCCCTGTGTTTACAGGAACTCCAGTGGGGACAAGGTTATGTTTCTGGTTCTGAATGTAGACGACATTCTACTCATCGGGAATGATGTAGGAATGTTGACTACGGTGAAAGTATGGCTTTCACAACAATTCTCCATGAAAGATCTTGGAGAAGCCTATATACTGGGCCTTCGACTCTATAGAGATAAATCAAAGCGAATAATAGGATTATCCCAATCTGCTTACATTGACAAAATTGTCAAGAGATACAGCATGGAGAACTCCAAGAAAGGAAATGTTCATTTCAGGCACGGAGTCACTCTCTCCAAGAAGATGTCTCCCATGATTTCTGAGGAGATTGAGGGCAGGAAGGACGTTCCCTATGCCTCATCCATACAGAGCATCATGTATGCCATGCTGTGCACTCGTCCTAACATTGCTCAAGCAGTGAGTGTGGTAAGCAGATTCCAAGCCAACTTAGGGCAGGAGCACTAGACCACTGTGAAAAGTATACTAAATTACCTTTGAAGGACAAAAGAGTTTTGTCTGGTATTCGATGGTAGCTCACTACAGATCCAGGGGTATACTGATGCCAATCTCCAGTTGGATCCAGATGATAGAAAGTCTACATCTAGGTACGTCTTCACAATAGGATCGTGTGTTGTTTGGTGAAAGTCAGCAAACAGGGGTCCTAAGTAGTAAGAATAACAGTCCACAACCCAAACCGTACACATTGCCGTAAGTGAGGCCGCCTTATGAATGAAGGTGTTCATTATGGAATTTGGAATTCCGCACATCACCCATTCCACTATTGTGTGACAACACTGGATCTGTGGGAGATTGATGTTAAAAGGTAGCATCAACGGAGAATGTAGCAGACCTATTGACTAAGCCACTGACACAGAAAGTGTTAACATGTGGAAAGTCTGGGACTCCGGCTTGTACCCGATTGGACCTAAGTGCAAGTGGGAGCTTGATGAGACTTAGAAGAACCTTATTTTGTCCCCTTAATTTCATCCTTTTACACTACTTTAGCACTTAAATGCACTAATTACTCTTGTATTTCGATTCAGGGCAATAAAGAAGGCAATTGGAAGGAAACAGGCCAATTCTGCGAAGTCGAAGCAAATTCGCAGCCAGGCCCATTTAACAACTAAAGCCCAACTCGCAGAAGAACCTGGAAGCAGCCCAAGTAGCAGAGAAGCCCAACTCGGATACAAGAGTCTAGAGTCCTAATTTGAATGTAATCTCCCAAGAGGGAGAGAGTCTTATTAGATCTAAACTTTGAATGTAATCCTATAAGGATAAGAAGGTTGGGGATTAGATAAGAGATAGGATAGGATTAGTTCAAAAAAGATCAAGACTCCCTAAAGATAAGATGATCTCCTAGAAGGAGTTGGAAAATAGCCCTCTCCTTTGGCTATATAAAGAGGGGGGCGAACCAGCTCTAGCATCACTCATTCCAAGATCCAAGAGATCATCAAGAGGCCAATAAGCTCAAGAAAGCAGTTCGGCTATGGAGAAGAAAGGCATGGAGATTACGCAGATCATGAGTAGCTAAGCTTCTTTTTCTGGTTCAAGGGGGGAGGTTCGATTGTGTCATTGTGAGGTTCTGTAGTTAATTTATTTTCTTGCTTTTTAATTCAAGTATTCATTGATTCTTGTGCATATTTTTATTGGATGTTGATGTTAATCAGTTTGACAAACTGAATTAATGTTGATTTTCCTACTGCTATCCATGATTTCGGTGATCCGTAATTGTCATGAATAATGGTGCAAGTAGCAATTAGGTTGTATCTTTTTGGGTCAATTGTTCATGACAGCCTTTGACCAATGTTTTAATATGATTCAATCTAAAGGAATCGATGGAACAAGATTCAGTAATTGCAGCT
Source organism: Nelumbo nucifera (assembly GCF_055504915.1). Taxonomy (NCBI): domain Eukaryota; kingdom Viridiplantae; phylum Streptophyta; class Magnoliopsida; order Proteales; family Nelumbonaceae; genus Nelumbo; species Nelumbo nucifera. The sequence goes on from NC_142655.1 coordinate 43,397,118, forward strand.
ATCTCAGTTATTGTTATTTTGGTTTAATTGTTTTCACAAATCTTAATGCTATCACTGTTTAATATGGAACGCTATCGTACCCAGTTGAGTGGTGATAAGTGTTGATCGAATGCTGGGTTTGGTCAACTGAATTAGGAAAACACAAGGTTTGTTATGGCTATCCTAATAAATCTAAGGTTAAATGCTTGAATTGCGAGAATGCTGAAGTGTACCTAGGATCGATGGCCAATCGATTCAACACGAACCCTTGAACCAGAATTCGGTAAGACTGATTTTCTCTTGTTTGTTTAGTTTGTTATTTTTTTAATTTTAGTTATTTAATTTTCCCACACAATTACTTTACCCATTCGGCTAAGAGATTATTGATTTGCTCCCTGTGGGATTCGACCTAGAACCACTTTTACTGCAAATATTTTATTATGGGACTAGTAATAATTTTGAGGGCTTCGACAAACCCATCAGAGCTGTTAGACAGTGTATGCCCTTAGCTCTAATCAGATTGATGTACATTATGACATTTATTGTAAATGAATAAAGTACATATTTGATTCATGTTATAATGGTTTGTTTCTATATAATACCCTTAAACTGGACACTTATGAGACTCGAGTTAGTTGAGAATGTTCACAGCCATTGGATAAGTCTGGGGAGATTTATCCTGCTAAGGCTGACACTGATGTGCCACCAAGTGTTGGGGTGGCCTGTCTCAGCTGCCAGGGTGAGACCCGAGGTATACACAGTGTAGGTTTACTTAAAACCCTGAACTGGACCAGATTTCCAGTATTGCCCTAGACCTTGGTGATTAGTGGGAAAAACTATAAAGTTACACCTGACCTCTAGACTCGATTATGATATTGCACTAGGTGTCGGATTGGGCTGTCTTTGATATGCCAATTAGTGAGATCCTTAGCAGGGGTCAAAACTTGGGTATGTTGGGACAGTCTGAGAATTCATCTGAGTGGGTGATCATAGTGACAGGATCAGCCCCTTTGTCGGACAAAGTTAATGATCGGGGATGCACACAGTGCCTGGGTTTGTTTTGCAAAATGCCGAAAGCTGATTTCAATCGTTGAAATTTGTTTTGCAAAATATATTTATATACGAATATACATATATATTATGGTTTCAAAATGTTTGCAAAAGGTTTTAATTCCTGGGATCCATGTGAGTAGAGAGTGCAGCACTGTTCCTTGCAGCGGAGGGAGAGGTCCTCTCTTGTCGGGTAGTGTTTGATCATTATGGGCTAAGAGGTTAAGTCTAAGACCATTGAGGTTAATGCCTGATGGGCTAATCTTGCATCTGCCCACAGTCCTTGGGTTTTTATAAGGTGGCTTGGCCCAGGGACCACTTAGTGTAAGTGTTGGGCCCATTAGGAGTCCATGTGATGGTCTTCAGGGGGTTTACTGTCTTTTCGGTGAATTCGGCTAGGACTTGTAACAGAGGCTGGGCTGAACCCATGTGGCGGATGTTTAGATCAATGTTTGGGTCCCATGCCATACAAAGAAGCCCAACTGGGCAGCAGTTTTGAAGGTCAATGAGCACATAGACTTATTGGGCTTAAAGCCCATTTCGAACTGGTTTAGTTAGACTAAATAAAGAGAGGCGTGGATCTGGGATTGGATCAGCAGATAAGATAGGGCCTTACCCTATCCACTCAGAGAGTCTAGATCTGAATACAAATTTGGATTTAGAAACCTCCTAATGAGATTAGGAGAGAGCTGATCTAATCTACAGATAAGATAAGGATTTATCCTTATCACTTAAAGAGAGTCCAGATTCAAATACGGATTTAAATCAGGAAACTCCTAATGGGATTAGGAACTGATCTCTTTAACCCTATAAAAGGAGGAGGGGGGCGAACCATTCAATTCATCCCATCACATCCCAAATTCCAGAGATCAGATCTCAGATCATACAGAGAGAAGACAACAACAGTGTGACTACGCCATCTTCTCCCTGCATTCTCCTCTAGTTGCCACCATAGCCAGTTCGACCTCCATTGTTATAGGAGCGATCAAGAAGCATTCTTGATATCAGTTTTTGGTGAAAAACTGATTGGGAGTCGTGCTCGCCTACCCTCCAGTGAATTCTTGGTGAACGATTTTGTTCTTTGGAAGAACACTGTTGATTCTGCTCCATCCTGCACTGTGTCATCTTTAGTGGGAGCAGTCTTTGGGTCCTTCTTTGGGCATGAACACCTCCATTGGAAGATATTATTTCTTTGTAGTAGGTATATTCCTATCCTACTATTTTTGGTTTAGATCTGGTTCGGTTCTTGGTTCAAGATTGATCCTTGAAAAATGCATTTTTTCTAAAACAGGGAATGTGATTCCCAGATGGGAGAGAGAAATTTTTGAAAATTTGCCCTACCTTCCTACAGGGTTCGGCCATCCATATGATGGATCTCTCATCCCTTCATGATCTTCAATGTGCGGTGGAGATTGGAAGTGTGGCTAGGAGCGTGGCGCGACTGATAGTGTGGCCAGGTGTAGTGGTTTACCTTGATTGCACCGGCGAAGCGCAGCTCTTTGTATATTTCCCAGATCAAGTGCTATAACAGTTTGGTTATGATGACATGGGCGTTCAATTTCTGACATTCTCCAGAGAGTATGTTTTTTGGGTTAGGCATCATGAACTTGCATAATCTTGTGTGCTTTTTGGCGGCTTCCAGATGTCGTTGAGGTCGAACATTCGTCTCTGTCATGTTTTGTCTCCCCCCGAGGGTCATGCTACTAACCAAGAAGGGGGTACAGTTGATCCTTTATTGCATGCATAGCGGAAAAGGAAGGCGAAGTGGGAGGTAAAGAGTCCTTTTTCACAGGGGGAAGAGAGGAGCAGCCCTCCTCCCATTGCGAAAAGGCCAAGGTCCGTGCGAGTGCCGCATTCCTTCCCAACTCCCATAGTGCCACGGTCCGTTGATTCGGATGTGGCCTCATCATAGACACAAGGGATGTGGTTCTCAACATAGGAAAGAATCTCCAGCGGTCTCACCTATGGGGGAGGTTTCATCGGTGGAACTGGTTGCTGCAACGTCTTCCCTTATGGGTACCCTTATTTGCTTCTCAAGTGGGCAAATTAAGAGAAAAGATCCTCCCCGGCCAAAATGGGGTCCCATGGATAGTGATACAATATAGTTTTCTATTCTGTTGACTTTACCCTCTTTGACTTGCTGTTGTGTGACCTTCTGTAATGGGGTTCTACTTGTTTGCTTGATTTGCAGTGTGGAGGAAGTGACAATGTGCCATAGGCGGTGGGGGTCCCAGTAGTCCTTTATGAGCAGGAGACGAAGATCCTAATTGCCCCTTCTAAACAGGCAATGAGGGTGTCAGTGGTCCCTTCTGAGCAGGTGGGAGTCCTGGCGACCTCTCTTGGGGAAGTGAATTTGGTGAGCATATAAACATTATTCTTTTTGAGATGTTTTGAATGTCATTGTGATCATCACAAATTATATTGACAAACCTATGTACAGTCTTTCATTTTGAAGCGGGTAGGGTTCAAGGAGGTTTAGCCCAGCGTAGATGTTTCAAGGGTCAGTGAGTCGGGCCATGAGGTAAGTGTTATTTATGTAGGTTATTCATTTTATTGTATTGCGTGTAACTAGATCTGTTATGACTGGCCGTTTCTATTTGACTTTATCATAGGTACCTTTCAATGTGTATCCTCCCGGGGTACCAGATGCGCCTTTCTTTAGGCGTCTAGCTGAGGAATTGAGGTCAATGCCGCCCCCCAGTCTTGATCTAAGGGTTGTTGAGGGAATTGCAGGTGATGACAATGTTCCTAGTGTTGAGGTGCAAGGGACGGGTCATACAGATCAACCGGCTGTGGACGCAGACATGGCAACGCGTTGTGTAGAACCATCTATTGCCACTATTATTGGCTTTGAAGCCCCCATATGTGCAGAGCGTAGGACTTCGGTTGAGCCAGAGTCTCCCATTGCAACGGTTGGTGCCTCTGGAGACGTGAATGACCAGTCTAGAGGCGTTGATGCAGGGCCTGAGGTTAATGACTCTGTTGAGCTTGGGGTCTCGGTTGGGGAATATTGTGTTTCTAGTGACTTGGACCACCAATCAGAGGATGGGGACATGGAGCCTGGGATTATCTTTCCTCCTAAGGTGTTGATTTATGAGGAAGAGTTGGTTCAAATACGGCGGGAGCTTATGGAGTAGATAGTCATGACGTCCCATCTCTACACTTCCTAGTTGTAGATCCAGTTTCGGTTCAGGGTGATCGCAAGGGTGTCCAATACAAAGCTTCTAGTTCAGTGGCACAGTTTGCTTCAACCACCATACATGCTAGGTGGTTGCTAGAGGGAAATCTGCATCCCGAGGTCATGGGTCCTGTGCTGAATTCCATTTTTATGCTGATGAGCCATGTGATGGCCCATCCGGCAGAGGAGTTATCATGGTCTGAGTTTGCTCACAAGCTAGAAGCTTGCTAGGGTTTTTTCGTCAATGGTCTTCTTCATGACACGTATTGAAAAACGTGTCGTTATGCTAGCCCATGCTTTCTGGAAGGCAGGTCGCGACATACTGCAGTTTGACCTATTTCGTTCGATGAAGGACGTTTGTCTTTGCCAGAAGGTCATCGAGGCAAGTGTTTCTAAAGTCATAGAAAAGCTCGAGGGTCTTATGGAGGAATGCACAAGGCAGAAGAAGATCCTCGCAGAGTATGAAACAGAGTTAGAGGGTTTCAGAAAATTTGTGGAAGCTAGCAAGGTGTTAGAGACCATTATTGCTTTGCAGGAGGAGTGGGCCAAATGACTAGTGCTTGTATTGGCTGTAAAATTTCCTTGGATTGTAATGGATCATTTTGGAATGTTTTGTAATATAATATGAACGTTTTATTATTCTGATATTGCAACTTTAATTTTGATGTAACTACTAGTTCAATTCCTAAAGGGATGAGAGATCCATCGTATGGACGCCCAAATCTTACGGAATAAGCTGGGCGAATTTCAAAAAATTTCTCTCCCTTTCAACTGGGAATTGAATTCCCTATTTAGAAAATCATATTTTCAAGGATCAATCTTGAACCATAAACTGAACCAGATCTGAACCAAAAGGAGTAGAAGAGAGGTATACCTGATACAGAGAAATATTATCTCTCAATAAAGGTGTTCATGCCCAAGGAAGGATCCAAAGACTGCTCCCACTGAAGATGGCACAGTGTAGGATGGAGCAGAATCAGCAGTCCAAGAACTTTGTCCTTCGCAAGAAACAACAAGATGGCACGTGAGCACAGCTTCCTATCAATTCTTTCTCAAAGAACTGATGTCAAGATCGAATCTTGCTTTCTCCCACAGAGTTGGAGATCGAACTAGATGTCTGGCGACTGTAGGAAGGAGGTGGCAAGAAAGATTTTCACAGGGATTGCAGAAATCTTTCTTCTGGGATTTCAGCTCTGAAGAGAATGTGAGTATCTCTCTAAAGGCTGCCGCCCCTCCTTCTTTTGTAATCCTAAAAGATCAGCTCCTAATCCAATTAGGAGCTGCTGATCCAAATCATATTTGGATCAGACATCCTTTTTGATGATAAGGATAAACCCTTATCTTATCTGTAGATTAGATCGGCCTTCTCCTAATCTCATTAGGAGGTTTCTAGATCTGAATCATATTCAGATCTGGACTCTCTGAGTGGATAGGGTTAAGACCCTATCCTATCTGCTGATCAATCTCAAAATTCAACCATCTTTAACTTATTAAATTAGTCCAGTTCGAAATGGGCTTTAAGCCCATTAAGCTTATGTGCTCACTTAGCCTTCCTAATTGCTGCCCTGTTGGACTTCCTTGTATGGCGTGGGACCCGAGCATTGATCTACACATCAGCCACATGGGTTCGGCCCAACCTTTGTTACAAGGCCTGGATGAATACACTGTTGTGGTCAGTGCACCCCCTAAAACCCATCAAATGGGCTCTATGGGCCCAACACTTACCCTAAGTGGTCCCTGGGCCAAGCCACCTTGTAACACCCAGGGACTGTGGGCAGATGCAAGATTAGCCCATCAGGCATTACCCTCAATGGTCTTACACTTAACATCTCAGCCCATAATGATCAAACACTACCCGACAAGAGAGGACCTCTCCCTCGGCTGCAAGGAACAGTGTTGCACTCTCTACTTATGTGGATCCCGGGAATTAAAACATTTTGCAAACATTTTAGAAACCATAATATATATACTTTTATATCTCATATAAAATATACTTTGCAAAAAAAATCTCAACGATTGAAATCGGCTGCCGACAGTCTTGGTTTCCATCAGTGAGAGCGCATCCCCGATCATTACCTTTGTCCGACAAAGGGGCTGATCCTGTCACAATGAGCACCCACTCAGATGAATTCTCAGACTATCCCAACATGCCCAGGTTTTGACCCCCGCTAAGGATCTCACTGATTGGTACATCAAAGATAGCCCAATCCGACACCTAGTGCAGTATCATAATCGAGTCTAGGGGTCGGGTGTAACTTTCCAGTTTTGCCCATTAATCTCCAAGGTCCAGGGCAATACTGGAAATCTGGTCTAGTTCAAAGATTCAATTGATCTTACACTGTATGTGCTTAGGGTCTCACCCTGGCAGCTGAGACAGGCCACCCCAACCGACTTGGTGGCACACTAGCTATGAACATTCTAAACTAACATGAGTCTCATTAAGTGTCCAGTTTAATGATATTACACAGAAACATACCAAGGGAACATGAATCAAATATGCACTTTTATTCATTTACAATAAACTCATAAAGTATATCATTCTGATTGAAGCTAAGGGCATATAAAACTGTCCAACAATTCCTTGTTTATTCATTTTCATGTGTGGCAGAGTCTCTTTTCGCTACGAAGGCAAGTTGAGTTAATTGTCGGTTTTTCGCAAAAGTAATTCGAATTTAATATGGATTTGAGATCTTGCAGTGTATAGTGCTTTGAAAAGAAGAACTTATCATTATTCCTTTCATCGTTAATCACAATTTAGTACCATTATAAGTGGAGTTAAAAGGAAGAGGATTGTGTGTATCCCATAATGTTGGTCTCCTTATGCGTGTGTTGGAGGTCGCAAGGTGAGACAGTTTCAAAAATTGAGCAGTGTTGCATGCATTTATAGGAAATGTTTACAAGTAATATTATCCGACTAATTCCGGTGGATGGGCTGAAAGGGATGGTAGGATCCATCGTATGGATGCCAAAACTGTTGCGGAATGGGTGGGCGAATTTCAAAAATTTCCTACCTTCCTTCCACCTAGGAATCATATTCCCTGATTTTAGAATCATATTCAAGGATCCTACTTGAACCAAACCAGACATGATTTGAACCAAAAGAGAAGGGAGTGATTATACCTGATCTAGAGAAGTATTATCTCCCAAAGTTGGTGTTCATTCCCAAAGAAGACACCGAGATCTGCTCCTGCTGAAGATGACACAACAACTGTGGAACAGAACCAGCAGACTGCGTCCTACACACTGAATCCTTCACAAGAATCCTTTGGAATCAATGAGCACCGAACTGAATCAGCCATTAAGCAAACACTGATATCAAGAACTCTTTCTTGATCTTTCCCTCTTAGAGAGAATGAACTGGCGGTGGTTGGCGGTGGCTGAGGGAGAAGAGAACTAGAGAAGAAAGTGACGAACTGCTTTTCTCCTCTAGGGTTTCTGAGATCCAATCTTCAGAATGCAGGTGTGTTCTATGCGAAATCCCTTGGATTCAAATTATTGTAATTCGAATTAGGGTTTTTCTCTTCTTTCTTAATGATTAAGAAACCTCCTAATCATATCAGGAGTTGCCCTTATCCAAATCTATATTTGGATTAGGACTCTTCTTAATCTTATCTGCATATTAGATCATCTTTTGGGCTTAACCTAATCTCAGATCCGCCCCCTCAAGTGACGGATCAAATCAGCCCAGTTCGAAATGGGCTTTAGGCCCAATATGAATCAAGTGCTCAATAGTCTTCCAAACTGCTGCCCAGTTGGGCTTCTTTGTATGGTGTGGGACCCAAGCATTGGTCTACACACCAGCCACATGGGTTCGGCCTAGCCTCTGTTACAAGGCCTAGCCGAATTCACTGGAAAGCCCAGTGAACCCCCTGAGCCCATCATATGGACCCTATGGACCCAACACTTACACTAAGTGGTCCTTGGGCCAAGCCATCTTATAAAAACCCAAGGACTGTGGGCAGATGCAAGATTAGTCCATCAGGTATTATCCTAAATGGCCTAACACTTAACTTCTCAGCCCATAATGATCAAGCATTGCCTGACAAGAGAGGACCTCTCCCTCGGCCGCAAGAAACAGTGCTGCACTCTCTACTCACATGGATCCCAGGAATTAAAACCATTTGCATACATTTTGAAACCATACATAAGTATATATCATATATATAAATTTTGCAAAACAAAATTCCAACGATTGAAATCAACTGCCGGCAGTTTGGTTTCCATAAGAGAGAGTGCATCCCCGATCATTACCTTTGTTCGAAAAAGGGGCTGATCCCGTCACTATGATCACCCCTTCAGATGAATTCTCAGATTGTCCCAACATACCCAGGTTTTGACCCCCGCTAAGGATCTCACTGATTGGCATATCAAAGATAGCCCAATTCGACACCTAGTGCAATACCATAATCGGGTCTAGGGGTTAAGTGTAACTTTCCAGTTTTGCCCATCAATCTCCAAGGTCCAGGGCAATACTGGAAATCTGGTCCGGTTCAAGGGTTCAAGTAATCCTACATTGTGTGTGCCTTGGGTCTCACCCTGGCAGCTGAGACAAGCCACTCCAACAGTTGGCAGCACACTAGTGTCAGCCTTGGGAGGATAAATCTACCCAGACTTATCCAACGTCTTTGAACATTTAAAACCAACACAAGTCTCATTAAGTGTCTAGTTTTAGGGTCTTACACAGAAGTATACCACACAACATGAATCAAACATGTACTTTATTTATTTACATAAAATATCAAAAGTACATCAGAACTGATTGAAGCTAAGGGCATACAAAAACTGTCCAACAGCTCCCACTTGCACTTAGGTCCAATCCGGTATAAGTCGGAGTCCCATACTTTCCACGTGTTTCTCAAACACCTTCTGTGTGAGTGGCTTAGTTAATGGGTCTGCCACATTACTCGTTGATGCTACCTTCTGGATCAGTACATGGTACATGGTACTTCCTCTCGATGTGCTTTGACTTCAAGTGGGCCTAAGGCTCTTTTGCTTGGGCGATGGCTCCATTGTTGTCACACAACAACGGGATGGGCGATGGCTCCGCAGTACATTGTACCCCAGAATTTGTAGTGAACTACCATCGAATAGCAGACAAAACTCTTTTGTCCTTCGATGGTATTTGAGTATGTTCTTCACAGTAGTCCAATGCTCCTACCCTGGGTTGGCCTGGAACCTGCTTACAACACTCACCGCCTGAGCAATGTCAGGGCGAGTGCATAACATGGCATACATGATGCTCCCTACGGCTGAGGCATAGGAAACGTCGTTCATGCCCTCAATCTCCTCAGAAGTCTTGGGAGACATCTTTTTGGAGATAGTGACTCTGTGCCTGAAAGGAACGTTTCCTTTCTTGGAGTTCTCCATGCTGTACCTCTTGACAATTTTGTCAATGTAAGCAGCCTGAGATAATCCAATTATCCGCTTCGACCTATCTCTGTAGAGTCGAAGACCCAATATATAGGAAGCTTCTCCAATGAGTAGGATATCGTCCTACATCATGACCGAAATCCACACCTTGAGAACTACTGCGAAAGCCACACCTTGACCAAAATCAACATTCCTACATCATTCCCAATGAGTAGGATATCGTCCACATACAACACCAAGAAGGTGATCTTATCCTCACTCGACTTTCTGTAAACACAGGGTTCATCCTGGATTCTACTCAAAGTCAAACGATTTGACGACATAGTCAAAATGGATGTTCCAACTCCTAGAAGCTTGCTTAAGTCTATATATGGATCTATTATGTTTACATGCCATGTGTTCCTGACCAGCAGCAATGAAGCCTTGCAGCTGCTGCATGTAGACATCTTCACTAAGATCTCCATTCAGGAACGTGGTTTTGACATCCATTTGCCAAATCTCGTAGTCATGGTATATTGCTACAGCTAGCAGGATCCTAATGGATTTAAGCATGGCCATGGGCGAAAAGGTTTCCTCATAGTCGATGCCTTCTTTCTGAGTATACCCTTTCGCCACCAAACGAGCTTTGTAAGTCTCAATCTTGCCATCGGAGCCCTTCTTCCTCTTATAGATCCATTTGCAACCAATTGCTTTTACCCCGCACTCATTCTTTTAACGTGCACAAGACAACCCCAAATCTTCAAGTGTCTGACACTTGGTTTCTTTCTGGTCCATAGTTCGTATGAAGTTTTTGGAATCGATTTGGTTGGAACCCGATTCAGCACGTAAATTGCAATATCTAACGCATATCCCCAAAAGGATGTGGGCAATTCCAAGCATGTGAGAAGTAACCGGACCATGTCTAGCAATGTCCTATTCCTCCTCTCTGAAACATCGTTAAGCTGGGGTGTTGCAGGAGGAGCTAACTGTGAGATAATCCCATTAACCTTCAAGTAGTCCCTGAATTTGTCAGAGAGATACTCGCCACCTCGATCTGATCGAAGGGCCTTAATTTCTCTCCCTAACTGTTTCTCGACCTCTTGTCTGAACTCTTTGAACTTTTCAAAGGATTCAGATTTATGTCTCATTAGGTACACGTAACCATATCGTGAGAAATCATCGGTAAAGGTGATGAAATACACGTGTTGGTTGCGGGTCCTAACACTCAGGGGACCACATACATCACTATGTATAAGGTCAAATGTGCCTGTACACCTTTCAGGCTTACCGTTAAATGGCCGCTTTGTCATCTTGCCTCTAAGGCAAGGCTCACAAGTGGGAAGGTTTTCTACGGTTAGAAAACCCAAAGGACCATCCTTTACCAATCTTGTGATTTGGTCAATACCGATGTGGCCAAGTCGGTAATCCCACAGGCACGTGGGACTGACTATGTCATGAGTCATTTTCTTGGGAATTTTGATCGACGTAGTTTCAGTTAAGTTAGTTTCTAGAGAAGTATGTAGAACATAGAGACTGCTCTCCAGTTCCCCGCATGCAATGAATTTGTTGTTCCTTTTGATAGTAATCATATTACTAAAAGAGACAGTATATCCATCCACACAGTTTAGAAATAGAAATCAAATTTTTTCTTAGATTTTGTACATAAAGACAGTCTTTCAGTACAAGAATCCCTTCTCTAAAATTTAATTCTACAATTCCTATCGTCGTAGCTGCAACACCTGCAAAAGTCCCCAGGTAAAGTGTAACCTCTCCTTCACTCAGCCTTCTACATACTTTGAACCCTTGCAGTGAGTTACACGCATGAGTTGAAGCCCCGGAGTCAACACACTAGGACACAAAAGTCACTAATAAATGAGTTTCCATGACACAAGTTTCGAAAGTACCTTTCTTAGAATCTAGGTAGGCAGGACAGTTCCCCTTCCAGTGACCGGCCTGCTTACAGAAGTGACAGGCATCGGATGCCTTGTCTTTCTTTTGTTTCTTAGATTTGGTGGCCTTCTTCTGGGGCTTTCTCTTTGTCTTCCTCTTCTTGCTAGATTTGCAAGCTTCAACAAGCATGGCTATCGGCTCATCCTTCCTTATTAATTCCTCAGCTCTTTGCAACATATTGTTGAGCTCTTGGGCACTGACATTCAACTTGTTCATATTATAATTCATAATGAACGGGTTGAAGGACGGAAGCAAAGAGTTAATAATAACATCGATCTGTGTGACCAGATCTAGCCCAGAACCAAGGGCCTCCAGCTCGTTTATGTAGCCCATCATCCGAAGACAATGGTTATGCACTTGCTGCCCCTTAATGACGAAGACGACGAAATGTGGGAAATCACATAGGGTGCGTGGAGCCAACTGTTTCAACTACATAACCCCACCACCTTTCTGTGACGGATCACATCCACTCATCATATGAGTTTTCCTTTGGCCTCTGTCAGACAAGGTTCAGAGCCATTTTCAAGTAAACCTTTCTGTCCAGTGAGTGCTCACCCATCATATTCAGGTTACGCCAAGGTACCGTGAGAGATTTCCCATTTTCTGGTGAAGCCCCACCCACATCGGTCTATGATGCCCCTATCATCTTATGAAACACTCTGACATACCCAACAGCAAATGGATAGCCCAATTTTATGGTGAATTTCCTCATTACTGAAGGACCCATCATCGTGCTAATGACGGAAGGCCTTTAGAGAGTCCATCATATGGATCTCCCTATCACATGCACTCATATTACCGAAGGGAACAAAATTATGCCCTAGTTCTAATTTAGGTCAAACCAAAGTGGCTCCCACTAACTTTCATAAAGTCAGATTTCTGGTGGGCCTAAATCGGCTAGGGTTTCCACACGCGTCCCTTTTCAGGGTTGTGGGGCCCACCACGAAAAGAAGGGGTCATCCAATGACCGTATAAGACACCATGGCAATGATGTTCATTCAGCCATGGTGTGTGCAAGAGCCACTAACGAAACATCATGGGCCAAGTGCTTATTGAAAGAATGGTAGGATCCATCTAATGGATGCCATAAAGGTTGCGGAATGGGTGGGCGAATTTCAAAAATTTTCCTACCTTCTCCCAACTGGGAATCATATTCCCTAAATTTAGAATACAATATTCAAGGATCCTACTTGATCCATAATCAAACCAAATCTGTACCAAAATTAAATGGGAGGAATATACCTGATCCGGAGAAGCAGTATCTCCCAAAGTTGGTGTTCACGCCCAAAGAATGCACCAAGATCCGTTCCTACTGAAGATGACACAGCTGTGGATGGAACAGAACCAGCAGGGTGCGTCCTACACACTGGATCCTTCACAAGAATCCTCTGGAAGTACTAAACACTGAATCCTTTTCAGTCTTTCTTGCAAGACTGATGTCAAGAACAGATTTCTTGACTTTCTTTTTCTGCAAAGATCTAATCTTGCAAAGGCAGATGGCGGCGGCAGGAGGAGAACTCCAAAAACAAAAAGGCTGAACTGCTTTTCTCTTTTTCTGGAGAGTATGAGATCTGATCTCAATTCGCAGGAACCTTTCTTGCAATTTTTCTTGGTTCAAAATCTGTTGTGTTTCTCTCTCTATTGGGTAGTTTTTCTCCTCCTTTCTTCTTGATTAAGAAACCTCCTAAATCAGGAGTCATCCCAATCCAAATCAGTATTTGGATAGGGGATTATCTTAATCCTATCTGCAGATAGAGTTAGGTTACTCCTGATCTTATCAGGAGGTTACCAGATTCAAATCTAATTTGAATTTGGTCTCTAAGAGTGGATAAGGCTAAAGGCCCAATCCTTTTACTAACTTCAATCTCAAATTTGCCCCATGGATGGGTGATCATATCAGCCCATCTCGAAATGGGCTTTTGGCCCATTAAGTGTTCAGTGTCTAATTACTTTCCAATCTGCTGCCTAGTTGGGCTTCTTTGTATGGCGTGGGACCCAAGCATTGATCTACACACCAGCCACATGGGGTCGGCCTAGCCTTTAATACAAGGCCCAGCCGAATTCACTAAAAAACTCAATGAACCCCTGAGTCCATCATATGGACCCTATGGGCCCAACACTTACATTAAGTGGTCCCCGGGCCAAGCCATCTTATAAAAACCCAGGGACTGTGGGCAGGTGCAAGATTAGCCCATCAGGTATTATCCTAAATGGTCTTACACTTAACCTCTCAGCCCTTAATGATCAAGCACTGCCCGACAAGAGAGGACCTCTCCCTCGGCTACAAGGAACAGTGCCGCACTCCCCTCTCACATGGATCCCGGGAATTAAAACCATTTCCAAATATTTTGAAACCGTACATATAAATATGTATGTTAATTTTGCAAAACAAAATTCCAACGATTGAAATCAACTGCCGGCAGTTTGGTTTCCATCAGAGAGAGTGCATTCCCGATCATTACCCTTTGTCCGACAAAGTGGCTGATTCTGTCACTATGATCACCCACTCAGATGAATTCTCAATCTGCCCCAACATACCCAGGTTTTGATCCCCGCTAAGGATCTCACTGATTGGCATATCAAAGGCAGCCTGATCCAGCACCTAGTGAAGTGTCATAATCGAGTCTAGGGGTCAGGTGTAACTTTCCAGTTTTGCCCATCTATCTCCAAGGTCCAGGGCAAGACTGGAAATCTGGTCCGGTTCAAGGATTCAAATAATCCCATACTACATGTGCCTTGGGTCTTACCCTGGTGGCTGAGACAGGCCATCCCAACACTTGGTGGCACACCAGCATCAGCCTTGGCAGGATAAATCTCCCCAGACTTATCCAACGGCTGTGAACATTTAAAACTAACATGAATCTCTATAAATGTCGAGTTTTAGGGTTTTACACAGAATTAAACCAAACAACATGAATCAAACATGCACTTTATTTATTTCCACTAAATAACAAGTACATCAAATCAGATTGAAGCTAAGGCCATACTTAAACTGTCTAACAGCTCCCACTTGCACTTAGGTCCAATCTAGTACAAGCCGGAGTCCCATACTTTCCACGTGTTTCTCAAACACCTTCTGTGTCAGTGGCTTAGTCAATGGGTCTGCCACATTGTCCGTTGATGCTACTTTCTGAATTAGGACGTCCCCTCTACCAACGATCTCCCACAGTACATGGTACTTTCTCTCAATGTGCTTTGACTTCGAGTGAGTCCGAGGCTTTTTAGCCTGGGCGATCGCTCCATTGTTGTCACACAACAACGGGATGGGTGATGTGCTGGATGGAATCGCTCCCAATTCGTGTATGAACTTCTTCATCCACACGGCTTCCTTGACAGCTTCACTTGCGGCAATGTACTCGGCCTCGGTTGTGGAGTCTGCAGTGGACCCCTGTTTGCTGCTTTTCCAGCAAATAGCACACGATCCTATCGTGAAAACATATCCAGATGTAGACTTTCTATCATCTGGATCCGACTGGAAATCGGCATCGGTATACCCTAGAACTTGCAGTGAACTACCATCGAATACTAGACAAAACTCTTTTGTCCTTCGAAGGTATTTGAGTATGTTCTTCACAGCAGTCCAATGCTCCTGCCCGGGGTTTGCCTGGAATCTGCTTACGACACTCACCGCCTGAGCTATGTCCGGGCGAGTGCACAGCATGGCATACATGATGCTCCCTACGGCTGAGGCATAGGGAACGTCTCTCATGCTCTCAATCTCCTCAGAAGTCTTGGGAGACATCTTCTTGGAGAGAGTGACTCCGTGCCTGAAAGGAACGTTTCCTTTCTTGGAGTTTTCCATGCTGTATCTTTTGACAATTTTGTCAATATAAGCAGCCTGGGATAATCCAATTATCCGCTTCGATCTATCTCTATAGAGTCGAAGACCCAGTTCTACCGAATTGCACAGGTTTAGATCAATCACCCTAAACAAGAAATACAATATCACCCAGTTCTACCGAATTGCACAGGTTCAGACCCAGTTCTAAATAGATTTCACATTTAACAAAAATTAATTTCAGATCAATCACCCTCAACAAGAAATAGTTTCTTGAAACAAAACAACAAACTACACAATACCGGATAGAACAACTTCTACCGAATTGCACAGGTTCAGATCTGATCTTTTGGTTCAAGATTCGAACCTGTGGCTCTGATACTACTGAAAGGGATGGTAGGATCCATCGTACAGAAGCCAAAACTGTTGCGGAATGGGTGGGCGAATTTCAAAAATTTCCTACCTTCCTTCCAACTGGGAATCGTATTCCCTGATTTTAGAATCATATTCAAGGATCCTACTTGAACCAAACCAGACTAGATTTGAACCAAAAGAGAAGAGAGTGATTATACCTGATCCAGAGATATGTTCTGCAAGGCCTATGAACAATGCCAAAAGACAGGTAATTTAAGCCATAAAAACCAAATGCCACTTACCCCTATACTGATATGTGAAATATTTGATGTATGGGGTATAGATTTCATGGGCCCATTCCCTTCCTCTTTCGGTAATGTTTACATCCTACTAGCTGTGGACTATGTTTCAAAATGGGTAGAAGCTAAAGCTACCCAGACTGATCATGCTAAGGTTGTTGTAGATTTTTTCAAATCCCACATTTTCTCCAGGTTCGGAATGCCCAGGGCGATAATAAGTGATCGAGGCACTCACTTTTGCAACCGAGTGGTGGAAGCTCTATTCAAGAAATACAATATCACCCATCGAATTTCCACTGCATACCACCCACAAACAAGTGGACAAGCCGAAGTGTCCAACAGGGAGATAAAATCCATACTTGAAAAAACGGTTGACCCTAGAAGGAAGAATTGGAGTCTGAGACTCAATGATGCACTATGGGCCTACCGAACAGCCTATAAAACTCTTATAGGTATGTCTCCCTACCATTTGGTATTCGGCAAACCATGTCATCTCCCTGTGGAACTGGAACATAAAGCATACTGGGCGGTCAAACAATGCAACATGCGCATGGATGAGGCAGGAGAACAAAGGAAGTTGCAGCTACAAGAACTAGAAGAGATCCGCAATGACACTTATGAGAGCTCTCGAATCTACAAGGAAAATACAAAAGCCTTCCATGACAAGACGATCTCAAGGAAAGATTTTGCAGTTGGCCAGAAAGTTCTTCTTTTCCATTCTAGGCTTAAACTCTTTCCCGGTAAGTTGCGATCTCGGTGGGTTGGACCTTTCACTGTTACTAACATCTTACCTTATGAAGTAGTTGAGATTCAGAGTCCGACCATAGACAAAAGGTTCAAGGTAAATGGGCACCGTCTAAAACCCTTCTATGAAGGATTTCAGGTATACAATGTGGAAGAAGTACCCCTCGAAAGTCTGACCTATGCAGAGTAAGGGCATGAAACTCTGTCTCCCCACTCACCTTCCACCGCATCAGGGAAGTTTGTTCCTTTTCTTTTTTTCTTCTCCACTTGACTTCCTTTTAGTTTCCACCTTTTATTACATCTTAAGTGTGGGGGGAGTACAGGCTTTAACCGTTTTAAATAGGGCAAATACTTTACCATTGCTACAATTGGTAGGATGGAGCATAAAATGCACCTACCAGCCAAGTCATCTGATAGTAGGACGAAGCATAAAATGCACCTACTAGCTAGTAATTCAAACAGTAGGATGGAGCATAAAATGCACCTACTGACCAAGTAATCCAAAAATGAGATGGAGCATAAAATGCACTCGCTTCTTCAGAAGAGAGAAAAAGAAAATAAAAGAGAGAGAAGATAAAAAGGTTTTCCCTGATTTACTACTTGATTTGCAGTAGCAAAAATTGGATTGACTGATGAATGAGTTGTGTATGACTCGGTTGTGTTGATTTAACGATTCACAATAATTAACCTAGAATATTTGTAGAGAAAGACGAAGGAGAGTTGAGTTTAAAAATTGGTAGGATAGCTAGCTTGTTTTTGTTTTATTTTTACTTGAATTTTAACTTGCCCGAGGATGGGCAAGGTTAAAGTGTGGGGGAATTTGATAAGAATAAAATTTGTCATATGTTTATCCCTTAATATTCAGTATTTTACACTTAATTGGTACCTAATTGGACTCATTACTCTTGTATTTCGATTCAGGGCAAGCAAGAAGGCGATTGGAAGAAAACAAGGCTAGTCAGATGTTTTTGCACAGTTTCGGCACTGATCAGTGATATGGGCATAACTCTCAATTCCGGACTCCGATTTGGATATTTCAAGAAGCACTGGAAAGATACGGAAAAGGCCCACAACGTTTATGTTTTGGGTTTTGGCAGAATCGGTCCGCATCGAAGACGAATTCGGGCCCAAAGTCAGAGCAATTTCGCAGCAAGGCCCATTTCGCAAGCTGAAGCCCATTTCGCAGAGAGTCTTGAAGCAAGCCCGAATTGTTAAAGAAGCCCAGTTCGAATTCAAGATCCAAGAGTCCCATTAGAATAGAAGTTGAATGTAATCTCAATAAAAGAGTTTTATCAGATTTAAATTCTCAAATTGTAATCCTATAAAGATAAGAGATAAGAGTTAGATAGGATAAGTTCAAATTAGACTAGGACTTTCCAGTTTACGGATAATCTCCTTAAGGTAGTTGGAGAGCAGCCCTCTCCCCAAATCTATATAAAGGGGGGGGGGGGGGGGGCAGACCAGCACCCAAGGCATCAATTCCTCCAAGTGAGCTTCAGTCTTCAGAGAGGGAAATCAGCAACCAAGGAGGAAGAAGCAAGAGTTCGCCCCCCCTTTCTCATCTAGAAGCTGCGTTTTCATCATGAAGTGTCTGTAAGTTTTTATTTCTGATTGAAGGGTTAGGGAAAACTTGATTTTTTAAGCATTGTGAGATCTAATTGATTTTTATTTCAGTTCATTGTTTAAGGGTATTCATATGTTTTATGTGAACTAACTGTGAGGATTATTTTTGTTGATTAAGAAAGAAGGACCCCTTGCTCATTCAATGGAAATAATCCATGGCCGATTGAACCTCCAGTTTCGTATATGATTGGTGGGCTCGATCATGGTGGCAACTAACATAAATTGATTGCAAAAAAAGTTTTCGATCTATGTTAGGAAAATATTTGATCTGGTTTAAACGATCCGAGCTTGTGAGATCGCTGACCAGAATTGGGTCTGTCCCCTCTTATGCTATTAATAGGTTAAATTCTAAGAGCTTGTTTAGGACTGCCTATTAATAAGGGAAGCAATCAAAGAGCTTGTTTTGGTTGTCGAATAATAAGAGTAGAGGCTGGCTGTTAGAGCTTGTTAATAGCTATAACCAATTTATTCATAAGCATATGAATCTATCTTTGCATCAAGGATCAATGCTACGAATCAAAGCTGAACTTGTCCCTTCAACCGGAAGCCATCTCCCATCGATTTAATCTTTGTTTTCTGTTATTTTCTGGTATTTTCTTATTTTTGTTAGCTTTACAACCCCCCTTAATCCACCTACTTGGAAATAAATCCACCCAATCCCTGTGGAGAACGACCTTGCTCATCACTATCTGCAAATTATTAACCCAGAGCAAGACTATTTATCTTTGGTTGGGTTCGGCACCCACCATTCAGCATTGCTTCAGCCTCTGATTTCCTTAGGCATCTCTTCCTTGCTCCGTCTGACTCTCTATGGTACAGTACCTCATTCACAAGATGAAATTTTGCGATAAACTTGATATCTTGTGTCCCTATTGTCTGACATTTTAGCTTTTGGATTATTTTGTACCTCCAATCATCCGGTGTTATTTCATGCTTCTCTTCTACCCAATCCCTTAGGGTGAAGATTGATTGTTTATCGACAGACTGGATGGTGATTTCTATTGGCTTCGTGCTAGCTTGTATCTTGGACCCGAGAGTGGCCAGTGCATCAACGAACTTTTTTTTTGCTCTATTTTGGTGTTTGAAGTCTACATCCAGGTCGTGGACTAACCTCTGGATCAGGGTTCTATATGGCAGGATAGTCACCTCTTTTACTGTTGTACTTCTGTCAAGCTACTCAATCAGTAGTTTAGCATCACCAATCACCTTTATCTTTTTTTGCGCTTGCTTCTATTGCTTTCATAAGACCGAGGACTAGGGCCTCATACTTCCTATGTTGTGTGAATAGGGGAACTGGAGTTTGAATGAGTAAGCGGACATTTGTCTATCGGGCGAGGTTAGGGTTACCCCAACACCAACTGAGGTGCTAGTGCTACTCCTGTCGAAGGTCAAGACCCACTCATTGCTTTCAACCACGAAGATCATGGGCGTGTCTCCGAGTACTTCATCCGGTATGGGAAAGTCAATGTTTGAGGGGAAGCAGCCAATATATCTGCCGCTACTTGGCACTTGATGGCCCTTGGTCAGGTATACTATATCGTGTACTCGTTGAGTTGCATCATCCACTTGACGAGTCTGCCAGAAAGGGGAGGTCTATCCATGAAGAACTTGATTGGGTCATTCCATGCGATGAGCCTCTCCTTTTGTCCTAGGATGTAGTGCCTGAATTTCTATGTGGCAAAGACCAGCACTAGACATTGCTGCTCCATGTGGGAATAGTTTTTCTCATCTGGTTCAAGGGTTCTACTAGCATAATATATTGGGGGTTCCACTCTATCATCGTCCTCCTGTGCCAGTAAGCATCCTATGGCCTCTAACCCTATTGCGATATATATTCTGAATTCTCACCCGTCTTTGGGTGGTGACATTGTCGAGGCCCTAGCCAATGTTGCTTTCAATTGGTCAAATGTATGTTGGTGCTCTTGGGTCCATTTAAACTCAGCAGACGTCTTGATTAGCTTCATGAGTGGCAGCGTTGCATGTGCGAGGCCAAGGATGAATCGCCTTAGGTATGAAATCTTTCCTAAGAAAGTTTTTAACTGAGACTCATTGGTTGGAGGCAGGAGGTCTAGGATGGCTTTGACTTTGCTCTCATCTGGGTGTATCCCTGTCTGATCTAGTCTGTAGCCTAAGAATTTCCTTTACTGCAGCCCGAATGCACATTTTAGTGGGTTTAACCTCAGATTGAATTCCCTACATCGGGTGAAGACTTTCCTTAAAACCTTAGAATGATCCTCCTTCTTCTTTGCTTTGACAACTATGTCATCCACATAGCATTTGAATTCTTTGTGTATCATATCATGGAAGATGCTCATCATCGCTCTTTGGTATGTTGTCCCTACATTCTTCAGGCCAAAAGGCATCATCTTGTAGTAGAAATTCCCTATCAATGTCCTAAAGGCTGTGTGGGGTGTGTCTACAGGATCCATAAATATCTGGTTGTATCCACTGTAGGCATCTAAGAAGGAGAAGAGCTCATGTCCTGCAGTGGAGTCTATCAACACCTCCATGTTGGGTAGAGGGAATTCGTCCTTTGGGCAAGCCTTGTTTTGGTCCCTAAAGTCGACACAACATCTGCGATAAGGTGAGGTTAGTATTTGGGTGATATACTATCGCTAAAAAACTGGGTGGGAGAGCACTAACCTTAGTTGTCCGTTCTTCTTCTTTAATGGAACTACGTTGGCTAGCCACTAAGGGTGTGCTATTGGTTTGATAAAACCCACCTTCAAAATCCATTCTATCTCCTTCTTGGCTGCGGGTGGTTCGTCATCCTCGTGTTCCTTGACGATGGTGTAGTAGTCTTTCCCGTCGCTCCCCATCATCTAGATGCATCTTCTTCTCTTCCTGCGTTCGGCGATTCCTGCAGGATTGCTCTCTAGCAGATGAGGCAACTTTGTTCCTTCGACCTTGGCTATCCTCGTCTCACCGTCATCCGCCAACTCTGTAAAGTAAATGGCATCTTGTAGGTGTGTCTCTAACTTGTCAAAGGGGGCCCTGGTGGCTGGGATCCTTATTGATTGATCACCCCCGGTACATGGCTTTAATGCACTGATGTTATGTCGATGGGATAAGGGCTAGGTCGTGTGTTATTGGGCGTCCCAAGAGAATGTGGTAAGAAGTCCTCCCTGGGATTACCTAGAACTCCTTCGTGATGCTGAATGGGCCTATCGCTACCTACAGATCGATGGATCCTTCCATGAAGGATGGATTCCTGTTGAAGTCTATCACTTCTAGTGATAATCCCTTGATGTCTTCCTTTCGGATGTTCATCAATTACAGCATGTGGATGGAAATAAGATTGATAGAGCTTCCTGGGTCAACCATCGATCTTCTCATTTTGAAACCCCCTCTTTTTGCCATGATGTATAGGGGTTTGTTACAATGGGGTCAGCGGCCAACATATCTTCCACTGTGAATTCCACACTACTGCGATCACGACTACAGGGTTGTAGTGGGTACCAGAAAACTTTTGCCAATTCTTTGATAGCCAGTTTCTGCATTGTTGTGTTGGCTCCTTGTTTGGTGAACAATTGTTGTAGCTCCTCACTCTGCTCTAGTTTCACTATCAAGGCATCGGACTGGTACTGACTAGCTACTTCGACTACATTGATGCTTCCCCCTGGGTATGGGCTGGGAGGGGGTTAGTTTCCACACGTGTTGGGTCCTTTTTGATGAACTGGTCCAGCTTTACCTTTTGTACGAATAGCCTTCTGAGGGTGAAATAGTCCATCAGGTCATGATGTGGTGTCTAATGGAAGTTGCACCACCTTCTGCCGTGCTTGTCTTTCTTTAGGTCCACACCTGCTGGAAGTGGCGTCTGGCTAGTGGCCCTGTCTTCAACTAACTTGTTTAGTATCAATATAACCTCCTCTCTTATGCAAGGGAAGGGGGGAGGGGCGCTCCTTCTTCTTGAGGCATTGTCACACTGATATGGCCCCTGTCTGACTCTTCCATTGTTTCTGGGCTTCCTGTCAACTGCATATGCCTTGTTTCTGTTGTATGGAGAGGTTCCCTTGACGGTTCGCATTGTCCTCTCCGTACACCTCCAGAGCTGGTTAAAGGTATCGACTTCGATGTTTTAAATGTCAATCCTGTAGGTAGGGCACATGCCTTGTATGCACTATTCAATGAAACTTTTCTTAGTGGCATGTTCGTCGAAGACGGAGTGTGTAAGTTTTTGGAACCTCATAGCGTAGGCTAGAAGATCTTCCCTGGTCCTTGCTCTATGTTCCAAAGAGCAGCCATTGTCAATTTTCTTTCCAGGGTGAACCACTTTGGCAAGAAAGAATTCAGCAAGGTTGCTTAATTCTTTCTTCTGTGTTTCTCAACACTAAAGAGGATGTGTATCTGTTAGGCTGCCGCCCCCTCCTTCAGGATCAGCTCCTAATCCAATTAGGAGTCAATACACCAGGATGTAGAAGTGACCAACATATTGGTCTCTATGACAAGATATTCAAAATTACCTTCTTTTTGCCCTTTTTGCCCTTCCACTTTCTCTTGCCTGATTTTCCACCTTTAACAAGCATGGCTACTGGCTTGTCCTTCTTAATTAGTTCTTCGGCACTCTGCAACATATTGCTGAGTTCCTGAAGGCTAACCTTTAGCTTGTTCATGTTGTAGTTCATGACAAACTAATTGAAGGAGAGAGGTAGAGAGTTAAGGTCGGTATCAGTTTTTGTGTCTTCATCGAGCTGAGATCCAAGAGCCTCTAGTTCATTAATGTACCCCATCATTTTCATGGTGTTGTCATGTACCTATTGGCTCTCGGTCAACTGTGTGGTCATCAATAGCTTGAGGACCTTTTGGCGAGTAGAACAATTCTGCTCCTCGTACATAGTCTTCAGACTATCTAGAATGTCTTTTAAGACTTTGATCTTATCAAATTGTCTCTGGATCTGATTATCTAAAGATGCTACGATGTAACACCGGGCAAGAGAATTCTTTTCTTCCCATTCCTGTGAAGTGATGAGAGATCCATCGTATGGACACCCAAAGATTGCGGAATAAGGGGGCGAATTTCAAAAATTTTTCTCTCCCTTCAACTGGGAATCGCATTCCCTATTTAGAAAATCATATTTTCAAGGATCATTCTTGAACCATAAACTGAACCAGATCTCAACCAAAAGGAGTAGGAGAGGATTATACCTGATACAGAGAAACAGTATCCCCCAACGAAGGTGTTCACGCCCAAGGAAGGATCCAAAGACTACTACCACTGAAAATGGCGCAGTGCAGGATGGAGCAGAATCAGCAGTGTTTTCTCCAATAACTCTGTCCTTCGCAAGAAACAGCAGGATGGCATGTGTGCACAGCTTCCTATCAATTCTTCTTCCAAGAACTGATATCAAGATCGAATATTAACTTCTCCCACAACTAGAGATCGAACTGGCAAACAGGGCGGCAAGAACAGGGAGGCGGCAAGAAAGAATTCTGCAGGGTTGCTTAATTCTTTCTTCTATGTTTCTCAGCACTAAAGAGAATGTGTATCTATTAGGCTGCCGCCCCCTCCTTCCTTTTGTTAACCCAAAGGATCAGCTCCTAATCCAATTAGGAGCTGCTTATCCAAATCATATTTGGATGAGCCCTCTCTTTAGGTGATAAGGATAAACCCTTATCTTATCTGCAAATTAGATTAGCTTTCTCCTAATCTCATTAGGAGGTTTCTAGATCTGAATCACATTCAGATCTGGACTCTTTGAGTGGATAGGGTCATGACCCGATCCAATCTGCTAATCCATCTCAGAATTCGCCCCATAATTAACTAATTAAGTAGCCCAGTTCGAAATGGGCTTTAGGCCCATTAAGCTTATGTGCTCACTTAACCTTCCTAACTGCTGCCTAGTTGGGCTTCCTTTTATGGCGTGGGACCCAAGCATTGATCTACACATCAGCCACATGGGTTCAGCCCAGCCGTTGTTACAAGGCCTGGCCGAATACAATGTTATCGACAGTGCACCCCCTGAAACCCATCAAATGGGCTCTATGGGCCCAACACTTACCCTAAGTGGTCCCAGGGCCAAGCCACCTTGAAACACCCAGGGACTGTGGGCAGATGCAAGATTAGCCCATCAGGTATTATCCTCAATGGTCTTACACTTAACCTCTCATTCCATAATGATCATAGACTGCCCGACAAGAGAGGACCTCTCCCTCGGCTACAAGGAACAGTGTTGCACTCTCTACTTATATGGATCCCGAGAATTAAAACCTTCTTGCAAATATTTTAGAAACCATAATATATATACTTTTATATCTCATACAAAATATACTTTGCAAAACAAATCTCAACGGTTGAAATCGGCTGCCAGCAATCTTGGTTTCCATCAGTGAGAGTGCATCCCCGATCATTACCTTTGTCCGACAAAGGGGCTGATCCTGTCACTATGATCACCCACTCAGATTAATTCTCAGTCTATCGCAACATACCCAGGTTTAGACCCCCGCTAAGGATCTCACTGATTGGTACATCAAAGACAGCCCAATCCGACACCTAGCTCAGTATCATAATCGAGTCTAGGGGTCGGGTGTAACTTTCCAGTTTTGCCCATCAATCTCCAAGGTCCAGGGCAATACTGGAAATCTGGTCTAGTTCAAAGATTCAATCAATCCTACACTATATGTGCCTAGGGTCTCACCCTTGCAGATGAGATAGGCCACCCCAACCGACTTTGTGGCACTACAATGTCAACCTTATCAGGATAGGTCTCCCCAAACCGACCCACTGGCTATGAACATTTTAAACTAACACGAATCTCATTAAGTGTCCAGTTTAAGGGTATTACACAGAAACATACCAGGGGAACGTGAATCAAATATGCACATTTATTCATTTACAATAAATTCATAAAGTACATCCTACTAATTAAAGCTAAGGGCATACAAAACTGTGTAACAGCTCCCACTTGCACTTAGGTCCAATCAGGTACAAGCCGGAGTCCCATGCTTTCCATGGGTCTGCTACATTTTCTGCAGACGCTACTTTCTAAATCAGGAATTCCCCTCTACCAACAATCTCCTGTAGTACGTGGTACTTCCTCTCGATGTGCTTCGACTTCGAGTGGGCTCGTGGCTCCTTAGCCTAAGCAATGGCTCCATTGTTGTCACACAACAAAGGGATGGGTGATGTGCTGGACGGAACTACTCCCAACTCATGAACGAACTTCTTCATCTAGACGGCTTCTTTGGCAACCTCTCTTGCGGCAATGTACTCGGCCTCGGTTGTGGAGTCGGTAGTGGACCTCTGTTTGCTGCTTTTCCAGCAAATAGCACACGATCCTATCGTGAAAACATATCCAGATGTAGACTTTCTATCATCTGGATCCGACTGGAAATCGACATCTGTATACCTTTGGATCTGTAGTGAGCTACCATCGAATACAAGACAAAACTCTTTTTTCCTTCAAAGGTACTTAAGTATGTTTTTCACAGCAGTCCAGTGCTCCTGCCCTGGGTTGGCCTGAAATCTGCTTACTACACTCATTGCCTGAGCAATGTCAGAACGAGTGCACAGCATGGCATACATGATGCTCCCTATGGCAGAGGCATTGGGACGTCTTTCATGCCATCAATCTCCTCAGAAGTCTTGGGAGACATCTTCTTGGAGAGAGTGACTCCGTGCCTGAAAGGAACATTTCCTTTCTTGGAATTTTCCATGCTGTATCTTTTGACTATTTTATCAATGTAAGCAGATTGGGATAATCCTATTATCCGCTCCGATCTATCTCTATAGAATCGAAGACCTAGTATATAGGAGGCTTCTCCAAGATCTTTCATGGAGAATTGCTGCGAAATCCATACTTTCACCGTAGTTAACATTCCTACATCATTCCCAATGAGTAGAATGACATCTACATACAAAACCAAGGTAACCTTATCTCCACTGTACTTCCTGTAGACACAGGGTTCATCCGGATTCTGCTCAAAGTCAAACGATTTGATAGCAGAGTCAAAACGGATGTTCCAACTTCTAAAAGCTTGCTTAAGTCCATAAATGGATCTATTAAGTTTACATACCATGTTTTCCTGACCTGCAGCAATGAAGCCTTGCGGCAGCTACATATAGATATATTCAGTAAGATCTCCATTCAGGAATGTAGTTTTGGCATCCATCTGCCAAATCTCAAAATCCTTGTATGCTGTTATAGCTAGTAGGATCCTAATGGACTTAAGCATGGCCACAGGCGAAAAGGTTTCCTTATAGTTGATGCCCTTTTTCTGAGTGTACCCTTTTGCCACCAGACGAGCTTTGAAGGTCTCAACCCTACGATTGGAGCCCTTCTTCCTCTTGTAAATCCATTTACAACCGATTGCTTTTACCCCGGAGGGCGGATCTACTAGAGTCCAGACTCCTTTGGCCTCCATTGAGTCCATCTCTACTCTCATAGCCTCCACCCACTTCTGGGAATCTATGTCCAACATAGCTTTCGCGTAAGTCTTGGGATCCTCCTCACTAGTCATGGTTTCCACCAGGTAACTATCCTGGTCATAACCATAACGGACTGGTGGCCTGGATACCCGAGTGGATCTTCTAGGTTGGTCACTACCTGGAACTTGTGGGACATCTCCCACTGCTCTTGAGCTCTCCTCATCAAGAACAACTTCCTGACGATGGGTGCCCAGGATGTAATCGGTTTCCAAGAATTGTGCATTTCGACTGCAGAACACTTTCTGCTAACTTGGGTCATAGAATAGGTATCTTACAGAGACTTTTGGGTAGCCAACAAATAGGCAACAGCTGGTCTTGGATTCCAACTTGTCTGCACTCGTTCTTTCAACGTGTGCTGGACAACCCCAAATCTTCAACTGTGTAACACATGGTTTCTTTCTAGTCCAAAGTTCATATGGAGTATTCGGAACCGATTTGGTTGGAACCCGATTCAGCACGTAAATCGCAGTCTCTAATGCGTAACCCCAAAAGGATGTGGGTAACTCTGAGTGTATGAGAAGTGACCGGACCATATCCAATAAGGTCCTATTCCTCCTCTCTGAAACACAGTTAAGTTGTGGTGTAGCAAGAGGAGCTAATTGTGATACTATCCCATTTTCTTTTAAATAGTCCCTGAATTCGTCAGAGAGATACTCGCCACCTCGATCTGATCGAAGGGCTTTTATTTCTCTCCCTAACTGTTTCTCAACCTCTTGTCTAAACTCTTTGAACTTTTCAAAGGATACAGACTTGTGTCTCATTAGGTACACGTAACCATATCGTGAAAAATCATCTGTGAAGGTGATGAAATACACGTGTTGGTTCCGTGTCCTAACACTTAGGAGACCACATACATCAGTATGTATTAGGTCAAGTGTGCCTGTACATCTTTTAGGCTTACCGTTAAATGGCCGTTTTGTCATCTTGCCTTGTAGGCAAGGCTCACAGGTGGGAAGATCTTCTACAGTTAGAAAATCCAAAGGACCATCCTTTACCAACCTTGTGATTCGGTCAACACCGATGTGGCCAAGTCGGTAATGCCACAGACACGTGGGATTAACTGTATCGCGGGCTCTCTTCTTGGGGATTTCAGCCGATGTAGTTTTGGTTATGATAGTTTCTAGAGAAGGATGTTAAACATAGAGACCGTTCTCCAGTTTCCCGTATGTGATGAATCTATTGTTTCTTTTAATACTAATCGTATTACTAAAGAAGACAGAATAACCATCTGCATAGTTTTTAGACAGAAATCAAATTTCTCCTTAAATTTTGTACATAAAGACAATCTTTCAATTCAATCGTTCTTTCTCTAAAAAATAACTTCGCGGTTCCTATGGCCGCGGCTACAATAGTTGCATTAGTCCCCAAGTAGAGTGTGACTTCTCCTTCCCTCAGCCTTCTGCTTACCTTGAACCCCTACAGTGAGTTACAGCCATGAGTTGAAGCCCCGGAGTCAATACACCAGGACGTAGAAGCTACCAACAGATTGGTTTCTATAACACAAGTTTCGAAATTACCTTTCTTGGATTCCAAGTAGGCAGGACAGTTCCTTTTTTAGTGGTCGGTCTTCTTGCAGAAGTGACAGGCATCCGATGCTTTGTCTTTCTTCTGCTTCTTGCCCTTAGTGGCTTTCTTCTGAGGCTTCTTTGCCTTCCTCTTTCTCTTGCCTGTCTTGCTAGCCTCGACAAGCATAGCTACGGGTTCATTCCTTTTTAATTAGTTCTTCAGCTCTCTGCAACATATTGCTGAGCTCTTGCAGGCTGACATTCAGCTTCTTCATATTGTAGTTCATGATGAACAGATTAAAGGGAGGAGGCAAAGAATTAAGGATAGCATCTATCTGAGTCGCAAGGTCCAGCTCGGATGCAAGAGCCTCATGTTCGTTGATGTATCCCATCATCCGAAGACAATGGTCGTGAACTTGTTGGCCCTTGGTCATTTGTGCGGTCATGAACTGTTTCAAGACCTTTTGTCGAGTAGAACGATTCTGCTCTTCATACATCATCCTAAGACTATCCAATATGTCCTTGGCAAGTTCGATCTGATCGAACTGCCTCTGTACCGGGTTGTCTAAGGAGACAATGATGTAACATCGGGCCAGGGAGTTCTTCTCCTCCCATTCCTGATAGTCTCTCATTCGGGCCTCAGAAACCCGATCACCCGGACGCTCTGGGGCAGAATTCTTTGCCACTTTGTCTAACTTTTCAGAAGCTAGGACCAGCATAAGGTTCCTGTAGCAATCGGCATAGTTTGGGCCCTTCAACTTGTTGTCATCAAGTAATTTTGCAAATGATCCGTTTGCCATTTTCTGATAAAAGAGCAAACATCAGTCCACAACCATATTTGATTCATGTTCATCTCATAGATATGGATTTTAATCTACGTTCCATTTCCATTTATTCATCTCTGAGATTTCCCTCATTTCTCAGTGACAGAGGCTACGAGTTGTCTCTGGAAATGTGGGAAATCACATAGGGTGCATGGAGCCAATTGTTTCAGCTGCATAACCCCACCACCTTTCTATGAAGGATCATTTCCACTCATCATATGAGTTTTCCCTTTGGCCTCTATCAGACACGGTTCAGAGCCGTTTTCAGGTAAACCTATCTGTCCAGTAAGTGCTTACCCATCATATTCGTGAACGCCAAGGTACCATGAGAGAGTTCCCATTTTCTGGTGAAGCCCCTCCCACATCGGTCTATGACACCTCAATCATCTTATGAAACACTTAGACAAGCCCAACAGCAAATGGATAACCCATTTTCTGGTGCGTTTCCTCATTACTGAAGGACTCATCCTCATGTTAATGATGGAAGGCCTTTAGAGAGTTCATCATATGAATCTCCCTATCACATGTACTCATATTACCCCCTAGTTTGATCTAGGTCAAACCAAAGTGGCTCCCACTGTCTTTCATAAAGTCAGATTTCGGTGGGCCTAAATCGGCTAGGGTTCCGCACGTAACCTCTTGATGATGTGTGGGGCCCACCACTGAGGGAGGTCATCCAATGACCAAAAGGGACACCATGGCAATGATGTGCATTCAGCCATGGTGTGCGCAAGTGCCTCTGTCGATTGAGTATGGGCCAAGCACTTATGGCCCATATACGTAGCACATCACACATCCATACATCTCATGCAGGGATAAATTGATCCAATCAATTAATCATCTGTAAGGCCCATTTGAAGCCCATTTTAAATCCACAATATCATCCATTAATATTATCTAGGTATATGGGCCGAATGGTTCAGCCCATATAGCTTTATGTATTAAGTGGGCTTTTAGCAGTTTTAACTTTTTAAAACTGGGCCTTTACAAGTTGGGCCGAATTAACCATTTAATTAAATATCAATCCTCTGGCCCATTAGTGGGAAAATTAGGTCTGACTTTCAGCCTTGACTAAACCCTAGATTCGGTCCAAACAGTTTAAACCAATCTTGGTTCGAACGGGTCTAGGGTTTGATCTTTAATTAAACCTTTAATTCAAGAAAATAATCAAAAATTAAATGCTGATAAAAGAAAATCAAGAATCATTCAAATAGGGTTGTTCACACAATCCATCCTGCAAAACAGATGTTAGATCACAGTTTGCAGTTTCATAAACTGTAAATCACAGATTGTAATTCTCCCATCTGCGAAATCTCCTTTTCCGTGTTGCCATCTTTGATCCATAAATAAAATAAATAGAAATCCTAATTTCTATTAATAATTACATCAGATCGAATACCTATACATTCAGTCTAAAAATAAAAAAAAAAATTAATTTACAGACAATATGTAATAAAGCAATCCAAAACTGCAAAATCGCAGGTTCCCTGTGCAAATCAAGATTTCGATCTCCTCTTATACGAACAGCCCATAAATCAAGAAAATCATAAAGAACAGTTCTAAATAATAATCAGATTTATATAAAATTAATTTCAGATTATTCGCCCATTAATTTTTGGAACAAATTTCTCAAAAACCCATATCTGCGCAAATCGGGTAGAATGCCTTCTGCCTATTTGCGCAGGTTCAGATCTGAAACAAATTGGTTCAAGATTTGAACCATGGCTCTGATACCACTGAAGTGATGAGAGATTCATCGTATGGACGCCCAAAGATTGCGGAATAAGGGGGCGAATTTCAAAAATTTTTCTCTCCCTTCAACAGGGAATCGCATTCCCTATTTAGAAAATCATATTTTCAATGATCGTTCTTGAACCATAAACTGAACCAGATCTGAACCAAAAGGAGTAGGAGAGGATTATACCGGATACAAAGAAACAATATCCCCCAACGAAGGTGTTCACGCCCAAGGAAGGATCCAAAGACTACTCCCACTGAAGATGGCGCAGTGCAGGATCGAGTAGAATCACTAGTCAAGGTTTCCACCAGGTAACTATCCTGGTCATAACCATAACGGACTGGTGGCTTGGATACCCGAGTGGATCTTCTAGGTTGGTCACTACCTGGAACTTGTGGGACATCTCCCACTGCTCCTGAGCTCTCCTCATCAAGAACAACTTCCTGACGATGGGTGTCCAGGATGTAATCGGTTTCCAAGAATTGTGCATTTCGACTGCAGAACACTTTCTGCTCACTTGGGTCATAAAATAGGTAACCTACAGAGCCTTTTAGGTAGCCTACAAATAGGCAACGGCTGGTCTTGGATTCCAACTTGTCTGCACTCGTTCTTTTAACGTGTGTTGGACAACACCAAATCATCAAGTGTGTGACACTTGGTTTCTTTCCGGTCCAAAGTTCATATGGAGTATTCGGAACCGATTTGGTTGGAACCCGATTCATCACGTAAATCGCAGTCTCTAATGCGTAACCCCAAAAGGATGTGGGTAACTCTGAGTGTATGAGAAGCAACCGGACCATATCTAATAAGGTCCTATTCCTCCTCTCTGAAACACCGTTAAGTTGTAGTGTAGCAGGAGGAGCTAATTGTGATACTATCCCATTGTCCTTTAAGTAGTCCCTGAATTCGTCAGAGAGATATTCGCCACCTCGATCTGATCGAAGGGCTTTAATTTCTCTCCCTAACTGTTTCTCGACCTCTTGTCTAAACTCTTTGAACTTTTCAAAGGATTCAGACTTGTGTCTCATTAGGTACACGTAACCATATCGTGAAAAATCATCTGTGATGGTGATGAAATACACGTGTTGGTTCCGTGTCCTAACACTCAAAGGACCACATACATCAGTATGTATTAGGTCAAGTGTGCCTGTACATCTTTCAGGCTTACCATTAAATGGCCGTTTTGTCATCTTGCCTTGTAGGCAAGGCTCACAGGTGGGAAGATCTTCTACAGTTAGAAAATCCAAAGGACCATCCTTTACCAACCTTGTGATTCGGTCAACACCGATGTGGCCAAGTCGGTAATGCCACAGACACGTGGGATTAACTGTGCCGCGGGCTCTCTTCTTTGGGATTTCAGCCGATATAGTTTCGGTTATGTTAGTTGTAGAGAAGGATGTAGAACATAGTGACCGTTCTCCAATTCCCCGTATGTGATGAATCTGTTGTTTCTTTTAATAGTAATCATATTATTAAAGAAGACAGAATAACCATCGGCACACAGTTTTGAGATAGAAGTCAAATTTCTCCTTAAATTTTGTACATAAAGACAATCTTTCAGTACAATCGTTCTTTCTCTAAAAAATAATTCCACGGTTCCTATGGTCACGGCTGCAACAGTTGCATTAGTCCCCAAGTACAGTGTGACTTCTCCTTCACTCGGCCTTCTGCTTACCTTGAACCCCTGTACTAAGTTACACGCATGAGTTGAAGCCCTGGAGTCAATACACCAGGACGCAGAAGCTACCAACAGATTGGTTTCTATAACACAAGTTTCGAAATTAACTTTCTTGGATTCCAAGTAGGCAAGACAGTTCCTTTTTTAGTGGCCGGTCTTCTTGTAGAAGTGACAGGCATCCGATGCTTTGTCTTTCTTCTGCTTCTTGCTCTTAGTGGTTTCTTCTGAGGCTTCTTTGCCTTCCTCTTTCTCTTGCCTGTCTTGCTAGCTTCAACAAGCATAGCTACGGGCTCATTCCTTTTTAATCAGTTCTTCAGCTCTCTGCAACATATTGCTGAGCTCTTGTAGGCTGACATTCAGCTTGTTCATGTTATAGTTCAAGATGAACGGATTAAAGGAAGGAGGCAAAGAATTAAGGATAGCATCTATTTGGGTCGCAAGGTCCAGCCCGGACCCAAGAGCCTCCAGTTCATTGATGTATCCCATCATCTGAAGACAATGGTCGTGAACTTGTTGGCCCTTGGTCATTTGTGCGGTCATGAACTGTTTCAAGACCTTTTGTCGAGTAGAACGATTCTACTCTACATACATCATCCTGACACTATCCAATATGTCCTTGGGAAGTTTGATCTGATCGAACTGCCTCTGTATCGGGTTATCTAAGGAGGCAATGATGTAACACCGGGCCAGGGAGTTCTTCTCCTCCCATTCCTGATAGTCTCTCCTTCGGGCCTTAGAAGCCCTTTCACCCGGACGCTCTGGGGCAGGATTCTTTGCCACTTTGTCTAACTTTTCAGAAGCTAGGACCAGCATAAGGTTCATGTACCAGTCGGCATAGTTTGGGCGCTTCAACTTGTTGTCATCCAGTAATTTTGCAAATGATCCGTTTGCCATTTTCAGATAAAAGAGCAAACATCAGTCCACAACCATATTTGATTCATGTTCATTTCATAGATATGGATTTTAATCTACGTTACATTTCCATTTATTCATCTCTGAGATTTCCCTCATTTCTCAGTGACGGAGACTACGAGATGTCTCTGGAAATGTGGGAAATCACATAGGGTGCATGGAGCCAATTGTTTCAGCTGCATAACCCCACCACCTTTCTATGAAGGATCATTTCCACTCATCATATGAGTTTTCCCTTTGGCCTCTATCAGACACGGTTCAGAGCCGTTTTCAGGTAAACCTATCTGTCCAGTAAGTGCTTACCCATCATATTCGTGAACGCCAAGGTACCATGAGAGAGTTCCCATTTTCTGGTGAAGCCCCTCCCACATCGGTCTATGACACCTCAATCATCTTATGAAACACTTAGACAAGCCCAACAGCAAATGGATAACCCATTTTCTGGTGCGTTTCCTCATTACTGAAGGACTCATCCTCATGTTAATGATGGAAGGCCTTTAGAGAGTTCATCAAATGAATCACCCTATCACATGCACTCATATTAGCTGGAGGGAACAGTTAATTACGCCCTAGTTTGATCTAGGTCAAACCTAAGTGGCTCCCACTGACTTTCATAAAGTCAGATTTCGGTGGGCCTAAATCGGCTAGGGTTCCGCACGTAACCTCTTGATGAGGTGTGGGGCCCACCATTGAGGGTTGTCATCCAATGACCAAAAGGGACACCATAGCAATGATGTGCATTCAGCCATGGTGTGCGCAAGAGCCACTGTCGATTGAGTATGGGCCAAGCACTTGTGGCCCATATACGTAGCACATCACACATCCATACATCTCATGCAGGGATAAATTGATCCAATCAATTAATCATCTGTAAGGCCCATTTGAAGCCCATTTTATATCCATAATATCAACCATTAATATTATCTAGGTATATGGGCCGAATGGTTCAGCCCATATAGCTTTATGTGTTAAGTGGGCTTTTAGCAGTTTTAACTTTTTAAAACTGGGCCTTTACAGGTTGGGCCGAATGGTGGCACCACATTGTCAACCTTATCAGGATAGGTCTCCCCAGACCGACCCACTGGCTGTGAACATTCTAAACTAACATGAGTCTCATTAAGTGTCTAGTTTAAGGGTATTACACAGAAACATACCAAGGGAACATGAATCAAATATGCACTTTTATTCATTTACAATAAACTCATAAAGTACATCATACTGATTGATGCTAAGGGCATACAAAACTGTTTAACATCCTGATACTCTCTCCTTCAAGCCTCAGAAGCCCTGTTACCCAGACGTTCTGGAAAAAGGTTCTTAGCAACCTTGTCCAATTTCTCGAACGTCAGAACTAGATTGAGGTTACAATCGCAGTCAGCATAGTTGGGTTCCTTAAGTTTGTTATCATCCAACAATTTGGTGAATTGTCCATTTGCCATTTCTGATAAAAGGCAATAGATATTAGTCCATGAACTAAAATTGATTCATTATATCTTACATAGAATGGTCTTTTATCTATGCTCCATCTCCATTTGTTAATCTCTAAGATTTCCCTCCTATGTTAGTGGTGGAGACACATTGCATGTTTCTAGAAATGTAGGAAACCACATAGGTGCTTGGAGCCAACTATTTCAGCTGCAAAACCCCACCACTTTCTGTGAAGGATCATATCCACCCATCCAATGAGCTTTCCCTTTGGCCTCTATCAGACAAGGTTCATTGCCATTTTAGGTTAAACCTTTCTGTCTAGTAAGTGTTGTCTCGTCATATCGTGGACCCCAAGGTACCATGAAAGAGTCTTCCATTGTAGGATAGGCTTCTCCCACATTGTTCTATTATGCCCTTATCATCTTATGAAGCAATCCAACTGACTAGACCAGCAAATGGATAGCCCAATTTTATGATACATCTCTACCCACCGATTCAGCCTGCCTCCATGTTAATTACTGAAGACCTTTAGATAATTCATCACATGATATTCTCTATCACTTGCACTTATATTAATCTAGAGGGAACAAGTTAAAACAGTCCCTAGGTCTGGTTTAGGTCATACCAAAGTGGCTCCTACTGACTTTCATAAAGTCAGATTCAAATGGGCCCATAACGGGCTAGGGTTCCATGGGGTTCCTCTTGGGAAGGAAATTGATCAGGAGGCCCATTGAGTGGGAGATCATCAAATGATCTGTGGACATCATGGCAATGATGTGCATTCAGCCATGGTGTTCGCAGAGAGCCACATATGATTAAACATGGGCCAAGCACTTATGGCCCATGTACAAATCACTTTTAGCACATCACAAGCATTCACATAAACACAAATCGATCCAATCAATTAGAAGCTTGTAAAACCCTAATTAATTTAGGTTAACACACAATCAGCCCATTAAGGCCCATGAGTTATCAAATAATATCATCTAGGTATATGGGCTAAACTGCAAAAAGCAGTTCGACCCATATAGCAGTTATGCTGAAATTGGGTTGATGTTGCTTTAACTTAAAAATTAGGTTTTTCAAGAGTGGGCCAAATTGTATCATGTGATGGGCCATCAAACCCTTGGCCCATGACCAAATTTGAGCCACCTAAAACGTGACCCATGGGGCTGAGATCAGACCCCATTGAACCATGGGTTCGGTCCAACCAGTTTTGACCAAACTAGGTCAATTCGGCCAAGGGTTTCGTGTCCAAAACATGCTACAATTCTCAAGATCTCGATCTGAAATTATTAACAGCTGAATATTGACAATCAATCACAGCAAAAACACATAATCTAGGGCTACAAGTATGACGGTCCGAATCCGATCCGAACAAACTGCAAACCTGCAAGAAAACTGGTTAATCGTAGATTAAATATTTTTCTGCAAAAATCTATTTTTCTCTTCCGCACGCTCCAGCATGTCTTCCAATGTAAATAAAAAAATAGAAAACCCTAATTTTCTATTAATTACATCAGAATAAATCCTAATACATTTTGTCTAAAAATAAAAAATAAAAATTTATTTATAGACCAAAATCGAATGAATAAATCGCATGGTGTGCTTAATTTGGTGCCAATAAAGAATTCGATCTCCATTACACTGCTGAGAATAAATTTTATCATATTTTTATCCCCTAATATTCTGTCTTTTATACTGAATTAGTACTTAATTGGACTCATATTTCTTGTATTTTGGTGCAGGGCAAGGAAAGAAGTCGCAAGAAGGAAAAAAAGGCTAATTGGATGGGTTTTCACAGTTTTGGCAGCAATCAGTAATCTGGGCCTAACTTTCATATCCAAGCTCCGATTGGGCTGATTCAAGATCCACTAGAAAGATAAGAGAGAAAGCTACAACTTTCACGTGCAGTGAAGCCCAGTTCCCAGCTGAAGCCCATTTCGTAGAAAAACATTGAGGCGGCCCAAGTTATTAAAGCAACACATTCGAATTCAAGAAATCGAGAGTCCTCTTAGATTTAAATTTTTAAATGTAATTCCAGAAAGATTAAGAAAAGTTTAAATAATGAGAGAGGAGAGAAGATAGGATAGGATAGGAGGAGTTTGGATCAAGGCTGGATTATCCATTCTTGAGATAACTCCAAGTAATTGTAAGCTATATGAGAGCTGGGCGTACCAACCCTAGGGGAGGACGAATTGCATTGAACTATCTATCAAGAAAGGAGAAAACAAATCAAGAAACTTGGGGGAAGGTGATCAAGAATTCAAGAAACCTCAAGAAGAAGGTGGCGGCAAGAAGAGGAGATCTTAGCACCATGGGCTTATTCATGAGTTCTTTCTTTCCCTTTGTTTGCTTTAATTCTTTTATCATGAACTGATTTGTTTTTAGCTAGGGTTGTGGAAAGCCTAACCCTGTTAATGAATACATTTTTATCTTTATGATTTATCCAAGATTATGATTTCCATACAGTCTATGAATTATTTTGCTTAATGCGATTAAGAACTTGGCCACCTCTTAATTGATTTGATTTATGTAAAGGAATCGAGAGAGGAATTCACATAATCGACTGAATAGTTCATAGTGTGAATTGAATGGTATATAGAGATATATATACATGATTCATCTGAATATAATGGTTTTCCTCGGACTTAATGCACTTCCATCTTAAGAGCTCTACTCGAGAGATCAAAGGGTTACCTGATGGGCGTAGTTTTAGTATATCTCGAGAGAGAATATTAAATAAAATTGAAAAGACCACAGCTTATGGGAATGACAAATAATCTTGGTTAATCGAATCCATTAATATTCATTACATTGGTTAGGTGGACCAAAAGCCCTACCGATTTCATCCATTGCATATTCGGTTAGTGATCACCCTTGCTTCTATTTTCTTTTTCTAGTTTTTATTTTCATTAGTTCTTACTCTTAAAAATCTGAATTTCAATTGTCCAAATAATTAGAGGAGACTGTGGTTCTAATACTTATTTTGTTAAATCCCCGTGGGAACGATATTTTTTATACTACTTGATAAGCACTTGCTGGGGTTATATTTATAGCTATCAAGTTTTTGGCGCCGTTGCCGGGGATTTAATCCTAAAATAATATTAGAACTTGTTAACCTTGGTTAATTTGGATTTTGTTCTTTATTTAAAGAGATGCTTAGGAAGTATCCTCACCATGGAATACCAGTTTGGCATCAAATTCAAACTTTTTATAATGGTATTGCTCCATCTAATCACTTCATTATTAATGTAGCTTCAGGAGGCACAATTATGAGGAAAACTCCAGAGGAAGCCTATGATCTAGTGGAAGAAATGGTATCAAACAACTTCCAATGGAGTAATGACCGAACCAATCAAAAGGGAGTACACCATATCGATCCCCTTGCAGCCATATCTGCTCAACTTGCTAATCTGAATAAGAAATTGGATACTTTTAATATTGCAACAATTAATACATCATCTAGCATCCTGTGTGATTTCTGTGGTCAAATATGTCATACTAATTCTGATTGTCCATTAGGTAATCCTTTTGCTTCACATGAGCATGCTAATTTTATCTCTCATACTGGCAGGCCAAATTTCAACCCCTACTTAAACACATACAACCTAGGGTGGAGGAATCATCCAAATTTTTCATGGAACAACAACCAGCAAAAAGCACCCATGGGATTCCAACAATAGCCGCCACCACAAGAAAATGAGAGTAATTTGGAAGAAATGATTTCTAAGTTCATCAATGCTACTGAAGCAAAATTCCAAGAACAGGAAGCATCGATCAAGAACTTAGAAGTTCAAATGGGGTAGATTGTGAGCATGCTGTCAGAAAGAAGAGAGGGACGATTGCCTAGCAATATAGAGAAGAACCCAAGGGAGCAAGTGAATGTCATTGCCTTAAGAAGCGGGAAGACAATTGGTGAGACCCAGAATGATGACAAGGAAGTTGAGGCAGCCGAGTCTCAAATGGAGATCGAAGGGAGTACACCTAAACTAAGTTTAGATGCTATTAAACTTCCTCTCCCTTACCCTGAAAGAGTTTTGAAAGATAACTTGGATGAGGAAGTTAAGGAGGTTTTGAACAATTTGGAGGCCGGTCAAGAAGGGTCCAAGCCAAGACAATGTAATGCTCATTATATGATATTGCCAATTTCTAATAAGAGACCGTTATCCTCTATTTTGCAGGCCCCTGTTCCATACCTAAACCCACCCATGATGGATGGAAGGGGAGCACACCGAAAGTTGCGACCACGAGAGTTAGAGGATCCGATTCAGGTTTAGGGAAGTTTGTTTTTCCTTTTTCTTTTTGTTTTTACATTTCTAGTTTAGTTTTCTGCCCTTTCTTTGCATTTAACCTCACATTGGGGACAATGTAAGTTTTAAGTGTGGGGGAGGGGATTTAGGATTTAGGTTAGAATTTAGATTGTGTTTTAAAATTTGATTTAGGTCGTATTTTTATGATTTATTCAAAAAAATCAAAACCTCAACTCTTTTTAAATCAATTGAAACAATGTTCTAGGAAAATTTTTGTGAATCTAGTAATGAGGTACGACCAAGGGGTATGTGACTTATCTGAAGCCATTTTCAGTTAAGCTAGTCCTAAATTCAGGTTTAAGTAAATAGGGTAAATATTTTACCAAGCAATTCAATTGGTAGGACGGACCATAAAATGCACCTACCAACCATGTAATTCAATAGTAGGATGGAGCATAAAATGCACCTACTAACTAGTAAATTCAATAGTAGGACAGAGCATAAAATGCACCTACTGGCCGAGTGATCCAAAAGTGAGACGGAGCATAAAATGCACTCACTCCTGATAAAAAGAGAAAGAAAGGAAAAAAAAAAAGAGAAAAAAAAGATAGAGGTTCTCCCTGATTTACTACCTGGTTTGCAGTAGCAAAAATTGGATTGACTGATGAATGAGTCGTGTATGACTTGGTTGTGTTGATTTAACGGTTTTCAATAGTTAACCTAGAATATTTGTGGAGAAAGATGAATAAGAGTTGAGTTTAAAAAAAATTAGTAGTTAGTCAACCTATTCCTGTTTTATTTTTTATTTTTGCTTTAGTTTTGTCTTTTCCGAGGACAGGCAAAAGTTTAAGTGTGGGGTGATTTGATGAGAATAAAATTTATCATATTTTTATCCCCTAATATTCTGTCTTTTATACTGAATTAGTACTTAATTGGACTCATATTTCTTGTATTTCGGTGCAGGGCAAGGAAAGAAGTCGCAAGAAGGAAAACAAGGCTAATCGGATGGGTTTTCACAGTTTTGGCAGCGATCAGTAATCTGGGCCTAACTTTCATATCCGACCTCCGATTTGGCTGATTCAAGATCCACTAGAAAAATAAGAGAGAAAGATACAACTTTCACGTTTTGGGCTTTCGCAGATTCGGCATACATCAAAGTCAAATCCGGGAACGAAGATGGAGCAATTTCGTAGTGAGGCTCAGTTCCCAGTTGAAGCCCATTTCGCAGAAAAACATTGAGGCGGCCCAAGTTATTAAAGCAGCCTATTTGAATTCAAGAAATCGAGAGTCCTCTTAGGTTTAAATTTTTAAATGTAATTCCAGAAAGATTAAGAAAGGTTTTATGTAATGAGAGAGGAGAGAAGATAGGACAGGATAGGAAGAGTTTGGATCAAGGCTGGATTATCCATTCTTGAGATAACTCCAAGTAATTGTAAGCTATATGAGAGCTGGGCATACCAACCCTAGGGGAGGACGAATTGCATTGAACTATCTATCAAGAAAGGAGAAAACAAATCAAGAAACTTGGGGTAAGGTGATCAAGAATTCAAGAAACCTCAAGAAGAAGGTGGCGGCAAGAAGAGGAGATCTCAGCACCATGGGCGAATTCATGAGTTCTTTCTTTCCCTTTGTTTGCTTTAATTCTTTTATCATAAACTAATTTGTTTTTAGCTAGGGCTGTGGAAAGCCTAACCCTATTAATGAATACATTTTTATCTTTATAATTTATCCAAGATTGTGATTTCCATACAGTCTATGAATTATTTTGCTTAATGCGATTAAAAGCTTGGCCACCACTTAATTGATATGGTTTATGTGAATGAATCGAGAGAGGAATTCACATAATCGACTGAATAGTTCATAGTGTGAATTGAATGGTGATGAGACTTAGAACTATGAATAGTTCATAGTGCACTCATTACTCTTGTATTTCGATTCAGGGCAATAAAGAAGGCAATTGGAAAGAAACAGACCAATTCGGGTGATTTTGCATAGTTTCGGCAACAGTCAGTGATCTGGGCCTAACTCACAATTCCGGACTCCGAATTGGGCAATTCAAGAAGAATTAGAAAGAATAAAGAAAGGCCCACAACTTTTATGTTTTGGGTTTTGACTGATTCGGTCCGCATCGAGTACAAAACCGGGCCCAAAGTCGGAGCAAGTTCGTAGATAGGCCCATTTAACAGTTGAAGCCCAACTCGCAGAAGAACCTGGAAGTAGCCCAAGTAGCAGAGAAGCCCAACTCGGATGCAAGATTCTAGAGTCCTAATTCGAATGTAATCTCCCAAGAGGGAGAGAGTCTTATTAGATCTAAAATTTGAATGTAATCCTATAAGGATAAGAAGGTTGGGGATTAAATAAGAGATAGGATAGGATTAGTTCAAAGAAGATCAAGACTCCCTAATGATAAGATGATCTCCTAGAAGGAGTTGGAAAACAGCCCTCTCCTTTGGCTATATAAACAGGGGGGCGAACCACCTCTAGCATCACTCACTCTCAGATCCAAGAGATCATCAAGAAGACCAAGAAGCTCAAGAAGGCAGTTTGGCTATGGAGAAGAAAAGCATGGAGATTTCGCAGATCATGAGCAGCTAAGCTTCTTTTTCTGGTTCAAGGGGGGAGGTTCGATTGTGTCATTGTGAGGTTCTGTAGTTAATTTCTTTTCTTGCTTTTTAATTCAAGTATTCATTGATTCTTGTGCATATCTTTATTGGATGTTGATGTTAATTAGTTTGACAAACTGAATTAATGTTGATTTTCCAACTGCTATCCATGATTCCGGTGATCCGTTATTGTCACGAATAATGGTACAAGTAGCAATTAGGTTGATATCTTTTTGGGTCAATTGTTCGTGACAGCCTTTGACCAATGTTTTAACATGATTCAACCTAAAGGAATCGATGGAACAAGATTCAGTAATTGCAGCTATCTCAATTATTGTTATTTTGGTTTAACTGTTTTCACAAATCTTAATGCTATCACTATTTAATATGAACGCTATCGTACCCAGTTAAGTGGTGATAAGTGTTGATCGAATGCTGGGTTTGGTCAACTGAATTAGGAAAACACAAGGTTTATTATGGCTATCCTAATAAATCTAAGGTTAAATGCTTGAATAGCAAGAATGCTGAAATGTACCTAGGATCGATAGCCAATCGATTCAATCCGAACCCTTGAACCAGAATTCGGTAAGACTGATTTTCTCTTGTTTAAGTTGCAATTTATTTTCTTTTCTTTTAATTTCAGGATTTAAATTTACTGCAAAATTTTGAGGGACTAATATTAATTTTGGGACTGCAAAATTTTTATTGTGGGACTAATATTAATTTTGAGGGCTTCGACAAACCCATCAAATGGTATATAGAGATACTTGATTCATCTGAATATAATGGTTTTCCTCGGACTTAATGCACTTCCATTTTGAGAGCTCTACTCGAGAGATCGAAGGGTTACCTGATGTGCGTAGTTTTAGTATATCTCGAGAGAGAATCTTAAATAAAATTGGAAAGACCTCAGCTTATGGGAATGACAAATAATCTTGGTTAATCGAATCCATTAATATTCATTACATTGGTTAGGTGGACCAAAAGCCCTAGCGATTTCATCCATTGCATATTCGGTTAGTGATCATCCTTGGTTCTATTTTCTTTTTCTAGTTTTTATTTTCAGTAGTTCTTATTCTTAAAAATCTGAATTGTGATTGTCCAAATAATTAGGGAAGATTGTGGTTCTAATACTTATTTTGTTAAATCCCCATGGGAACAATATTTTTTATACCACTTGATAACTAGTGCACTTGCTAGGGTTATATTTATAGCTATCACACACCAACAACCCAAAAAATCAAGAAATAATAATAGAACAATTCTAAAATTATTGAAGAATAAAATAAAGTTAATTTCATATCAAATTGCCCAAAAACTGAGAACCGATTTCCCAGTAAACTGTAAATTGCGCAAATCGGGTAGAACAATTTTGCCAATTTGGGTTTGTTTCAGATCTGATTTAATTTTGGTTCAAGATTGAACTTAGCTCTCATACCACTGAAGGAAGGGGAAATCCATCATATGGCTGGGCGTAGTTTCAAAAAATTTCTTTTACCCTTTTGAGAATCGTATTCCTAGTTTTAGAAAAATTGCATTTTTCAAGGATCGTTCTTGCACCAAAATGGGACCAGATCTGAAACCAAAAGAAAGAGAGAAGAATACCTGATCTGGATTCCACATGTGT
The DNA here is from genome assembly GCF_055504915.1 of Nelumbo nucifera. Classification (NCBI taxonomy): domain Eukaryota; kingdom Viridiplantae; phylum Streptophyta; class Magnoliopsida; order Proteales; family Nelumbonaceae; genus Nelumbo; species Nelumbo nucifera. The sequence goes on from NC_142655.1 coordinate 43,440,415, forward strand.
AGTTCCCAAAGTGGGTGTTCATGCCCAAAGAGGATACCAAAACCAGCTTCTATTGAAGATGGCGCAAGTTGAATTGAAGTCGGTTCAGCAACACAGTCCTTCAGCAAGAACTGCAATCCAACAGCTTGGATCAAGCAAGGGATGTGAGAACGAAATCAATCTGATTTTTCTTGCAAAATCAGAAGTGGGAACTGATCTCTATCAGTCCAAGAACTAAAGAACGAACTGGGTTTGGGCGGCAAGAGCAAAGCGAGAAAATTGAGAGCAGAAAGGTGAAGTCTGGAGCAGTTCGCCCTCCTCCATTTATAAGCCTTAAAGATCAGCTTATCCTAATCCAAGTCTTTATTTGGATCTGGACTCCTTAAGTGGATAAGAGTTATCCCATTATCCCATTGCTGATCTAAGCCCATATCCATACCCAAATTCACCTAGTCCAAGCAGTCATGTGACTTCTTAATTAATCCAATTAATTACGAGCCTTAGGACCATTAAGCAAGTAGGCTCACATCCCCTTTTAGTTGCTGGCCAATTTGGCTCTCTTTGTATGGCATGAGACCCCAACAATGACCTTATAAAAGCCCATATGGGTTTAGCCTAGCTTTTATGACAAAGCCTGGCTGAATTCACTACTGAGCACAGTGAACCCCTGAGTCCATCAGTATGGTCTCTTAATGGGCCCAACATTTACACTAAATGGTCCTTGAGTCCAGTCATCCTATGAAGGCCTAAGGACAATGGTCTTATGTGAGATTAGCCCATCAGGTATAACAACCCTAAATGGTCTTACACTTAACCTCTCAGCCCTTAATGATCAAACACAACCCGACAAGGGGGGACCTCTCCTTCGGCTGCAAGGTGCAGTGTTCTACTCGGATGGATCCTAAGAATTAAAACCTTTTGCAAACATTTTTCTTAAAACATAATATATATATATATATATACTTCATATAAATATATTTTGCAAAACAAATCTCAAACAAGTTTGAATTCGACTGTCCAACAAAGGGGCTGATCCTGTCACTATGATCACCCACTCGAGTGGATTCTCAGACTGCCCTAACATACCCAGGTTATGACCCCCAAAGGATCTCACTAATTGGCATATCAAAGACAACCCAATCCGACACCTAGTGTAGTACCATAATCAAGTCTAGGAGTTAGGTGTAGATTTCCAGTTTTGCCCACCAGTCTCCAACGTTGAGGGCATAACTGGAAAATGGTCCGGGTTCAGTGTTTCAAACAAGCACACACTACATGTGCTTTGGGTCTAACCCTGACAACTGTGACAAACTACCCCAACCTACTTCGTAGCACATGAGTGTCAGCCTTAGCTGGATAAACTTCCCCAATTCTATCCAATGGCTGAGGACATTCTAAACTAACACGAGTCTCATAAGTGTCCAGTTTATGGGTAAATACACAGAAACACACCAAATATAACATGAATCAATTATGTATTTTTATTCATTTACAATAAATGCATATGTACATCAATCTAATTGGAGGTTGTCAACAACTCAGCCTTTTCAAGAATGGAAATAGTACTTACTCTCCGCATGAGGGTGGGGCCTTAGTACAAACATGGTGCGGAAAATCTGCTCCACATCTCGGAACCGAGCCACCACCAACATAGCGAGGATGGTCCTAAGTGCATTAGGGGCCAGTTGACTGATAAAGATGTTGTACCACCTCAACAGCTCAAAGATGAGAGGATGGAGGGGAAACCTAAGACCGAACTATAAAAAGTGTTGTTAAATGTAGATTTCCCCCTCCTCCGACATCTAAGGCCGATCGCCATTGTCGGGAACCCCAAGTCTATAGGACCGAGGGATGTGGTACTTTCTAGCCAAGGTCTTCACCTGCTCAAAGTCAAGGATACTATCCTGCTCTGAGTGTAGAAGAAACTCTACGTTCACCCCTCGGGGTACTCGGCCACCAGACTCGGGCTGAGCACAGGGACCTCCTTGCCTTCGACCACGTCAGGGGACCCTGGAGACCCCTTGGCGTCTCTAGGCCTCGTAGATCCCATGCTCTTATTGGGAGAGTCATCGCCTCTTTAACTTCTTTCAACACCTATAGGGAGCAGTCCTCTCCCTCAGCACTTCGACTTCAGGCTTTGGAGCAGGGACCTCGGGATCACTTGGCTTGTCTTCACCACTACAGGCAGTAGACGGGCTTCGGAAAGAGCTCATTGTCGAGACATCTGGAAGCTCATAGCACTGAGGGCTGGAGTCTGAACAAGACATGACTGCAGAGGGGTTCTTTACCTAAGGATACGAGGTCTATGGATCTCTAAAGGAAAGCCGAGGTCTCTAAGAGCAACAACACTTGGAAGCAAATGGTGGGGGGAAGCACAACTAAGGTCCCTATTTAAAGAAAAAAAAACAACCCAGAATGCCTCCAATCCAACGGCCATGAAGCGACCACCTCCACAGCCCAGTTGAACGATTGACACGCGTTACTCGCATCGGGAAGATGAAATGACGTCGGGCAAGCCATGATGCACACGGTCTGCACCCACCACCAAAATTCGTCCCCCACACAAACTATGGCTTACCCGCAGCAAGATCCGTCTTGCCCATGGTGAAGCCACGACCACTTGTCACTAAGTGTTACCCTTGGTGACCCCAGCCTAGGTCGACGCCTCATGCAATCTCACTTCGGCACCAGTGTGATAGGACACGATAGCAAGTGCCCCTCACACCACTATCCAACACAGACTTGAACTCGTGGGTACCGAAGCCGAGGCCTCCGGGGAGCACAAGTCCCCACGACGTCCCTCGAAGGTAAGAGCGAAGACCATGTCGACACCATCACAGCCAACACTGGATGCATCCTCAGCAAGCCGAAGCCGAGGCTATCACCAAAAAGACCCATCGATGCCTCCAATAAAGGTGACGCACTCTCCTCAGCCGAAGCCAAGGTCCTCAGCTTAGACCTCCACCATGGCCTCGAGAGTGGGGAGCAAATGATGTAGGCGTAGATGGCTCAAACCAATGGCGTGCACGTGCGTGGTAGACGGCGGCGCCCAAGGCGGACCCAATGAGGGTGTGCGTGGAACAGAGATCGGCACGCGACATGAAACCAATAGAGTGGCCATACGCGGTGACCTCGGATAGCCGCGCTCCTCAAGGCCAAACCGCATCATGACCGTTTGAGCCCACCTACCTCCATACAGCCTCAAGTATAAATAGGGGGCAACCCCCTCAAGGTAATGAACTAAAATCTGAGCTACTAATAACTCTACAGTTTCCCGTGTGACCTCGTATGAGCACTCCTTACTCAAGCCTCGTCCACCTCCTACTCTCACTAACTTAACCGTCAGAGTCTTTGCCTCGAATTAGCACCCGAGGCCTCTGACGTTCTATCTCTTTTTTCACAGGTCTGACCTGTCATCCCTCAGCCATAGTAGACCTCAGACTCATCAGCCTAAAGGGATGGGAGATCCATCGTATGGATAGCCAAACCATGCAGGGTGGCTGCGTGAATTTTCAAAAATTTCTTTCTCCCATTTGAGAATCCTATTCCCTAATTTAGAAAAACTGCATTTTTTAAGGTTTATCCTTGAAACAAACTAGACCAAATCTAAAATTAAAAGGAAGCAAGTAGAGATGTACCTCATACGGAATAGTAGTAACTCCCAATGTAGGTGTTCACACCCAAAGAGGATACCAAATCCTTCTCCACTCAAGAGGACACAACAAATTTTGAGGCAGAATCAACAAGAAGGGTGTTTTAGCAAGAACCTATGATTCTTTACCAAGAATCGTGTAGGGTTATGTGTGAAGGGATGAGAGATCTATCATATGGATGGCCGAACCCTGCAGGAAGATTGGGCAAAATTTCAAAAATTTCTCTCTCTCTTATATGGGAATCACATTCCCTATTTTAGAAAACTGCATTTTCAAGGATCGTTCTTGAATCCAAAACCGGACAAGATCTGAAACCATTAGGAAGTGAGGGATATACCTGATATGAAGTAGTAGTAACTTCCAATGAAAGTGTTCACGCCCAAGGAGGAAACCAAAACACGCTTCCACTGAAGATAGCATAGTGCGTGTTGAAGCAGGATCAGCAGGATGGCTCTTCAACAAGAATCGAATAGGGTTGGTGAGAAGAACTTCATATTGCTTCTTCTACCAAGAAGCAATGTCAAGAACAATTCTTGATCACATCCACAATTGGAGATCGAACTAGGTAGGGGCAGCAAGAATAGGGAAGAACTCTGTAGAATGTTGTGTGTTAAACTAAGGAATTAGGAGAGAGTTGAGGGGATCAGAAATCCATCATATGTATAGCCGAACCCTGCAGGTAGGTAGGGCAAAATTTCAAAATTTTTCGCTCTCCCATGTGGGAATCACATTCCCTATTTTAGAAAATCTGCATTTTCAATGATCAATCTTGAACCTAAACCGGACCAGATCTGAAACCAAAAGGTAGGAGAGAGAGGTACTTGATACGAAGAAACAATATCTCCCAATGAAGGTGTTCACACCCAAGGAAAACACCAAAGACTGCTCCCACTGAAAATGACACAGCATAGGGTGGAGCAGAATCAGCAGGTTCTTCACAAGAACCGAATCCTTCAGCAAGAATTCGATGGAGGGTATGTGAGAACGACTTCAAATCAGTATTTCTCCAAAAATTGATATCAAGAACCCTTCTTGATCGCTCCTACAATGGAGAACGAACTGGCAATGGCGGCAGCAGGAGGAGGGCACAAGAGTAGAAGATGGCACAATCTTACTGTAGTTGTCTTCTCTCTTTCTGTGATCTAAGATCGGATAGTTGAGAAGAATGGAGGTTCGCCCTCCTCCTCCTTTTATAGCCTTAAAGAGAGCTCCTAATCTCATTAGGAGTTTTCTAATCCATATCTGTATTTGGATCAGGACTTCTCTTTAAGAGATAAGGATAAGCCCTTATATTATCTATAGATTAGATCAGCCCTCCTAATCTTATTAAGAGTTTCCAAATCCAAATCTGTATTTGGATCTAAACTCTCTGAGTGGAAAGGAATAACTCCCTATCCTATCTGCTGATCCAAATCCCAGATCCGCCCCCTTCTTTAACTAATCAAATTAGACCAGTTCAATTTGGGCTTTAGGCCCATTAAGTCCATGTGCTCACTAACCTTCCAGACTACTGCCCAGTTGGGTTTCCTTGTATGGTGTGGGACCCAAACATTGATCTACACATCATCCACATGGGTTCAGCCTAGCCTCTGTTACAAGGCCTGGCCGAATTCACTGTTATGGATAGTGAACAATAGTGCCCATCACCATGGGCTCTTAATGGGCCCAACACTTACAATAAGTGGTCCCTGGGCCAAGCCACCTTATAAAAACCCAGGGATTGTGAGCTGATGCAAGATTAGCCCATCGGGTATTACCCTCAATGGTCTTACACTCAACCTCTTAGCCCATAATGATCAAACACTGCCCGACAAGAGAGGACCTCTCCCTCGGCTGCAAGGAACAGTGCTGCACTCTCTACTCACATGGATCCCGAGAATTAAAACCTTTTGCAAACATTTTGAAATCGTAATATATATGTATATCTTTATATAAATATATTTTGCAAAAACAAATTTCAACGATTGAAATTGGTTGTCGGCAGCTTTGGTTTCTATCAGAGATAGTGCATCCCCGATCATTACCTTTGTCCGACAAAGGGGCTGATCCTGTCACTATGATCACCCACTCAAATGAATTCTCGAACTGCCCTAACATACCCAGGTTTTGACCCCCTCCAAGGATCTCACTGATTAGCATATCAAAGACAGCCCAATCCGACACCTAGTGCAATATCAAAATTGAGTCTAGGGGTTAGGTGTAACATTCCAGTTTTGCCCACTAATCACCAAGGTTCAGGGCAATACTAGAATTCTAGTCCGGTTCAGGGTTTCAAGTAAACCTACACTACATGTACCTTGGGTCTCACCCTGGCAGCTGAGACAGGCTACCCCAACCAACTTGGCAGCACATCAATGTCAGCCTTATCAGGATAAATCTCCCCAGATATATCCAACGGTTGTGAACATTCTAAACTAACACGAGTCTCATATGCGTCCAGTTTAAGGGTATTACACAAAAAGACACCATAATAACATGAATCAAATATGTACTTTATTCATTTACATTAAATGTGATAAGGTACATCATTTCGATTGGAGCTAAGGGCATACACTGTCTAACAGCTCCTACTTGCACTTAGGTCCAATCGGGTACAAGCCGGAGTCCCAGACTTTCCATGTGTTTCTCAAACACTTTTTGTGTCAGTGGCTTAGTCAATGGGTCTGCTACATTCTCCGCTGATGCTACCTTCTTATTCAAGATGTCCCCTCTTCCAACTATCTCCCGCAGTACATGGTACTTCCTCTCGATGTGGTTTGACTTCGAGTGGGCTCATGGCTCCTTAGCCTGAGCAATAGCTCCATTGTTGTCACACAACAACGGAATGGGTGATGTGCTGGATGGAACTACTCCCAATTCATGAATGAACTTTTTCATAAATACGACTTCTTTGGCAACCTCACTTGCGGCAATGTATTCAGCTTCGGTTGTAGAATCTGCAATGAACCCCTATTTGCTGCTTTTCCAGCAAACAGCACACGATCCTATCGTGAAAACATACCTAGATGTAGACTTTCTATCATCTGGATCTGACTGGAAGTCGGCATCAGTGTACCCCTGGATCTGTAGTGAGCTACCATCAAATACCAGACAAAACTCTTTTCTCCTTCGAAGGTACTTGAGTATGTTTTTCATAGCAGTCCAGTGCTCCTGCCCTGTGTTGGTCTAGAATCTGCTTACCACACTCACTACCTGAGCAATGTCAGGACGAGTGCACAGCATGGCATACATGATGCTCCCTACGGCTGAGGCATAGGGAACATCCTTCATGCCCTCAATCTCCTTGGGAGTCTTGGGAGACATCCCTTGGAGAGAGTGACTCCATGCCTAAAAGGTACATTTCCTTTCTTGGAATTCTCCATGTTGTATCTCTTGACTATTTTTTCAATGTAAGCAGATTGGGAAAATCCTATTATCCTCTTCAATCTATCTCTATAGAGTCGAATACCCAGTATATAGGAGGCTTCTCCAAGATCTTTCATGGAGAATTGCTGTGAAAGTCGTACTTTCACCGTAGTCAAACTTATCTCCACTATATTTCCTGTAAACACAGGGCTCATCCGGGTTCTGCTCAAAGTCAAAATTTTTGACAATAGAGTCAAACCGGATGTTCCAACTCCTACAAGCTTGCTTAAGTCCATATATTGATCTGTTTAATTTACATACCATGTGTTCCTGACCCGCAGCTATGAAACCTTGTGGTTGCTACATATATATATCTTCAGTAAGATCTCCATTCAGAAACACAGTTTTGACATCCATTTGCCAAATCTCGTAGTCATGGTATGCTACTAAAGCTAGCAGGATCCTAATGTATTTAAGCATGGCCACCGGAGAAAAAGGTTTCCTCATAATCGATGCCTTCTTTTTGAGTATACCCTTTTGCCACCGGATGAGCTTTGTAGGTCTCAACCTTACCATCGGGGCTCTTCTTCCTCTTATAGATCCATTTGCAACCAATTGCTTTTACCCTAGGGGGCGGATCTACTAGATTCCAGAATTCATTGGTATCCATTGAGTCCATCTCAGCTCTCATGGCATCTACCCACTTCAAGGAATGTATGTCCAACATAGCTTCCGTATAAGTCACGAGGTCCTCCTCACTGGTCGTAGCTTCCACTAGGTAACTATCCTAGTCATAGTCGAAACGAACTGGAGGACTGGATACCCGGGTAGATCATCTAGGTTGGTCATTACCTGGAACTTGTGGGACATCTTCCACTGACCCTGAGCTCTCTTCATCAAGAACAACTTCCTGACGATGATTGTTCAGGATGTAGTCATCCTCCAAGAAATGGGCATTTTGGCTACAAAACACCTTCTGTTCTCTTGGGTCATAGAATAGGTAACCCACAAAACCTATGGGGTAGCCTACGAATAGGCAACAACTGGTCTTAGATTCCAATTTGTTCGCACTCGTTCTTTTAACATGCGCTGGACAACCCCAAATCTTCAAGTGTCTCACACTTGGTTTCTTTCTGGTCCAAAGATCATAGGGAGTCTTCGGAACTGATTTGGTTGGAACCCGATTCAGCATGTATATCGTAGTCTCTAATGCGTAACCCCAAAAGGATGTGGGTAATTCTGAGTGCACGAGAAGTGACTGGACCATATCCAATAAGGTCCTATTCCTCCTCTCTGAAACACCATTTAGCTATGGTGTAGTAGGAGGAGCTAACTGTGATACTATCCCATTGACCTTCAAGTAGTCCCTGAATTCGTCAGAGAGATACTTGCCACCTCGATCCAATCGAAGGGTCTTAATTTCTCTCCCTAACTGTTTCTCGACCTCTTGTCTGAACCCTTTGAACTTTTCAAATGATTCGGACTTGTGTCTCATCAGGTACACGTAACCATACCGAGAATAATTATCGGTGAATGTAATAAAATACACGTGCTGGTTACGAGTCCTAACACTCAGGGGACCACATACATTAGTATGTATAAGGTCAAGCGTGCCTATACATCTTTCAGGCTTACCATTAAATGGCCGTTTTGTCATCTTACCCTATAGGCAAGGTTCACAGGTGGGAAGATCTTCTACAGTTAGAAAATCCAAAGGACCATCCTTTACCAACCTTGTGATACGATCTATGTTAATATGGCCAAGTTGGTAATGCCACAGGCACGTGGGATGAACTGTATCATAGGTTCTTTTCTTAGGGTTATTAACCAACGTAGTTTCGGCTATGTTAGTTTCCAGAGAAGGATGGAGAACATAGAGACCATTCTCAAGTTCTCCGTATGCGATGAATTTGTTATTTCTTTCAACAATAATCATATTACCAAAAAGAATAGAATATCCATCCTCACACAATTTTGAAACAGAAATCAAATTTCTTCTCAAATTCTGTACATAAAGACAATCTTTTAGTACAATAGATCCTTCTTTGAAAAATAACTCTACGGTTCCTATGGCCATAGCTGCAACACTTACAGAAGTCCCTAAGTAAAGATTTACTTCTCTGTCACTCAGTCTTCTACTTATCCTGAACCCCTACAGTGAGTTACACGCATGAGTCGAAGCCCCGGAATCAATACACTAGGAAGCAGAAGTTAGCAACAGATTGGTTTCTATGACACAGGATTCGAAATTACCTTTCTTGGATTCCAGGTATTGAGGACAATTCCTCAACTAGTGGCTGGTCTATTTGCAGAAGTGACAAGCATCTGATGCTCTGTCCTTCTTCTGCTTCTTGGACTTGGTGGCTTTCTTCTGAGGCTTCTTCTTTGCCTTCCTCTTTTTCTTGCCCGACTTGCCAACTTCAACAAGCATAGCAAGAGGCTCATCCTTCTTAATCAGTTCTTCGGCCCTCTGCAACATATTGTTGAGTTCTTGAATGCTAACATTCAGCTTGTTCATGTTGTTATTCATGATGAACGGATTGAAGGAAGGAAGCAAAAAATTCAGGATGGCGTCTACCTTAGTGACATGGTCCAGCCCGGATCCAAGAGCCTCAAGTTCATTGATATAGCCCATCATCTGAAGACAATGGTCATGAACCTGCTAGCCCTTGGACATCTGTGCGGTCATGAACTGTTTCAAGACCTTTTGCCGAGTAGAACGGTTCTGCTCTTCGTACATTGTCTTTAGACTGTCCAATATGTCCTTGGCCAGCTTAATCTAATCGAATTGCCTCTACATCGGATTGTCCAGGGAGGCAATGATATAGCACTGGGCTAGGGAATTTTTCTCTTCCCACTCTTGGTAGTCCCTCCTACGGGCCTCAGAAGCCCTATCACCCGGACGCTCCGGGGCAGAGATTTTGGCCACCTTGTCCAACTTCTTAGAGTCAGGACCAGCATAAGTTTATAGTACCAGTCAGCTAATTTGGTCCTTTAAGTTTGTTGTCATCCAATATTTTTGCAAATTGTCCGTTTGCCATTTCTGGTAAAAAGCAAACATCAGTCCACAACCTAATTTGATTCATATTATCTACATAGATATGGCTTTTAATCTATGTTTCATTTCCATTTGTTCATCTCCGAGATTTCCCTCCTTTCGGTGAAGGATCATATCCACTCATCGTATGGGCTTTCACTTTGGCCTTTGTCAGACAAGGTTCATTGCCATTTTAGGTTAAACATTTTTGTCCAGTGAGTGCTCACCCATCATATTCGTGAATGCCAAGGTACCATGAGAAAGTCTTCCATTTTAGGATAGGCCCCTCCCACACCAGTCTATGACGCCCCTATCATCTTATGAAACATTCCAACAGATCCAACAACACTTGGATAGCTCAATTTTATGGTGTCTCCTCATAACTGAAGGACCCATCTTCATGCTAATGACGGAAGGCCTTTAGAGAGTTCATCATATGAATCTCCCTATCACATGCACTCATATTTCAAGAAGGAACAAAAATTATGTCCTAGTTTGATTTAGGTCAAACCAAAGTGGCTCCCACTGACTTTCATAAAGCCAGATTTAGGTGGGCCCTAAACGGCTTGGGTTCCACACGGTTCCTCTTTAGGGGAGGTATGGGGCCCACCATGAAGGGAGATCATCCAATGATCTTTAGGGACACCATGGCAATGATGTGCAATCAGCCATGGTGTGCGCAAGAGCCACTATCGTATCTGCATGAGCCAAGTGCTTATGGCCCATGAGCATTGCACATCACACATCCATACATCACATGCAGGGATAAAATTGATCCAATCAATTAATATCTATAAAGCCCATTAATAAATCCCAAAAATTATCCATAATATTACTGATTAATATTATCTAGGTATATGGGCTGAATAGCAATTAGCAGTTCGGCCCATATATCTTTTCTACAGTTGATGGGCTTTAGCAGTTTTAACTCCTTAAAACTAGGCCTTACAGGTGTGGGCCGAATTAAGTCTCACAATTAAACATCAATCCCTTAACCCAAAAGTGGGAAATTAGGGCTGAGAATTGCCTCCATCGAACCACATATTTGGTCCAACCAGTTTGGTCCAATCTGGTTCGAATGGGTCTAGGGTTTGACTTTTAATTCAAGAATTAATTCAAGAAAACAATATGAAATTAATTACTGATCAAAGATAAACAGAAATTAGTAACAGGGTTGTTTGCACATCTCCCAACCTGCAAAACATATGTTAGATCACAATTTGCAGTTTCATAAACTGCAAATCGCAAATAGCGATATCCTTATCTGCGAATTCTCCTTCTCTTGCGCAGCCACCTTCAATCATGAAATAAAATAAATAGAAAACCCTAATCTTTCTATTAATATTACATCAGATCGAATTCCTATACATTCAGTCTAGAAATTAAAAAAAAAAATCAATTACAGACCAAAATTAATAGAACTACAAAATCGTAGATATCCTGCGCCAATAAAGAATTCGATCTCCTTTATACAAACAACCCATAAATCAAGAAAATTATAAAGAACAATTCTAAATAAATTTTAGATCATTCGCCCTTGATCTGTGAAACAATTTCCTAAAAAAACCATAATCTGCGCAAATCGAGTAGAACACCTTCTGCCAATTTGCGCAGGTTCAGATCTGATTTATTTCGGATTTGAACCATGGCTCTGATACCACTGAAGGGATGAGATATCCATCATATTGATAGCCGAACCCTGCAGGTAGGGTGAAATGTCAAAATTTCTCTCTCTCCCATGTGGGAATCACATTCCCTGTTTTAGAAAATCTGCATTTTCAAGGGTCAATCTTGAACCTAAACCGGACCAGATCTGAAACCAAAAGGTAGGAGAGGGAGGTACTTGATACGAAGAAACAATATCTCCCAATAAAGGTGTTCACACCCAAGGAAAACTCCAAAGACTGCTCCCACTAAAAATGACACAGCGTAGGGTGGAGCAGAATTAGTAGGTTCTTCACAAGAACCGAATCCTTCAGCAAGAATTCGATGGAGGGTATGTGAGAACGACTTCAAATCAGTTTTTCTCCAAAAATTGATATCAAGAACCCTTCTTGATCGCTCCTACAATGGAGAACGAACTGGCAATGGCGGCAATAGGAGGAGGGCACAAGACCAGAAAATGGCACAGTCTTACTATATTTGTCTTCTCTCTTTCTGTGATCTAAGATCTGATAGTTGAGATGAATGGAGGTTCGCCCTCCTCCTCCTTTTATATCCTTAAAGAGAGCTCTTAATCTCATTAGGAGTTTCCTAATCCAAATCTATATTTGGATCTGGACTCTCTGAGTGGATAGGAATAACTCCCTATCCTATCTGCTGATCCAAATCCTAGATCCGCCCCCTTCTTTAACTAATCAAATTAGACCAGTTCGATTTAAGCTTTAGGCCCATTAAGTCCATGTGCTCACTAACCTTCCAGACTGCTGCCCAGTTGGATTTCCTTGTATGGTGAGGGACCCAAATATTGATCTACACATCAGCCACAAGGGTTCAGCCTAGCCTCTGTTACAAGGCCTGGCCGAATTCACTGTTATGGACAGTGAACCCCTGAGCCCATCACCATGGGCTCTTAATGGGCCCAACCCTTACACTAAGTGGTCCCTGGGCCAAGCCACCTTATAAAAACCCAGGGACTGTGGGCAGATGCAAGATTAGCCCATCAGGTATTACCCTCAATGGTCTTACACTTAACCTCTCGGCCCATAATGATCAAACACTGCCCGACAAGAGAGGACCTCTACCTCGGCTGCAAGGAACAGTGCTGCACTCTCTACTCACATGGATCCCGGGAATTAAAACATTTTGCAAACATTTTGAAACTGTAATATATATGTATATCTTTATGTAAATATATTTTGCAAAAACAAATTTCTTCACCAAGAAACAATACCAAGAATAGTTCTTGATCACTCAAAGAGGTGGAGATCGAACTAAGCAGGGCAGCAAAAGTAGAGGAAGAAAAAGATTGCAAAAAGGAAGTGAACTTTTTGTAGAATTCGTCCCCTTATTTAAATCCTTCCTTGGATCAGCTTCCTAATCCAATTAGGAATGAGTTTCTTGATCCAAATCTGATATTTGGATCTGTACTCTCAAGTGGATAAGACTTATCTTATTCAACTGCTAATTCTAATCAGATTATAAACTCATATTTGTCTATTTAATTAAATCACATAAGCCTAGTTTGAAATGGGCCTTAGGCCCATTAAGTCACACTACTCACTTTACCCTTTAAATGTTGGTTAGTTTGGCTCTCTTTGTATGGTGTGGGACCCTAGCATTGATCTACACATCAGCCATATGGGTTCAACACAGCCTTTGATACAAGGCCTAGCCGAATTCACTGCAGAACACAGTGAACCCCTGAGTCCATCAGTATGGGCTCTCAATTGGCCCAACATTTACACTAAATGGTCCTTGGGTCCAGCCATCTTATGAAGGCCCAAGGACTATGGGCAGATGCAAGATTAGCACATCAGGTGAAACCGTTAATTGTCTTACACTTAACCACTCAGCCCATAAGGATCAAACACTACTCGACAAGAGATGACCTCTCCCTCGGCTGCAAGGTACATTGTTGCACTCTCTACTCACATGGATCCTGGGAATTAAAACCTTTTGCAAACATTTTGTGAAACCATAATATATATGTATATCTCTGTATAAATATATTTTGCAAAACAAATCTCAATAATTTGAAATCACTTGCTAGTTGTTCAGGTTTCCATCAGAGAGAGTGCATTCCCCGATCATTCACTTTGTCCAACAAAGGGACTGATCCTATCACTATGATCATCCACTCAGGTATTCTCTGACTGCCCCAACATACCTAGGTTTTGACCTAGTCAAGGATCTCATTGATTAGCATATCAAAGACAGCCTAATCCTACACCTAGTGCAATACCATAATCAAGTCTAGGGGTCAGGTGTAAGATTTCAGTTTTGCCCATCTGTCTCCAAGAAAATTATAAAGAACAATTCTAAATAAATTTTTGATCATTTTCCCTTGATCTGTGAAACAATTTCCCAGAAAAACCACAATCTGCACAAATCGGGTAGAACACCTTCTGCCCATTTGCACAGGTTCAGATCTGATTTATTTCGGATTTGAACCATGGCTCTGATACCAATGAAGGGATGAGAGATCCATCGTATGGATAGCCGAACCTTGCAGGTAGGTAGGGCAAAATTTCAAAATTTCTCTCTCTCCCATGTGGGAATCACATTCTCTGTTATAGAAGATCTGCATTTTCAAGGATCAATCTTGAACCTAAACTGGACCAGATCTGAAACCAAAAGGTAGGAGAGGGAGGTACCTGATACGAAGAAACAATATCTCCCAATGAAGGTGTTCACACCCAAGGAAAACTCTAAAGACTGCTCCCACTAAAGATGACACAGCGTAGGGTGGAGCAGAATCAATAGGTTCTTCACAAGAATCGAATCCTTCAACAAGAATTCGATGGTGGGTATGTGAGAACGACTTCAAATCAGTTTTTCTCCAAAAACTGATATCAAGAACCTTTTTATATCGCTCCTACAGTGGAGAACGAACTGGCAATGGTGGTAGCAGGAGGAGGGTGCAAGAGCAGAAGATGGCGCAGTCTTACTGTAGATGTCTTCTCTCTTTCTATGATCTAAGATCTGATAGTTGAGATGAATGGAGGTTCGCCCTCCTCCTCCTTTTATAGCCTTAAAGAGAGCTCTTAATCTCATTAAGAGTTTCCTAATCCAAATCTATATTTGGATCAGGACTTCTCTTTAAGAGATAAGGATAAGCCCTTATCTTATCTGTAGATTAGATCAGCCCTCCTAATCTTATTAGGAGTTTCCAAATCCAAATCTATATTTGGATCTGGACTCTCTGAGTGGATAGGAATAACTCCCTATCCTATCTACTGATCCAAATCCTAGATCCGCCCCCATCTTTAACTAATCAAGTTATACTAGTTCGATTTGGGCTTTAGGCCCATTAAGTCCATGTGCTCACTAACCTTCCAGACTGCTGTCCAGTTGGGTTTCTTTGTATGGTATGGGACCCTAGCATTGATCTACACATCAGCCACATGGGTTCAGTACAGCCTTTGTTACAAGGCCTAGCCGAATTCACTGCAGAACATTGTGAACCTCTGAGTCCATCAGTATGGGCTCTCAATGGGCCCAACATTTACACTAAATGGTCATTGGGTCCAGCCATCTTATGAAGGTCCAAGGACTATGGTCTGATGCAAGATTAGCCCATCAGGTGTAACTGTTAATGGTTTTACACTTAACCTCTCAGCCCATAATGATTAAACACTACTCGACAAGAGAGGACCTCTCCCTCGGATGCAAGGTACATTGTTGCACTCTCTACTCACATGGATCCCGGGAATTAAAACCTTTTGCAAACATTTTGTGAAACCATAATATATGTGTATATCTATGTATAAATATATTTTGCAAAGCAAATCTCAATAACTTGAAATCACCTGCCAGTTGTTTAGGTTTCCATCAGAGGGAGTGCATTCCCCGATCATTCACTTTCTTCGACAAAGGGGCTAATCCTATCACTATGATCACCCACTCAGGTGAATTCTCGGACTACCCCAACATACCTAGGTTTTGACCTAGTCAATGATCTCAATGATTGGCATATCGAAGACATCCTAATCTGACACCTAGTGCAGTACCATAATCAAGTCTAGGGGTCAGGTGTAACATTTCAGTTTTGTCCATCTGTCTCCAAGGTCTAGGGCAATATTGGAATTTGGTCTGGTTCAGGGTTTCAAGAAAACCCACACTGCATGTACCTCGAGTCTCACCCGGGCAGCTGAGACAAGCCACCCCAACCCACTTGGCAGCACATCATCTCTAGCCTTGGTAAGATAAATCTCCCCAAATCTATCCAACGACTATAAAGATTCTAAACTAACACGAGTCTCATAAGTGTCCAGTTTAAGGGTATTACACAGAAACACACCAAAATAACACGAATTAATTATGCACTTTATTCATTTAGAATAAATGTCAACAAATACATCAATCTGATTGGAGCCAAGGGCATTACTATCTAATAGCTCTCACTTGCACTTAGGTCCAATCGGGTACAAGCCTCAGTCCCAAACTGCCCACGTGTTTCTTAAACACTTTTTGTGTTAGTGGCTTAGTCAATGGGTCTGCCACATTCTTCGCTGATGCTACCTTTTAAGATCAATTTCGTGTAGATCTAGTGTTGTCACACAATAGTGGAAGGGGTGATGCGTTGAATACCAAATTCCAAAATGAACACCTTCATCCATTAGGCAGCCTCACGGCAATGTGCTTGGCTTGGGTCATGGATTATTTTTCTTACTGCGCAGGACCCCATTATAAAGATTCTACCAGATGTAGACTTTCTACCATCTAGGTCTGATTGGAAATCAGCATCGGTATACCCTAGGATCTATAGTGAACTACCATCGAATACCAGACAAAACTCTTTTGTCCTTCGAAGGTACTTGAGTATGTTTTTCACAGCTGTCGAATGCTCCTAACCTGGGTTAGATTGAAACCTACTTTCCACACTCACTGCCTGAGTAATGTCAGGTCGAGTGCATAATATGGCATACATGATGCTCCCTACGGCTGAAGTACATGGAGTTTCTCTCATGCCTTCAATCTCTTCAAGAGTCTTGGGAGACATGCCCTTGGAGAGAATGACTTCATGCCTGAATGGAACATTTCCATTCTTGGAGTTCTCCATAGAGTCAAAGTCATATTATCTTCTTCAATCCTGAAAGGAACATTTTCTGTATCTTTTGACAATCTTGTAAATACAGGGCTCATCTAGATTCTACTCAAAGTCAAACTTATTTGATAGTAGAGTCAAACTAGATGTTCCAGCTCCTAGAAGCTTGCTTAAGTCTATATATGGATTGATTGAGTTTACACACCATGTGTTCCTAACCTGCAGCTATGAGACCTTGCGGTTGCTACATATAGATATCTTCAGCAAGATCTCCATTCAAGAACACAGTTTTGACATTCATTTGCCAAATCTCATAATCATGGTATGCTGCTACAGCTAGTAGGATCCTAATGGACTTAAGCACGGCTAGAGGCGAAAAGGTTTCCTCATAGTCGAGCCCCTCTTTCTAAGTGTACCCTTTCCCCACAAGACGAGCTTTATAGGTCTCAACATTACCATCTATGCCCTTCTTCCTCTTGTAAATCCACTTCAACCAATTACTTTCACCCTAGGGGGCGGGTCCACAAAAGTCCAGACCTTGTTGGTTTCCATCGACTCCATCTCGGCTTTCATGGCGTCTACCCACTTCAAGAAATCTATGTCCAACATAACTTCCATATAAGTCACGGGATCTTCCTCACTGGTTGTGGCTTTCACCAAGTAACTTTCTTGGTCATAGCCGTAACGAATTGGAGGCATGGATACCCGGGTAGACCTTCTAGGTTGGTTATTATTTGGAGCTTGTACGACATCTCCCATTATCCCTGAGCTCTCCTCATCAAGAACAACTTCTTGATGATGATTGTTCAGGATGTAATCTTCTTCCAAGAAATGGGCATTCGACTACAAAACACATTTTTCTCTTTTGGGTCATAGAATAAATATCTTACAAAGCCTTTGGGGTAGCCTAAAAATAGGCAACGACTGGTCTTGGATTTCAATTTGTCAACACTTGTTCTTTTAACATGTGCTAGACAACCCCAAATCTTCGAATGTCTTACACTTGGTTTCTTACCGGTCCATAGCTCATAAGGAGTCTTAGGAGTGGATTTGGTTGGAACCCGGTTCAGTATGTATATTGTAGTGTCTAATGCGTACCCCTAAAAGGATGTAGGTAGTTCCGACTGTACGAGAAGTGATTGGACCATATCCAAAATAGTCTAGTTCCTCCTTTTTGACACACCATTTAATTGTGGTGTAGCAGGAGGAGCTAATTGTGAAACAATCCAATTGTCCCTTAAGTAGTCCTTGAATTCATTGGAGAGAAATTCACCTCATCGATCTGATCGAAGGGCTTTGATCTATCTCCCCAACTGTTTCTCAACCTCTTGTCTGAACTCTTTGAACATTTCAAAGGATTCAGACTTATGTCTCATTAGGTACACGTAACCATACCATGAATGATCATCGGTAACTATTATGAAATAAATGTGCTGGTTACGTGTCCTAACATTCAGGGAACCACATACATCAGTATGTATTAGGTCAAGCATGCCTGTAGATCTTTCAGGATTACCTGTAAATGGTCGTTTCATCATCTTACCCTGAAGGAAAGGTTTACAAGTTACAAGATTTTCAACAGTTAGAAAATCCAAAGGACCATCCTTTACCAACCTTGTGATACGATCTATGTTAATGTGGCTAAGTCGGTAATGCCATAGGCACGTTATGTTCTCTTCATGGGGATTATTTCTGACATAGTTTCGGTTAAGTTTATTTCCAGAGAAGGATGGAGAACATAGAGATCATTCTCAAGTTCTCCATATGTGAGGAATTTGATATTCCGTTTAATAGTAATCATATTACTGAACAAAATAGAATAACCATCCATTTACAATTTTGAAACTGAAATCAAATTTCTTCTAAGTGTAGGTACATAAAGACAATTTTTAAGTACAATGATTCATTCTCTAAAAACTAATTCTATAATTCCTATGGCTGTAGCTGCAACTATTAAAGAGGTCCCCAAGTAGAGCTTAACTTTTCCGTCACTCCGTCTTCTGCTTGTCTTGAACCCCTGCAATGTGTTACATCCATAAGTAGAAGCCCCGGAGTCAATACACCAGGAAGCAGAAGTGACCAACAAATTGGTCTCTATGACAAGAGATTCAAAATTACCTCATTTCTTGGTTTCTAGGTACTAAGGATAATTCCTCTTCCAGTGGCCGGTCTGCTTGCAGAAGTGACAGGCATTCGATGTCTTGTCTTTCCTTTGCCTTTTAGGCTTGCTAACCTTTTTCTGAGGCTTTTTCTTTTCCCTCCTCTTTTTCTTACCCAAATTGCCACCTTCAACAAGCATGGCTATCATCGGTTTTTCCTTCTTAATCAGTTCTTCAGCCCTCTACAACATATTATTGAATTCCTGAAGGCTAACATTTAGCTTATTCATGTTATAATTCATGATAAACTTATTGAAGGAGGGAGGCAAGGATTTTAGGATGGCATCAACTTTGGTGACATGATGAAGCCCTGACCCGAGAGCCTCCAATTCATTGATGTAGCCCATCATCTTTAAACAATGGTCATGAACCATTTGGCTCTCAATAATTTTAGCGGTCATAAATAGTTTTAGGACCTTCTATCGAGTAGAACGATTCTCCTCGTCATACATCGTCCTCAGGCTATCCAAAATATCCTTGGACACTTCGATCTGATCGAATTGTCTCTGTATCGGATTGTCGAGGGAGGCTATGATATAGCACCGGATAAGAGAGCTCTTCTCTTTGAAACAATGGTAGGATCCATCTAATGGATGCCATGAGGGTTGCAGAATGGGTGGGTGAATTTCCAAAATTTTCCTACCTTCTTCCAACTGGGAATCATATTCCCTAAATTTAGAATACAATATTCAAGGATCCTACTTGAACCATAATCGAACCAGATCTGAACCAAAAAGAAAAGGGAGGAGTTATACCTGATCCAGAGAAACAGTATCTCCCAAAGTTGGTGTTCACGCCCAAAGAAGACACCAAGATCCGCTCCTACTGAAGATGACACAGCTGTTTGTGGAACGGAACCAGCAGAATGTGTCCTACACACTGGATCCTTCGCAAGAATCCTCTGGAAACTCTGAACACCGAATCTTTTTCAGTCTTTTCTGCAAGATTGATGTCAAGAAACAATTTCTTGATTTCTTTCTTCTTCAAAGATTGAATCTTGTAAGGAAGAATGGCGGCGGCTGGAGGAGAACTCCTGGGACGAAGATGGCTGAATTGCTTCTCTTCTCTCTGGAGTGTGAATGAGATCTAATCTCAATTCGCAGGATGCTTTCTTCCTTACTCAAAAACCCCTTGTTCAAAATCTAATGTTTTTTCTCTTAGGGTTTTTCCTCCTTTCTTCTTGATTAAGAAACCCCTAATTAGGAGTTATCCCAATCCAAATCAGTATTTGGATAGGGGATGATCTTAATCCTATCTGCAAATTAAGTTAGCTTACTCCTGTTCTTATCAGGAGGTTACCAGATTCAAATCTGATTTGAATTTGGTCTCCTAGAGTGGATAAGGTTAAAAGCCCAATCCTTTTACTAACATTAATCTCAGATCCGCCCCATAGATGGGTGATCATATCAGACCAGCTCGAAATGGGCTTTTGGCCCATTAAGTGTTCAGTGCTTAACTAGTTTCCAATCTGCTGCCCAGTTGGGCTTCTTTGTATGGCGTGGGACCTAAGCATTGATCTACACACCAGCCACATGGGTTCGGCCCAGCTTTTATTACAAGGCCCAACCGAATTCACTGAAAAACTCAGTAAACCCCTGAGCCCATCACATGGACCCTATGGGCCCAACACTTACATTAAGTGGTCCCTAGGTCAAGCCATCTTATAAAAACCCAGGGACTTGGGCAGGTGCAAGATTAGCCCATCAGGTACTATCCTAAATGGTCTTACACTTAACCTCTCAGCCCTTAATGATCAAGCACTGCCCAACAAGAGAGGACCTCTCCCTCGGCTGCAAGGAACAGTGCCGCACTCTCTACTCACATGGATCTCAGAAATTAAAACCATTTGCAAACATTTTGAAACCGTACGGATATATATATCATATATAAATTTTGCAAAACAAAATTCCAACGATTGAAATCAATTGCCGGCAGTTTGGTTTCCATCAGAGAGAGTGCATTCCCGATCATTACCTTTATCCGACAAAGGGGTTGATCCTTTCACTATGATCACCCACTCAGATGAATTCTCAGACTGTCCCAACATACCTAGGTTTTGATCCCCGCTAAGTATCTCACTGATTGGCATATCAAAGACAACCTGATCCAACACCTAGTGAAGTATCATAATCGAGTCTAGGGGTCAGGTGTAACTTTCCAGTTTTGCCCATCTATCTCCAAGGTCCAGGGCAATACTGGAAATCTGGTCCGGTTCAAGGATTCAAGTAATCCCATACTGCATGTGCCTTGGGTCTTACCCTGGTAGCTGAGACAGGCCATCCCAACACTTGGTGGCACACCAGTATCAGCCTTGGCAGGATAAATCTCCCCAGACTTATCCAATGGCTGTGAATATTTAAAACTAACACGAGTCTCTATAAGTGTCTAGGTTTAGGGTCTTACATAGAATTATACCAAACAACATGAATCAAACATGCATTTTATTTATTTACACTAAATGTCAAAAGTACATCAAATCGGATTGAAGCTAAGGGCATACAAAACTGTCTAACACTCTTCCCATTCTTGATATTGCTTCCTACGGGCCTCAGAAGCCCAATTACCTGGACGATCTGGAGTAGGGTTTTTAGCAACCTTGTCCAATTTCTCGGACGTTAATACTAGCATAAGGTTACGGAACCAGTTAGCATGGTTTGGGCCCTTAAGCTTGTTGTTGTCCAATAATTTGGCGAACTATCTGTTTACCTTTTTTGATAAAGGCAAAGCAGATTATTAATCCAAAGCTTAAATTGATTCATGTTTAACTACATAGAAATGGATTTTAATCTATGTTCCATTTCCATTTATTCATCTCTGAGATTTCCCTCTTATCTCAGTGACGGAGACCGCAGTTATGTCTCTAGAAATGTGGGAAACCACATACAGTGCACGGAGCCAATTGTTTCAGCTGCATAACCCCACCACCTTCTGTGAAGGATCATATCCACTCATCTTATGAGCTTTTCCTTTGGCCTCAGTCAGACAAGGTTCATTGTCATTTTAGGTTAAACCTTTCTGTCTAGTAAATGTTTACCCATCATATTTGTGAACGCCAATATACCGTGAGAGAGCCTTCCATTTTAGGATAGGCCCCTCCTACATTGGTCTATGACGCCCCTATCATCTTATGAAATAATCCAACAGACTCACCAGCAAATGGATAGCCCAATTTTATGGTGCATCTCCTCGTTACTGATAAGTCCATCTTCATGCTAATGATGGAAGGCCTTTAGAGAGTTCATCATATGAATCTCCCATTGACTTTCTTAAAGTCAATGGGAGTAATTATGCCTTAGTTCTTTATTTAGGTCAAACCAAAGTGGCTCCCATTGACTTTAAGAAAGTCAATGGGAGTAATTATGCCTTAGTTCTTTATTTAGTTCAAACCAAAGTGGCTCCCATTGACTTTCTTAAAGTCAGATTCAAATGGATCCTAAACGGGCTAGGGTTCCGCATGGTTTCTCTTGGGGAGGAAGCTGATATGGGGCTCATTAAGAAGGGAGATCATCCAATGATTTTAAGGACACCATGGCAATGATGTGCATTCAGACATGGCGTGTGAAAGAGCCACTAGGGAATTAACATGGGCTAAGTGCTTATGGCCCACGTACATAGCACATCACATGCATGAAACAATCACATAATTGATCCAATCAATTAAATCAAATGTAAAACCCTAAATTAATTCATGTTAAATCAATATCAGCCCATTAAAGCCCATAATATTATCTAATAACGTTACCTAGGTATATGGCCTAAACTGCATAAGGCAGTTCGACCCATATAGCAATTATGTTGTAAATGGGCTAATGCAGTTTTAACTTGTCAAAACTAGGTTTTACAGGGTGGGCTGAATTGCATCTTGCAATGGGCCATCAAACCCTTGGTCCATATTCAAAATTTAGGGCTGAGAATAGTCCATATTGAACCACAATTTTCGGTCCAACTAGTTTGGTCCAATCTGGGTCAAATCGGCCTAGGGTTTGGTGTCTATTGCAAGATCCAATTCAAGATTATGATCAAAAAAATAAAGAAACTGAGCAAGATAATCAAGATCAACAAGAAACGAAATTAGAGGGCTGTCGTGTGATAGTCTTGGATAATTTGCAAACCTGCAAGAAACAAATTAATTGCAGAAAGCAGAATTGATTTTTGCAAATCGTAGATAGAAAATCTTGTATCTACGGAAGGTCTTCTTCTCCTCTGTGCACTTTCAACAATTCTTCGGATGTAAAAATAAAATAGAAAACTCTAATTTTCTATTATTACATCAAATCAAATTCTATACAATTTGTCTAAAAATAAAAAATTATTTATAGACCAAATTGAATAGAATAAAATAAATAGGGTGCGCATCACTTGGCACCAAAAAGATTTCGATCTCCACCACACGTGCAACCCAAAATTCAAGAAACATCCACAGAACAATTCCACAGATATAACAGAATAATAAAGAATTTATCTTTCAGATCATACGCCCAAAACTGGGTACCGATTCCCAATAAAACTGCAAATTACACAAATCGGGTAGAATACCTTCTGCCCATTTGCGCAAATCTAGATCTGGTCTAAATTTGGTTCAAAACTTGAACCTGGCTATGATACCATTGAAGGGATGGGAGATCCATCATATGGATGGCCGAGCCATGAAGGGTGGCTGGGCGAAATTTCAAAAATTTCTTTCTCCCATCCGAGAATCCTATTCCCTAATTTAGAAAAATTGCATTTTTCAAGGTTCGTTCTTGAAACAAACCAACCCAAATCTAAAACAAAAAGGAAGCAAGTAGGGATGTACCTGATACGGAATAGCAGTAACTCCCAACATAGGTGTTCACGCCCAAAGAAGTTACCAAATCCGCCTCCACTAAAGATGACACAGTGAATTTTGAGGAAGGATCAGCTAGAAGGGTTCTTCAACAAGAACCTATGATTTTTCACCAAGAATCGTGTAGGGTCATGTGAGCACGACTTCAGATTGTTTATTCACCAAGAAACAATATCAAGAATAGTTCTTGATCACTCCAAGAGGTGGAGGTCGAACTAGGCAGGGCAGAAAGAGTAGAGGGAGAAAAAGATTACAGAAAAGAAGTGATCTTTCTGTAGAATTCGCCCCCTTATTTATAACCTTCCTTGGATCGGCTTCTTAATCCAATTAGGAATGAGTTTCTTGATCCAAATATGATATTTGGATCTGGACTCTCAAGTGGATAAGAGTTATCTTATCCAACTGCTAATCCTAATTAGATGATTATAAACCCAAATTTGCCCATTTAATTAAATCACTTAAGCCCAGTTTGAAATGGGCCTTAGGCCCATTAAGTCACATTGCTCACTTAACCCTTTAAATGCTGGCTAGTTTGGCTCTCTTTGTATGGTGTGTGACCCTAGAATTGATCTACACATCAGCCACATGGGTTCAACCTAGCCTTTGTTACAAGGCCTGGCCGAATTCACTACAGAACACAGTGAACCTCTAAGTCCATCAGTATGGGCTCTCAATGGGCCCAACATTTACATTAAATGGTCCTTGGGTCCAGCCATCTTGTGAAGGCCCAAGGACTGTGGGCAGATGCAAGATTAGCCCATCAGGTATAGCCCTGAATGGTCTTACACTTAACCTTTCAGCCCATAATGATCAAACATTGCTCGACAAGAAAGGACCTCTCCCTCGGCTGCAAGGACAGTGTTGCACTCGATACTCACATGAATCCCGAGAATTAAAACCTTTTGCAAACATTTTGTGAAACCATACTATATATGTATATCTCTATATAAATATATTTTGCAAAACAAATCTCAACAATTTGAAATCAATTGCCGGTAGTTTAGGTTTTCATCAAAGAGAGTGCATTCCCCGATCATTCACTTTGTCCAACAAAGGGGTTGATCCTGTCACTATGATCATCTACTCAGGTGAACTCTCGGATTGCCCCAACATACCTAGGTTTTGACCCAGTCAAGGATTTCACTAATTGGCATATCAAAGACAGCCCAATCCGACACCTAGTGCAATACCATAATCGAGTCTAAGGGTCAGGTGTAACATTTCAGTTTTGTCCATCTGTCTCCAAGGTCCGATTTAGGGTTTCAAAAAAACCCACACTACATGTACCTCATGTCTCACCCTGGCAGCTGAAACAAGCCACCTCAACACACTTAGTGGCACATTAGTATCAGTCTTGGTAGGATAAATCTTCCTAGGTCTATCCAACGGCTGTGAACATTCTAAACTAACACAAGTCTTATAAGTGTCTAGTTTAAGGGTATTACACAAAACACACCAAAATAACACGAATCAATTATGCACTTAATTCATTTACAATAAGTGTCAATAAGTACATCAATCTGATTGGAGCTAAGGGCATAACTCTCTAACACAATCAACCTTCGGCTCAAAAGCAAAGTTACATTGTTGCCCTTAACCCATTAAGAGCAGCAACAAAACCTTTGTTTGGTTTTAATATTTATGAAAAAAAAAACATTAAAAAGTAAAAATGCTTGGATTGATGTGCATGAGCCATCGGAGAAACATCAAGTTTTGTTTCTTTCCCAACAGCCCAACATTTATTGGAATGCAATGCTTACCTAGAGCTGATGTGGCATCTTACATGGAAGGGCTAAGAAATGATCCTGTGCATTACAGATCCATCTTGCCCCTATTCCTTGTTTATCATCTTGTCATTGTTAGGATGTTGGTTATGAGCCATTGGACGTGATTTGCACGAAGGATCGACCATTAAATCTCAATTTCCACCATTAAATACATGTATGAGTACTCTAAACCGTTAGATGAGCATGATGGCACTCCAACATAGCTAAATAGTGTCACATTGGGTCGTTTATAGGGTAACCAAACAGCAAAAATGAAAAAAAAAGTTTAGGGAAGATGATCAATACCCCAGTGTTAGAATTTGTAGGTTCAAAGTACATTTAAGGTAGGTGCCAACTCAGAATTAATGCCAATTCACGGGTGGGTATGAGTGCATAAGGTGTGGTTTTTGGACGTTTTGAATGTTTATAATTGTGCGGTGCGAATCAGAAATCTGCATTGGGTGTATCCGTACTCTTCTGAAAAGTTTATGATAAGCTGACGTGGCAGATGACTTTATGGGTATTACTTGACAATAAAAAACAATAAAAAAGTAATATTTTTCAAAAAATATTTATATAAAAACATCCGATCTATATAAACACCCACGGAAAATATCCAATCTATAAACATTCATATTACATCTGTTTTTCTGCATAATTTCAAATTGATTTGTTTTGACTCTCCACTCTTCTTTTTTTGGAAAATTGCAAGAAACCCAAAAATAAAAGAGAAAAACATTCGGATAATAAAAGAGGTTGTGGATGAGGCTGTTGCTGGTGTGGAAATTTCTGCGCCAGCACTTTCTCCATAGTGATCAAAGAATGAAAGAAAAACAGGGAGCTCAGTGTATGTAACTTGCTCTCTCTCTCTCCGTCGTTCGTGTATGTGTTCATCATCCTTTAATTTCGAATGTGGATCTCCACAATTTCATCTTCATCTCTTATTGATTTTTTTTCCTCAGTTCCCAATAACTTACCGAAAAATTCAGGATTTTTTTGACCTCTCTGTCCTTGTATATTTTCATACCAAAAAACTCGAAACCCTATCTGAAAACACATCATGATTGCTTTCTTGTCAGTTCATAATCCAGGAAGCAGTAGAAATTAATTGATTCATTTTTGCACTTCAGAACGCACTTAATAATCCCTAGCTATGGTAGCTCTTCTGCATTCTGTGACTCCTCTCCCAACGCCAGCTTCAGACGCTACAAGAAAACCATGTTGCTTCTTCTCTCAACTCCCAAATCTCCATAGTCTTTCACTTAACAACGGTTTCTCTAGGGTTTTAGCCGCTACCCATGTCACAATTCCTTCAAAGGAAACTGTTTTCACTCTACCCAGTTGGAGGAATGTGAAAAATGATCCGAAAACCAGGGAACTTAAACTCAATGACGCTTTTCTGTACTTGGAATACATGGTGGAGAAGGGCCATAGGCCTGATCTAGCTCAATCCACCCAACTCTTATATGATCTCTGCAAGTCCAATAAGATTAGGAAAGCCATTAGAGTTATGGGCATTCTGGTTAGTTCAGGTAACACGCCAGATGTAGGTTCTTATATTTTCTTGGTGAATCAGTTGTGCAAGAGGGGAAATGTTGGATATGCAATGCAGTTAGTTGAAAAGATGGAGGAATATGGTTTCCCACCCAACACCATCACATATAACTCACTTGTTAGAGGCCTTTGCATGCATGGGAACTTGCAAAAAAGCTTTCAACTTCTGGATAGATTGATGCAGAAAGGGCTGGTCCCAAATGTATTCACCTACTCATTCTTGCTTGAAGCCGCTTACAAGGAGAGAGGCGTAGATGAGGCAATGAGGCTCTTGGATGAGATAATTGCTAAGGGTGGAAGGCCTAATTTAGTTAGCTATAATGTTTTGTTAACCGGGTTATGCAAGGAAGATAGAATTGGGGAAGCTATTAAATTCTTCAGGGATTTACCTATGAAGGGATTTAATCCGAATGTAGTGAGTTATAACATCTTGTTGAAGAGTTTGTGTTATGAAGGACGGTGGGAGGAGGCAAATGAGCTCCTGGCCGAGATGGATGGTGAGGATCGAACCCCATCTTTAATAACTTATAATATCTTGATTGGTTCACTTGCACTCCATGGCCGAACTGATGATGCTTATGAAGTTTTGGTGGAGATGCTGAGGAACAGGTATAAACCCAATGCTGCAAGCTACAACCCATTAATTGCTCAGTACTGTAAAGAGGGAAAAGTTGATCTTGTAGTGAAGTGTTTAGACCAAATGATGTATAGGCACTGTAGTCCTAATGAGGGGACATATAATGCCCTTGCAGTGCTATGCAAAGAGGGTAAAGTGCAGGAATCCTTCTCCATACTCCAAAGCTTGGGTAATAAACAAAACTCCTCCATGCATGACTTCTACAGGAATGTTGTATCAAGCTTGTGTAGGAAAGGAAACACTTTAGCTGCATTTCACCTTTTATATGAGATGACTAAGAGTGGTTTTACTCCTGATTCCTACACCAATTCATCCTTGATAAGAGGTCTGTGTTTGGAAGGGATGCTAGCTGAGGCAATGGAGATATTTACAGTAATGGAAGAGAATGATTGTAGGCCTGATATTGACAATTATAATGCCCTTATACTTGGGTTATGCAAGGCTCAAAGGACAGATCTATCACTGGAAGTGTTTGAGATGATGATTGAGAAGGGCTATATGCCAAATGAGACTTCCTATACTATTTTAGTGGAAGGCATTGCCCACGAAGAAGAAATCGAGCTGGCAGCAGAGGTACTGAGAGAGTTGTACCAGAAACATGTCCTGAGTTGGAATACTGTAGAAAGACTTGTGATGCAGTATGACCTATAAGCAAAGAAGTCTGAGTACAGAAAAGAAGATAAACCTGATGTAGAGTTGATCCCACACAAAATGATTGGGTAAATAAATTCTGGCTCTTTCGATCGAGATGGGACTCCAACAAAGGATTCTAGATAGTGATGGAGGATTATTACAGAATGATGTAATGTCATGATCTTGATTCTGGTCTTAACTTTTAAAATAGTTTGAGACATAAAAGTATAAAGATCATTCTGCAGGTGAAATTTGATCTCTTGCTGCATGTACGCTACTTGGATTTATGAATTGATGATCTGAGTATGAGATTAAATATGTATAATCTCCCTACCCAATGCAACCTATCTATATGTATTATCTTAAATTGCCCAAACCAAGTTATTGTTTTTTCATAGTTTGTATGATTGATTAGGTTCACCTTGAAATCATTTTGTTTAGACATGAAAAAGAAGATTTCATTCAGTTTTTGCCAACCCCTGTGTAACTAAACATCTTGTTGCATTTATTTTCAGTTATTTCATCCTTCAAATTTACATTTTAAATTTTGCAAAGGCAGTTTGTTCTGACATGTTTTGATATTGACATGAGTATGAAGCAAATATTAGTGTGATAGTAACAGAAGGAATGCAAGGTTTTTATACAGTTTATTTCCTTTTATTTGCGAATTTCTAACTTATAATAGAGGACCATGATAGTAAGTTGCCTTGTAAACCTGTCAAGGGCAAAGTATCTCAATTGAAAACTTCAAGTGCTAGCATGCATGACCTGATTAATGATCTATCACAGCAATTAAACAATAAATCCATTCAGATTTTGTCAAGACCCAAAATTTCTAAGATTTTCTACGACAGTATCCCTGTTTTTCAATTTAGTTCTACCATCTCAATCTGTTATTTCACAAGTCTGTTCCCAACTTTCATGTCATAGAATCTCTGTTTCTCCTTTCTCTTCCTCTGAAAATTTTCTCCACACCCTTCTTAGTGCATGTTTGAGATACCTCTGTTTATTCTTTTCATTCTTCTTAGATTCCATTCCGCATGCTTTCAAAATCATAATTGTATCGTAAATTGTAGAGAAAGTTGAAATGAATTGAATCGTGAATCTTACGTAAATCATAAGAATTATTTCTATTTTTTAACACGTATAAAAAAATTATATATATATAGGAAAGTGACTTTACCCTATTTTAATCTATATTTACCATATATGTACTTAAAACAATAGAATTTACCACTTATATAATAGAAGCCTAAGATGATATAATCAAGTTTGAATGAAAATCAAACAAATCTACATACAATGGCCCTTTAACTTACATATGATAGAAAATATACTCAATTTCTATGAATAATGTAAATAAACCATTTTCTAGTAGGGCTTTAAAAAAGTCTCCCATGGCAAAACTAAACAGAAACAAAAAAAAGCAAAGTAGAGAACTAATTCTTAATAGAATTTATTTGAATCGTAGTGAATCGTAAGATTTATGAATCGTAGTGAATCGTAAGATTTATGAATCAAATTGTAGGATTCAAACAAAAATTGTAAGATTTTTGCAGAAAAGGATTCAGACATAAGATTTGAATTGAAACCCTTAAGATTCATGATTCAAATCGTGAATCGTATCGTAAATCGTAAGATTTTGACAACAAATCCGGAGGCTTTGGTCATTAGGCTCCCAAGCACTTTTCTTCAACCACAAATGTTAATTATTAGTATCTAATGAAATGATACCTGTTAATTATCAAAAAAGTGACAAGCCAAAAGTTCTCACTCAATTCTTCAAAGGAAATTAAGAAGTTGAGAACACTTGTGCATGATATTTTAAGTTAGGAGGTGTTTGCTGACACGAACTAACTTCTATGGTGCAGTTCCCATAAAACTGGACCCCACAGCGTCATTTCAATTTCAATGTTTTTCAGGAATCACAGAATCATCAGTTTTCTTCATGGACTGATCCTCATTTTGTCAAGATTAGCAGAAGAGAGTGAATATGGGGCCAACAGAGTTAAATTTATTTTCAATTTTCAATGTTTTAGAAATTAGAATGATTTAAAATCTACTTGAGAATTCACATATTGGAAAACTGGTTTTCTGTAATTCTGAATGATTCATATATCAGAAATCACAGAAACCTAAATCATTCTTGTTGGAGAAAAAGACCACCTTAATTTGTGAAGAAGAAATTTGGAATCTCAGAAAAACAAATAGGAGCATGGGCATTTTGGTGGACCAGTACCATATTGAGATGAAATGCTTCTTGTTAAATTTTAGTTGAATGTTTTTCTTGAATTCTATTCAGATGACAATTACAATGATTGTGCTGAAGTATAATTTGTCTTTTTTACAAATTTAGTGTTGGATTTAGGAGAAACTTTCATCTTCCTTGTTTTTTTGTAAGTCTGATAGACTTTGCTGACTATAGTGATGAACCTGACACATTAATATAACTTATTCAGTGGGGAAACTTTTTCCTCCTACTTTGAGTTTCCCTGTTGAGTATAGGTGAGATAGAAGGCGTGAAATGAGATTCCCTTGCTACAGTTTGCAGACGACTTGGTTTTCTTCTGAAATGTTTAACGGGAGAAACTTGATTTTTTGATGGCAACATT
Organism: Nelumbo nucifera; assembly: GCF_055504915.1. NCBI lineage: Eukaryota > Viridiplantae > Streptophyta > Magnoliopsida > Proteales > Nelumbonaceae > Nelumbo > Nelumbo nucifera. The sequence goes on from NC_142655.1 coordinate 43,471,324, forward strand.
ATGGTGGTTTGAAGTAGTCTTTGGACTACATTTGAATGTGCACAAAAGTGAGCTGGTTGCAGTAGGTGAGGTACAAGAATTACAAAGCTGGGCTGATTCATGGGGTTTCAAAGTGGGAAAGTTTCCTTTAAAATATCTGGGAATGCCTTTGGGAGCTAAATGTAATGCTAAATCTATATGGGAGCTAATAGTGGAGAGGATTGAGAAAAAGCTGGCTGGATGGAAAGCAAGGTACCTGTCAAAAGGGCTCACAGTTTAGAAGAGCTCTAAATGATTGGGAAATTGAACCTCTTGGGCAACTACTTCAGAAATTGTACAGAATGCAAATAGATTTTAATTCAGAGGACAGAAGGGTGTGGACAGCAGATCGAAAGGGTCAGTTTACAGTAAAATCTTTTTATTATAAACTGACCCAAGAGGATGAGCAGGATGTCCCTTGGCATGTAATCTTGAGTAAGTTTATCCCTTCAAAGGTAGCTTTCTTTGTTTGGTCTGCTTATCTGAACAAGATTCCTACAAAAGACAACCTGATTAGGAGGGGAATGGTGATTGACTTACCTGTTTGTGTGTAAAGTAATGGAGTAGAAGAGTCAGCTGACCACCTGTTGCTACATTGCAGTTTTACATACAATATATGGTTGAAAATATTTAGAATTTTTGCCATTAAGTGGTGCTGCCCTGCATCAGTGGAAGCTTTTGTAAAAGGTTGGTGGACACATGGTCTGAGTAAGAGAGGGAAAATGCTATGGCAAATGGTCCCAGGAGCAGTCTACTGGTCAATCTGGCAGGAAAGAAACTCAAGGCTCTTTTGAAGTAAAGGTTGTCAAGAAGAGGAAGTGTGGCAAAAAATAGTTGGAAAACTGTTATCCTGGTCATCTGCACATCTATCAAGAAGCAGCGTTCCCTGTAGTTCTCTCTTTCTTTTTGAAAACCTTTTTGTAATGACAAATGGGGTAGTGGTTTAATGTTTATTTTGTATTCTCCATTGTATATAGCCTCTGGTTGTACATGGGTTTCCTTTTCCTCCTCTTCTCAGGAAAAAAAAAAAGAAAGTGTGAAGCTATAATCAAGGTGGTGGCCTAAGATAAGTGGTCACCCACGCCTGACAACAAACATGCCATGTAGACAACGGCAATAGCAACTTGCTATTTGCGAATGATGAAAGGACTTCATTCCTGATATGGGATCTTGTGCAAGCATAAAAGGGGTTATAGTTAGAAACATGACCACATGAGTCTTAAAGGATAGGAAACTCCCATCCCAAAAGATCCTCATTGGACACATAGTGAAACCTCGACAGAGTTTGCCTAATAAACACCTCGTAGATCATGATCACCTTCATGAAATATGAAGATCACCTCCTCGACGTCTCTCTTTTCAGCCTTGGCTATTCAACTATAAAAGGAGGAAACCCCAAGCCCCTAGGGACATGAGATTACCTCTAAACATAGATTCCTTACTAATTTATAGACCTCTTATCAATAACCTTCCCCTTTTTCATAAACTCCTAGTCATCCTCTATCTTTTAGGGAGACCAACTTCTCCCTGCCTTACTGCCCCACCTACATTTGAATCTCTAGTTCTATCCTTGATCATGGAGATGGCTGAGAATCAATCTCACTCCCATCCAAGAGGAACTCATTGAAAATGAAGAAGTTCCCCTAATGAAGAAACTGAGATCTTGACTCCCCAAGAATCCAGTGAGTGCATGAACATAGAGATCCTGTCCTACAAAGCCTGAGTTCAGAGGTTTTTTCGAATGAATGGAACAACAATAGGTTGTGATGAGACAGATGCTACAATTGTTCTTGCAACAAATGACCACACCAGAAAACCCACCATTCACCCCAATTGGCCTGACTGTCGAACCTACGGCGTACCCCAAGCCCACTGTGACCAAACCAACCGAGCCCCGAGCCTATAATGTCCATGATTCCGCCTTCTCTATAGGAAACGGGGGTCGTGCTTCCCACTTCTCTGCCTAAGCCTTAGCAACTTTAGCTGATGAAATGAACCCTCCCCCTTCTGAAGTACCAATAAGTAGGGCCGAACTCTAGGAATACATCCAAGGCTTGGTAGAGGTGAGCCAGAACAATACCTGGCCTTCCATACTTTTGTTGAAACCCTACTCCAACAAAATCCTCCACAAACCCTACCCAACCAGATACACCCCACCACAACAATGACCCTTATACGATGAACAGAGAGGTAGCCCTCCGGAGCATATAAGCAAATTTAAGGACTCATTGGGCCCCTTCACCTTCAACCGAAACCTCAAAGTTTGAGAGTTTTCTTAATCTCTAACTATTGTTGCGTGGGTTGGCTGAGGGCAACAAGGTAAATTCACCCTTCAAGTTCCGAGCGTTAGCCAAGGACCTCGAGGCCTTGGAAGAGGTTGACCGAAGCTAAGGGCGGCAAGCTGAAGTGAGCAAGGACTGCTAGTCGAGACAGGGTCCCCGGTGATGAGAGATGCTGCAAGACATGAAGTGTCAGAGACCTCGGGGTGGATACCCGAGGTGGAGGCTCCGATGCTTAAGTTAGTAAGAGGTGTGAAGTAGGGGAGAGTGCAAAAGTGCTCCTGAAGAGAGTCTTCGGATGCACCAGATCTCCCTGAATTAATGCTAGGTAGACAATGTAGGTGCAGGAAGTAAATGAGTGAGTGATGTTAGAGTTACTCCATTCCAGCCCCTTTTAAGGGGCAGTTACCTCTTATTTATACTGAAGCATGCTGGTGGTAGGTGAAGATGAACGCCTCGGATGAGAGTCGTACAAGGTCAGGCCGCAGGCCCTGGCGGTACGCTAGATAGTTATGAGATTGGCTCCGTACGAAGGCAGTAGGGCTCTCGCCTATTGTGGCTGACGTTAGCAGGCATTAGTGGGTTAGGCCAAACTAACCCACATCACTTGCCCCCCCACTCCCGAGACCGGGGTGTGGCTTTGGCTTTTGCCCATAATGAGGGTGGTAATCGAAGTGAGGCTTTGGCTTTAGTCATTGGGAGTAGTAGTCGTTATGCCTTCGGAATCCTTAGATGAGGGATGCCCTATAGTGGCGTCGTCTTTGCTGTTTGCGTCATCACTCTTTCATTCGGAAGCGCGAGCGACGTGGATGCCTCGGCCTAGCAGGGGTGTGGTGTGATCCGGAATGTGTCGTTAACCACTTCGGTTGGGGTTTCATTTGGGGAGCAGAAAGTCCCATTAAATGTATTTAGTGCCACTAAGTATCCAAACCTAGGGGAAGATGAGTTCAAGGTTGATGTAGTGGATGACCTTGTACATGCCCTGTCTACCCTTTGTTTAGCTCGATCTGAGCCCTGTCTTTGTAAAGAAGAAAGCAAGTTTAAAAGTGTAGATGTAAGAAGTGAGTGAATGCGTTTGTATGAAGACGTTAAACTTAGCGCTGGTTGGGAGGCAACCCAACGTAGTTTTCAGTTGTTTTTTATTTTAGAATTAAAGTTTTTGTTTCTTTTCTTGATTCGAGACTAGTTGGCAAACCTTGAACCCCTTGGAAAAACCCTCTTGATTGTTCCCTTTGGCCCAAGTCCCTTTTGCATCATTCTAGTCATGCCATTGGGGACAATGGCATTTAAGTTGGGGGGTGAGGAAAGAGAGAGAAAAATTGAAAATAATAATAATAATAAGAGCAAAGCCTTTAGAAATGCAGAACAAAAATTTTACTAAGAAATTTTTAAGTTTTTCCATTAAAATAGATTGTCAAATAGAAAAAGTTGAGGAAACTGATAGAAGAATATTAAATTTTGTAGAAATTGGTAGCAAGTGATAAAAGTCAAAATTGGTCTTATTTGAATATTGTCAAAACCGTTTAGAAATTGGAAAATACTCCCAAGTTTGCTCCTTGCAGGATAAGAAGAGAAAGATTGAGAAATTAGACAAAAATTCTTCAAGTCATTAGAGACAGTGGACTACCCTGAATAGTGTTTCAAAAAAAAAAAAAAGAGTAAAAGGTCAATGGACACCTTGGACTTAGTAATCGGGTCTCTTCACCTAAGTCAAGTATCGAGGTTCACGTTAAATGGGAAAGGGAATGCCAAAGACACTTACCTAACACTTAGTAACCAGGTCTCTTCACCTAAGGCAAGTATCGAAATTTGCATCAAATGGTGGAAGGTAGCAATAAAAATAAGTGTGCGTCTCAAAGTTCAAGGGTAGAAATCCATTGTCAAAAATGGTAAGAAGAATACCTGTTCAATTTTGAAATCAATTTCAGATTTTCTTGACAAACTGCAAATGGAAGAGTATACAAGATTTTTAAGCTATGTTTCTGAAATATTCAAAGCAAGACAGTTTTACCCCTTAAGCCCAATACTGATCTATACAAAGTTTGAGAATTTTGGAATCAGGATACTTAGTTGATTTTGTCAAGGATGATGTTGCTATGGGAATGACTTTTTTTTATACTCAGTAGGATTTTAAGGCTGCATTGCTAAGGGACTAGTAATGATCAAGTTGGGGGGTGTGATAACTCTGTATTTTGATGCCTTAAGGGCATCATTTCAGGGGTATTTTAGGCCTTAAATTAGTCAAAATGTGCCATTATCCTAGTTAAATTCAATATTGTGACCTCTGAGGGTCCTTGTCCAAAATCCTAGGGAAAACTGGGGAAGTTTAAGGGTTGAAATGCAGTTTTGGGGAAGCCGGTGTGAAAAACTAGGCACCCCTCCTATTGTATTAGCATACTCCCTTCTCCTTAGCAATCCCTAGGGCACCTCCCAACTTATTCTTTTCACCTCTAGCAAACCCTAGTCGCCCTAGGCTAACAAATCTCCACCCTCCACTCTCTCCTAACCTCTAATCTCAATCATCCAAGCCTTAGCAGCCCCTCATACCCTTAGATCTCTCCCTAGACAGCATCCTAGCCTTACACCTCACTCCTTAAACCTCAACCAATCACCTTAGGGCGCCACATCACATAAACCAATCACCTTTCTCCAGCTATAAGCACCCAAATCTGCAACTTCCATTCTGTGCGCCCAAATCTCAGCCCTACATAATATTGGGTGCCCTCCCCTTCTCTTCTCAACCTTAGGATCACGTTAGAACAATCCTAACCCTCCATTCTTAAGCCTAGGCACCCATATTTCTGCAAAAAACCCAGTTCTTGCCCCTTTCTTTCTCTTTAATCTCAGTTTTGTCCACCATTCTCTATAAAAAAGACCCTAAGGGCCCTAGAGAAGGGGTTGGTCAATTCACCTAGTTCACAAGGCTAAGGTTTCTTGAGAAGTTCAGGTTGTAGAAGGGAAGGATGCCCAAATCTTGTCAGGATGGGTTCCTGCAAGCAGTCTACAACTACCACCACTGGATTTGATCAACCATCCCTTTCGTTTTCTTTATTTTCTTTTATGTTATTTTTGGTTGGATCCTGCCCCCAGGTAAGACAGAAGGTTGTTCTTGAGAAGTTCAAGAGTAGAGGAGGAGGAGAACGCCCAACCAAGAGGGGGGGTTCCTGCTTGCAGTTTTTCTAGCCACTACTACCACCTCTGGATCTAGATCCCCACCAGTTTCCTATAGTTTTAGATTTACTTTTTACACGTGTTTTTATTTTTCGTTCTTTAACTTTTAGTTTTATTTTATTTCTATAATTTATTTTTATCAAATTTAATTTTTGTCTCCCTTTCTACAGATCTGAAATTTGGCCAGGTAAGATAGAAGGCCTAGCTTGAGGCGTTCGAGGGTCAAAGGATAGATCCAAAGACTACTACCTCTGATCGAGTTGCAGATTTTTTATTTAGTTTTTTTTTCTGTTATTTATTTATTTTTCTGCAATTTTTACTTTCAACATTGATAGAATTTTATTTTAATAGATTCCAGTTCAGTTAATTAAATTTTGTGTTTTTGCAATCTCAAATCTTGTTATTTTGTCCAGATTGAAGTATGTAACAATTTTTCCATCGCTTCCCTATGGATATGACCCCTTTCTCACCACTAACTGCATTTTGTAGTAATTTTGAGAATCAAAAAATTTATAAATATTGAAACTAGTGTTCCATAGTGGTTAATGACACGCTTTCAGACACACTAGGGGTCCTATGTAGTTAGCTGAAAAAGCAACAAACAAGTGTCCACAGTAGATTTCACTACCGAGGCCAAGTACATTGCCGCAAGTGAAGCTACCAAGGAAGTAGTATGGATGAAGTTCATTCACAAATTAGGAGTTGTTCCATCCAACACATCACCCATTCCATTGTTGTGTGGCAACACTGGAGTCATTTCTCAAGCTAAGGAGCCAAGAGCCCACTCGAAGTCAAAGCACATCGAGAGGAAGTACCATGTACTACGGGAGATTGTTGGTAGAGGGGATGTCTAGATTTAGAAGGTAGTATTAGTGGAGAATGTGGCAGGCCCATTAACTAAGCCACTGACACAAAAAGTGTTTGAGAAACACGTGGAAAGTATGGGACTCCGGCTTGTACCTGATTGGACCTACGTGCAAGTGAGAGCTATTAGACAGTGTATGCCCTTAGCTCTAATCAGATTGATGTACATATACATATATTGTAAAGTACATAATTTATTCATATTATATTTGGTATGTTTCCGTGTAATTACCCTTAAACTAGACACTTATGAGACTCGTGTTAGTTTAGAATGTTCTCAGCCGTTGGATATACTTGGGGAAGTTTATCCTACCAAGGTTGACACTAGTGTGTTGCCAAGTAGGTTGGGGTAGCTTGTCTAAGCTGTGCTAGGGTTAGACCTGAAGCACATGTAGTGTGTGTTTATTTGAAACACTGAACCCAGACCATTTTCCAATTATGCCTTGGACCTTGGAGACTGATGGGCAAAATTGGAAAGTTACACCTAACCCCTAGACTTAAATTATGGTACTAAACTAGGTGTCGGATTGGGCTACCTTTGATATACCAATCAGTGAGATCCTTAGAGGGGGTCAAAACCTCGGTATGTTGGGGTAGTTTGAGAATTCACTCAAGTGGGTAATCATAGTAATAGGATCAGCCCCTTTGTCGGACAAAGTGAGTGATCGGGACTGCACTATCTCTGAAGGAAACCAAAACTACCGATATATATATTATGTTTTAAGAAAAAGGTTTGCAAAAGGTTTTATTTCTTGGGATCCATCTGAGTAGAAAGTGCAACATTGTACCTTGCAGCCGAGGGAGAGGTCCACCTTTGTCAAGCAGTGTTTGATCCTTAAGGGCTGAGAGGTTAAGTGTAAGACCATTTAAGGCTGTTATGCCTGATGGGCTAATCTCACTTAAGACCATTGTCCTTGGGCCTTCATAGGATGGTTGGACTCAAGGACCATTTAGTGTAAATGCTGCGCCCATTAAGAGCCCATGTTGATGGACTCAGGGGTTCACTGTGTTTAGAGTGAATTCAGCCAGGCTTTGTCACAGAAGCTAGGTTGAACCCATATGGGCATTTGTGATGTCAATGTTGGGATCCCACGCCATACAAAGAGAGCCAAATTGGCCAGCAACTAAAAAGGGACATGAGCCTACATGCTTTATGGATCTAAGGCCCATAATTAATTGGGTTAATTAAGAAGTCACATGACTGCTTAAGTTGTCACGTGGCTTAGGCGAATATGGGTATAGATATGGGCTTAAATCAGAAATGGGATAAGAGGATAACTCTTATCCACTTAGAGAGTCTAGATCCAAATAAAAATTTTGATTAGGAGAAGCTGATCTTTAAGGCTTATAAATAGAGGAGGGCGAACTTCTCCAAACTACACATTTCTTCTCTCAGTTTTCTCCCTCTGCTCTTGCTGCCCAAACCCTAATTTGTTCTCCATCTGGTGATTGATCTTAATCAGTCTTGGTTTTTGATTTTTGCAAGAAAAGTCAGATTTACATCGTGCTCACATCCCTTGCTCGATCCAAGCTATTGGATTGCAGTTCTTGTTGAAGGATTGCGTTGCTGAACCGACTTCAATTCAAGCTGCACCATATTTTGTGGAAGCTGGTTTTGGTATTCTCTTTGGGTGTGAACACCCACTTTGGGAACTACACGTATGGAATCCGTATCAGCTATTCTTCTCCATTTCTTTTGGTTTCAGATTTGGTCCGGTTTGGTGCAAGAACAATCATTGAAAAATGTAGTTTTTCTAAAATTGGGAATGCGATTCTCAGAATGGTAAAAGAATTTTTTTGAAGTTCCGTCCTACCATCCTGCATGGTTTGGCCATCCATATGATGGATTTCCCCTTCCTTCAGGTTGATCGGGGTGTCTAGGATGGTGATGGTAGGGTCTAAGAGTATTAGAGGGCGTACCGTGATGTAGATCTTGAATTTGGGTAGTTACGACCAATGAGAGCATCGATTTGGAATCTTTTCTGGTGAGGGGTAAAATGGTCATTTTAGGGACTATCATTTGTTAGGTTGTCGATCAGGAGGTTTTTACATGGTTTAGAGGTATTGGATGATATATGATGATGGATATCTTGAATTTGGAGGGTATCAAGCAACGATGATAGTCCATTTGAAATCTTTTTAAGCGAAAGGTAAAATGGTTATTTTAGGGACAATGTGTTAGAGGTTTTGATGCAGTTTGGAGGTATTGGACGATGTGTTACAATAGAAATCTTGAATTTAGAGAATATCAAGCGACGAAGTTGGTTCATTTGGAATCTTTATAAGTGAGGGGTAAAATGGAGATTTTATGGTCTGAAATTTGATGGATCAATGATTAGAAGGTTGGCAGATTTTTTCAAACAGTTTGGAGGTATTGGACGATGTGTTATTACAAAAATCATGAATTTAGAAAATATTGAATGAGGGTGGTTTAATTGGAATTTTTTAAATGATGGGTAAAATGGGGATTTTTAGGTCTGAAATTGAATGGGTGGTTGATCAGAAGATTGATGAAGGTTTGGGTGTCGTGAAAGGTGTATTGCAAAGAAGATCTTGAAATAAGAAAGTGGCGACTAATAAGAATGGTTGATTTGGAATTTTTCTAAATGTGGGCAAGATGGGTACTTTTGGGTCTGAAATCGGGTGAATGGTTGATCAGGAGGTTGATGAACATTATGATAGGGTTTGAGAGTCTTGAATGGAGTATCATGATGGGGATTTAAGATTTCGAGAGTAGTGGACGACAGGAGTGGCCAGTTTATAATCTTTTTTATGGGGGGAAATGGGTATTTTGAGGTCTAAAATTGGGTGGATGGTTTACTAGGAGGTCGGTTAAGGTTTTCGTAGGTTTTGAAGATGTAGGGAGAACTGTCATGTAGGAATGTCAATAGGTCGAGTTCGGAATGAATTTGCCTCAACCCTAACCTGGCCCTCCATTACTTCCACTTGAACCTGCCCCGCCCCAAGTGGGCAATACCAATTTTCTAAGCCTGCCCCAACCCTATAGGGTTGAACCCAATACTGACCCAACTTGACCCAACCAATGACTCGAGGTGGAGGAAGGCATTCTGAAGTGCTTTGGTGTTGAAAATGATACCATCCTAGACAACACCAAATAAAATTATTATGACATTGTGTGGTCAAACTTCAACCTATTTAATAGTTTAAGAATAGAAAGAAAAGAAAATTGGATAGAAGAACTATATTTTGAGATAGAAATATAATAATACAAGTAACTAGAGTAAGGCAAATGGTGCTAGACATTATCTATCCAAAAAAAGAAAAGCAAATGGTGTTCAAGTTAAAGAAGAACAAAATAAGGAACAACAAGTAGCAATCATTACACCTATTGAAAGAACTTCATTTAAACGAAAAATGTAACCATTCAACTTTAAAACAAGGCAACAACTTTTAGTTTTTTACATTTGCACGAGTACATAGTACATACCACACCCTAATGGTGTGGTGGTCCCTTACATATTATAAGAAGCATTATGACCCGATGGGTCGGATTGCTATAAACCCAATGTCAACACTTGATTTTTGCTTTGTCCATCGCCTGAACCTCCAATTTACCTCGAATGCCCGATCAGACCCATTCAACCTCGGAACACCCAAAAACCAAACTTTCAGCCCAAGAAACTACAAATCCACCGTTAAACCTACCTGATACCTATCCAATGGTCCCGATTGACCCCTACTTACACCTCAACCACTAGATCCGACACCACCATCAGACCCATGACATCTTAAAATACCCACCTAGAAAAATTTCAGCTCAAGGTTCCTCCGTTTACCCCCTTATTAAATGAAGATTCCATTTTGACCTTTCTCGTTAGCCTAAACACCCAGGACCCAGATTACCTTGATCTTGAAACATCCAAACTGATCAAACCACAAATTTTGACTCTGGACATACCATAACAAATGCTCATCAAATTTCACCCCCAGATTCTCCCACTTGTCCTATTAAACCAAGATTTCGTTCCACAACATCCCGTTGACCCAAAAATCCTATGATCTTCACCCTCTAAGATTGATCAGATCTCCTCATCAGATCTCAGACACCTCCAAGTACTCACATATGAAACTTCAACCGAAAATACTTCCATTTACCCTCAATCGTATCAAGATTCCATTCCAAGGCTCCAGATTGAACAGATTCCAAATCTGCCAATCCGAGCCCAGTTGGCCCAATCTGACTTTACTAAATAACACAGAATCTCCAAAAGCCTCACCTTGTCAAGTTTCAAACAAAAATACCTCAATTTACCCATCCATCCGAAAAGATTCTATTTCGATCAATCCTGCTAGTCCACAGACACAAAACCTCTCTTTGTGGTCGAACTAATCTCAACCCTTCATTTTTTTTATTCAAAAACACCCATCGTTGAACAAGGACCCCGGTTTAATCCCCTTAGACCTGGTTTGACCCTTTTCCAAAATTACCAAAATACCCCTATACTTCCCTAAAATTATGAAAATGATGAAGGGAGGAGATATCCATCACATGGACACCCGAATCTCGTGGAATAGAATGGGCGAATTTAAAAAATTTCTCTCTATCCTATTGGGAATCGTATTCCCTATTTTAGAAAAATTGTATTTTTCAAGGATTAATCTTGAACCATGAACCGAACCAAATCTGAACAAAAGCAGTAAGAGAGGGATATACCTGATAAGGAGAAACAATATCTCCCAATGGAGGTGTTCACGCCCAAGGAAGGAACCAAAAACTGCTCCCACTAAAGATGGCACAGTGCAGGATGAAGCAGAATCAATTGCGTTCTTCAAAAGAACCAGATCCTTCGCAATAATCAGCTGGACGACACGTGAGCACTTCTTCCAATCAGCCCTTTCACAAAGGACTGATATCAAGATCCAATCTTGATCACTCCTACTGACAAAAGGAGATCGAACTGGCAGATATGGTGGCGGCAGGAAGGAGGCGGCAAGAGAGATTTAGCGCAGTGATGCTGAATTCTCTCTTCTGTGATTTCAGCTCTGAAGAGGATGTGAATATGAATATCTTCTAAAGGCTACCGCCCCCTCCTCCTTTTATAAGCTTAAAGGGATCAGCTCCTAATCCCATTAGGAGTTGCTGATACAAATCATATTTGGATCAAAATTCCATTTAAGTGATAAGGGTAAACCCTTATCTTATCTGCATATTAGATCAGCCCCCTCCTAATCCTATTAGAAGGTTTCTTGGACTCTCTCAGTGGATAGGGTTAAGACCCAATCCTATTTGCTAATCTAATATCAGAATTCGCCCCTCATTTAACTGATCAAATCAGCCCAATTCGAAATGGGCTTTAGGCCCAATAAAATTATGTGCTCACTTAGCCTTCCAAACTGTTGTCCAGTTGGGCTTCCTGGTATGGCGTGGGACCCAAACATTGATCTACACATCAGCCACATGGGTTCAGCCTAGCCTTTGTTACAAGGCCTGGCCGAATACACTGTTATGGACAATGCACCCCCTAAAACCCATCACATGGGCTTTACGGGCCCAACACTTACCCTAAGTGGTCCCTGGGCCAAGCCACCTTGTAACACCCAGGGACTGTGGGCAGAAGCAAGATTAGCCCATCAGGTATTACCCTCAATGGTCTTACACTTATCCTCTCAGCCCATAATGATCAAACACTGCCCGACAAGAGATGACCTCTCCCTTGGCTGCAAGGAACAGTGTTGCACTCTCTACTCACATGGATACCCTGAATTAAATGCTTTTGTAAACGTTTGGAAACCATAATTTATATATGTATATCAGTATATAAATATATTTTGCAAAACAAAATTTCAACGATTGAAATCGGTTGCCAGCAGTCTTGATTTCCATCAGAGAGAGTGCATCCCCAATCATTACCTTTGTCCCATCAAGGGGCTGATCATGTCACTATGATCATCCACTTAGATGAATTCTCAAGCTGTCCCAACATACCCAGGTTTTGACCCCTGCTAAAGATCTCACTGATTGGCATATCATAGACAGTCCAATCCGACAGCTAGTGTAGTATCATAATCGAGTCTAGGGATTAGGTGTAACTTTTTAGTGTTGCCCATCAATCTCCAAGGTCCAGGGCAATTCTAGAAATCTGGTCCGGTTCAAAGATTCAATTAATCCTACACTGCTTGTGCCTTGGGTCCCACCCTGGCGGCTGAGACAGGCCACCCCAACATTTGGAAACACACCAGTGTCAGCCTTGTCAGGATAAATCTCCCCTGACTTATCCAACGGCTGTGAACATTCCAAACTAAAAAGAGTCTCATAAGTGTCCAATTTAAGGGTATTACACAGAAACACTCCATAGGAACATGAATCAAATATGTACTTTATTCATTTAAAATAAATTCATAATGTACATCATTCTGATTGGAGCTATGGGCATACAACTGTCTAACAAATGACCCTTAGCCCTTATATAAAACAATACCTATCTTCTTCATTCAAGTATGCACCATTCCCCTTCTTTCCCTATTCGAACAACAACCAGTGGCGGCGAATCAAAATGACCCCCATCTCCATCCTTTCTCTCTCAATCTCTTCTTTTTCTTCTCCTTTTTATTCTCCTTCTCTCTTCTTCTCCCTTTTCTTCTTCTTCTGGTATCGTCCCCTACCATTTTCCCTGTTTTCTATGACCGCCGCTGCAACACTCAGCAACGGCGGTGCTTAAGCCCTCCGTTCTCCCTCTCTCTCTCCTTCGTCTTCCTGCAATCCCAATCGGCCTAAATCAATTCATTTTCATGGACTATTCACCTTCGGAACTCCACGAAACACAACGGCGGCAAGTGGCGAGAGATCCTTCATAGTTATGGCACTTGGAGCAATACCTCCTCGGATCTTTAGTGGTTTATTTCATTGTTTTTTTTGGATCATGTGTCATCCCCCTTCATAGGTATATGGGCCGAATTAGGGTTGAACAGTTCAGCCCATACATCTTTATCTGCGAAGTGGGCTTTTAGCAGTTTTAACACTTTAAAACTAGGCCTTTACAGGTTGGGCCAAATTAAACATTCAATTAATTATCAATCCTTAGTCCCATTAGTGGGAGAATTAGGGTTGACATTCAGCCTTGATCGAACCCTAGATTCGGTCCAACTAGTTTGGACCAATCTGGTTTGAATGGGTCTAGGGTTTGATCTTTAATTAAAGATTTAATTCAAGAAATTAATTTGAAATTAAATACTGATAAAAGAAAATCTAGAATCAGTCAGATAGGGATGTTCGCACAATCCATCCTGCAAAATAGAGGTTAGATCACAGTTTGCAGTTTCATAAACTACAAATCGCAGATAGCGATTCTCCCATCTACGAAATCTCCTTCCTTGCGCCGCCATCTTCGATCCAAAATAAAATAAATAGTAAATCTAATTTCTATTATAATTACATAGGATTGAATGCCTATACATCCAGTCTAAAAAATAAAAAATAAAAATTTTACAGACCAAATGTAATAAAATAATCAAGAAACTGCAAAATCGCAGGTTCCCTACGCGAATCAAGATTTTGATCTCCAAGTGTACGAGGAGCCCATAAATCAAGAAAATTATAAAGAACAGTTCTGAATAATAATCAGATTTATAAAATTTAATTACAGATCAATCGCCCATCAACTAGAAACAAATTTTCGAGACAAACCTTATATCTGTGCAAATCGGGTAGAATGCCTTCTGCCCATTTGCGCAGGTTCAGATTTGATCCAGTTCGGTTCAAGACTTGAACCTGGCTGTGATACCCTTGAAAGGATGAGATATCCATCGCATGGATGCCCGAATCTTGTGGAATAGAATGGGTGAATTTCAAATATTTCTCTCCATCGTATTGGGAATCGTATTCCCCATTTCAGAAAAATCATATTTTTCAAAGATCAATCTTGAACCATGAACCAAACCAGATCTGAACAAAAGCAGTAGGAGAGGGATATACCTGATACGGAGAAATAATATCTCCCAACGGAGGTGTTCACGCCCAAGGAAGGAACCAAAAACTGCTCCCACTGAAGATGGCGCAGTGCAGGATAGAGCAGAATCATCAGCGTTCTTCAAAAGAACTAGATCCTTCACAAGAATCAGCTGCACGGCACGTGAGCACTTCTTCCCATCAGCCCTTTCACAAAGGACTAATATCAAGATCCAATCTTGATCACTCCTACTGACAAGGGGAGATCGAACTGGCAGATATGGCGGCAGCAGGAAGGAGGCGGCAAGAGAGATTTAGCGCAGTGATGCTGAATTCTCTCTTCTGTGATTTCAGCTCTAAAGAGGATGTGAATATGAATATCTATTATAGGCTGCCGCCCCCTCCTCCTTTTATAAGCTTAAAGGGATCAGCTCCTAATCCCATTAGTAGTTTCGGATCCAAATCATATTTGGATCAAAATTCCCATTAAGTGATAAGGGTAAACCCTCATCTTATTTGCAGATTAGATCAGCCCCTCCAAATCCTGTTAGGAGGTTTCCAGGTCTTATTAACATTCAGATCTGGACTCTCTGAGTGGATAGGGTTAAGACCCAATCCTATATGCTAATCTAATATAAGAATTCGCCCCTCATTTAACTGATCAAATCAGCCCAGTTCAAAATGGGCTTTAGGCCCAATAAGTTATGTGCTCACTTAGCCTTCCAAACTGTTGCCCAGTTGGGCTTCCTTGTATGGCGTGGGACCCAAAGATTGATCTACACATCAGCCACATGGGTTCAGCCCAGCCTTTGTTACAAGGCATGGCCGAATACACTATTATGGACAGTGCACCCCCTGAAACCCATCACATGGGCACTATGGGCCCAACACTTACCCTAAGTTGTCCCTGGGCCAAGCCACCTTGTAACACCCAGGGACTGTGGGCAGATGCAAGATTAGCCCATCAAGTATTACGCTCAATGGTCTTACACTTAACCTCTCAGCCCATAATGATCAAATACTGCCCAACAAGAGAGGACCTCTCCCTCGGCTGCAAGGAACAATGCTGCACTCTCTACTCACATTGATCCCCTGAATTAAAACCTTTTGCAAACGTTTAGAAACCATAATATATATATGTATATCAGTATATAAATATATTTTGCAAAACAAAATTTCAACGATTGAAATCGGTTGCCGGCAGTCATGGTTTCCATCAGAGAGAGTGCATCCCCGACATTACCTTTGTCCCATCAAGGGGCTGATCCTATCACTATGATCACCCACTCAGATGAATTCTCGGGCTGTCCCAACATACCCAGGTTTTGACCACCGCTAGGGATCTCACTGATTGGCATATCAAAGACAGTCCAATCCGACACCTAGTGTAGTATCATAATCGAGTTTAGGGGTTAGGTGTAACTTTCCCGTTTTGCCCATCAATCTCCAAGGTCCAGGGCAATACTAGAAATCTGGTCCGGTTCAAAGATTCAATTAACCCTACACTGCTTGTGCCTTGGGTCTCACCCTGGTGGCTGAGATAGGCTTCCCCAACATTTGGTAGCACACCAGTGTCAGCCTTGGCAGGATAAATTTCCCCAGACTTATCCAATGCTTGTGAACATTCTAAACTAACACGAGTCTCATAAGTGTCCAGTTTAAGGGTATTACACAGAAACACACCACAGGAACATGAATCAAATATGTACTTTATTCATTTACAATAAATTCATAATGTACATCATTTTGATTGGATCTAAGGGAATACAACTGTCTAACAACTTCCACTTGCACTTAGGTCCAATCTAGTACAAGCCGGAGTCCCATACTTTCCACGTGTTTCTCAAACACTTTCTGTATCTGTGGCTAAGTCAATGGGTCTGCTATATTCTCCGCTGACGCTACCTTCTAAATCAGGACGTCCCCTCTGCTAACAATCTCCCGCAGTACGTGGTACTTCCACTCGATGTGCTTCGACTTCGTGTGGGCTTGTGGCTCCTTAGCCTGAGCAATCGCTCCATTGTTGTCACACACAACAACGGGATGGGTGATGTGCTGGACGGAACTACTCCCAATTTGTGAATGAACTTCTTCATCCACACGGCTTCCTTGGCAGCTTCACTTGCGGCAATGTATTCGGCTTCGGTTGTGGAGTTTGTCGAGGACCCCTGTTTGCTACTTTTCCAGCAAACAACACACGATCCTATCGTGAAAACATACCCAAATGTAGACTTTCTATCATCTGGATCCGATTGGAAATCGACATCAGTATACCCCTGGAACTGTAGTGAGATACCATCGAATACCAGACACAATTATTTTGTCCTTGAAGGTACTTAAGTATGTTTTTCACAGCAGTCCAGTGCTCCTGCCCTAGGTTGGCCTGAAATCTGCTTACCACACTCACTGCCTGAACAATGTCAAGATGAGTGCACAACATGGCATACATGGTGCTCCCAACGGCTGAGGCATAGGGAACGTCCTTCATGCCCTCAATCTCCTTAGAGGTCTTGGGAGACATCTTATTGGAGAGAGTGACTCCATGCCTGAAAGGAACATTTCCTTTTTGGAGTTCTCCATGTTGTATCTCTTGACAATTTTGTCAATGTAAGCAGATTAGGATAATCCTATTATCCGCTTCGATCTATCTCTATAGAGTCGAAGACCTGAGGAGGCTTCTCTAAGATCTTTCATGGAGAATTGCTGTGAAAGCCATACTTTCACTATAGTCAACATTCCTACATCACTCCCAATGAGTAGAATGTCATCTACATACAGAACAAAGAACGTAACCTTGTCCCCACTGGTCTTCCTGTAAACACAGGGCTCATCCGGATTTTGCTCAAAGTTAAACGTTTTGACAGTAGAGTCAAATCGAATGTTCCAACTCCTAGAAGCTTGCTTAAGTCCATATTATGGATTTATTTAGTTTACATACCATGTGTTCCTGACCCGCAGCTATGAAGCCTTGCGGCTGCTGCATATATATATCTTCAGTAAGATCTCCATTCAGGAACGTAGTTTTGACATTCATTTGCCAAATCTCATAATCATGGTATGCTGCTATAGCTAGCAGGATCCTAATGGATTTAATAATGGCCACAGGCGAAAAGGTTTCCTCATAATCGATGCCTTCTTTCTGAGTGTACCCTTTCGCCACCAAACGAGTTTTGTAGGTCTCAACCCTGCCATCGGGGCCCTTCTTCCTCTTATAGATCCATTTGCAACCAATTGCTTTTACCCCAGGGGGCGGATCTACTAGAGTCCAGACTCCATTGGTCTCCATTGAGTCCATCTCAGCTCTCAATGCAACTACCCACTTAAGGGAGTCTATGTCCAACATAGCTTCTGCATAAGTCACGGGATCCTCCTCTCTAGTCAAGGCTTCCACCATGTAACTATCCTGGTCATAACCAAAATGGACTAGTGGCCTAGATACCAGGGTAGATCTTCTAGGTTGGTCACTACCTGGAACTTGTGGGACACCTTCCACTACATCTAAGCTCTCCTCATCAAGAAAAATTTCCTGACGATGATTGTTCAAGAAGTAATCATTTTTCAAGAATTGTGCATTTCGGCTGCAGAACACCTTTTGCTCACTTGGGTCATAGAATAGGTAACCCACAGAGCTTTTTGGGTAGCCTACAAATAGGTAACCCCAAATCTTCAAGTGTCGTACACTTGGTTTCTTTCCTGTCCAAAGCTCATAGGGAGTCTTCGGAACTGATTTGGTTGGAACCCGGTTCAGCACGTATATCGTAGTCTCCATTGCGTCTCCCCAAAAGGATGTGGGTAACTCTGAATGGACGAGAAGTGACCGGACCATATCCAATAAGGTCCTATTCCTCCTCTCTGAAACACCGTTAATTTGTGGTGTAGCAGGAGGAGCCAACTGTATACTATCCCATTGACCTTCAAGTAGTCCCTGAATTCGTCAGAGAGATATTTGCCACCTCAATCTGATCGAAGGGTCTTAATTTCTCTCCCTAACTGTTTCTCGACCTCTTGTCTGAACTCTTTGAACTTTTCAAAGGATTCGAACTTATGTCTCATTAGGTACACATAACCATACTGAGAATAATCATCGGTAAATGTAATAAAGTACACGTGCTGGTTACGGGTCCCAACACTCAGGGGACCACATACATCAGTATGTATAAGGTTAAGCATGCCTGTACATCTTTCAGGCTTACCGTTAAATGGCCTCTTTGTCATCTTACCCTGAAGGCAAGGCTCACAAGTGGGAAGATCTTCTACATTTAGAAAATCCAAAGGACCATCCTTTACCAGTCTTGTGATTCGGTCAATACCGATATGGCCAAGTCGGTAATGCGACATGCATGTGAGATTAACTATATCACGTACTCTTTTCTTGGGGATATCAGCCGACGTAGTTTCGGCTATGTTAGTTTCTAGAGAAGGATGTAGAACATAGAGACCGTTCTCCAGTTCTCCGTATGCGATGAATTTATTGTTTCTTTTAATAGTAATCGTATTACTAAAAAAGACAGAACATCCATCCGCACACAGTTTAGAGACAGAAATCAAATTTCTTCTTAAATTTTGCACAAAAAGACAATCTTTAAGTACAATGGATCCTTCTCTAAATAGTAACTCTACGGTTCTTATCGCCGTAGCTGCAACACTTGCAGAAGTCCCCAAGTAGAGTGTCACTTCACCTTCATTTAGCCTTCTGCTTACCTTGAACCCCTACAGTGAGTTACACGCATGAGTTGAAGCCCCAGAGTCAATACACCAGGATGCAGTGGTCGGTCTGTTTGTAGAATCGAAATTACCCTGGAGTCAATACACGCATGAGTTGAAGCCCCGGAGTCAATACACAAGATTCAAAATTACCTTTCTTGGATTCCAGGTATTGAGGACAATTCCTCTTCCAGTGGTCGGTCTGTTTGCAGAAGTGACACACATCCAATGCCCTGTCTTTCTTATGCTTCTTGGGTTTGGCAGCTTTCTCCAGAGGCTTCTTTGCCTTCCTCTTTTTCTTGCCCGATTTGGTAGCTTCAGCAAGCATAGCCATAGGCTCATCCTTCTTAATCAAATCCTCGGCTCTCTACAACATATTGTTGAGTTCTTGGACGCTGACATTCAGCTTGTTCATATTGTAATTCATTATGAAAAGATTAAAGGAAGGAGGCAAAAAGTTAAGGATGGCATCCACTTGCATGCCAAGATCTAGCTCGGATCCAAGGGCTTCAAGCTCGTTGATATAACCCATCATCCGAAGACAATGGTCGTGAACCTGTTGCCCCTTGGACATTTGAGCGGTCATGAACTGTTTCAAGACCTTCTACCGAGTAGAACGATTTTGCTCTTCATACATTGTCTTTAAACTATCCAATATGTCCTTGGCTAGTTCGATCTGATCGAACTGCCTTTGTATCGGATTGTCTAGGGAGGCAATGACATAGCAATGGCATAGGGAGTTCTTATCCTCCCATTCTTGGAATTCCCTCCATCTGGCCTCAGAAGCCCTATCACTCGGACGTTCCGGGGCAGGATTTTTGATTATCTTATCCAATTTTTCAGATGTTAAGACCACCGTGAGGTTACGGTACCAATCGGCATAGTTCGGGCACTTAAGCATGTTGTCGTCAAGAAGCTTTGCAAATTGCCCGTTTGCCATTTTCTGGTAAAACAACAAACATTAGTCCACAACCTAATTTGAATCATGTTCATTACATAGATATGGCTTTTAATCTATGTTCCATTCCCATCTGTTCATTTATGAGATTTCCCTCCCATCTCAGTGACGGAGACAACGTCTTGTCTCTGGAAATGTGGGAAACCACATAAGGTGCATGGAGCCAACTGTTTCAGTTGCAAAACCCCACCACCTTTCTATGAAGGATCATATCCACTCATCATATGAGTTTTCCCTTTGGTCTCTGTCAAACAAGGTTCAGAGCCGTTTTCAGGTAAACCTTTCTGTCTAGTGAGTGCTCACCCATCATATTCATGAACGCCATGGTACCGTGAGAGAGTTCCCATTTTCTGGTGAAGCCCCTCCCACATCGGTTTATGACGCCCCTATCATCTAATGAAACAGTCAGACAAGCCCAACAGCAAATGGATAGCCCATTTTCTGGTGCGTTTCCTCATTACTGAAGGACCCATCCTCATGCTAATGATGGAAGGCCTTTACAGAGTTCATCATATGAATCTCCCTATCACATGCACTCATATTTGCTGGAGGGAACGAAAAAATTACGCCCTAGTTTGATTTAGGTCAAACCGAAGTGGCTCCCACTGACTTTCATAAAGCTAGATTTCGGTGGGCCCAAATCGGCTAGGGTTCTGCACGTTTCCTCTTCAAGAGGTGTGGGACCCACCACTGAGGGAGGTCATCCAATGACTAACAGGGACACCATGGCAATGATGTGCACTCAGTCATGGTGTGCACAAGAGCCACTATCGAATCAGCATGGGCCAAGCACTTATGGCCCATGAATGTAACACATCACACATCCATACATCACATGCAGGGAAGAATTGATCCAATCAATTAATATCTGTAAAGCCCATTTTAAAGTCCAATTTTAATCCATAATATTAACCATTAATATTATCTAGGTATATGGGCCGAATTAGGGTTGAACAGTTCGGCCCATACAGCTTTATCTGCGAAGTGGGCTTTTAGCAGTTTTAACAATTTAAAACTGGGCCTTTACAGGTTGAGCCGAATTAAAAATTCAATTAATTATCAATCCTTAGGCCCATTTGTGGGAGAATTAGGGCTGACATTCAGCCTTGGTCGAACCCTAGATTCGGTCCAACCAGTTTGGACCAATCTGGTTCGAATGGGTCTAGGGTTTGATCTTTAATTAAAGATTTATATCAAGAAATTAATCTGAAATTAAATACTGATAAAAGAAAATCAAGAATCAGTCAGATAGGGTTGTTCGCATAATCCATCCTGCAAAACAAAGGTTAGATCACAGTTTACAGTTTCATAAACTGCAAATCGCAGATAGCGATTCTCCCATCTGCGAAATCTCCTTCCTTGTACTGCCATCTTCGATCCAAAATAAAAATAAATAGTAAACCTAATTTCTATAATAATTACATCAAATCAAATGCCTATACGTTCAGTCTAAGAAATAAAAAAAAATATTTGACAGACCAAATGTAATAAAATAATCAAGAAACTACAAAATCGCAGGTTCCCTATGCCAATCAAGATTTCGATCTCCAAGTGTACGAGCAGCCCTTAAATCAAGAAAATTATAAAGAACAGTTCTAAATAATAGTCAGATGTATAAAATTTAATTTTAGATCAATCGCCCATCAACTGGAAACAAATTTTCCAGAAAAACCTTATATTTGCGCAAATCGAGTAAAATGCCTTCTGCCTATTTGCACAGGTTCAGATTTGATCCAGTTCGGTTCAAGACTTGAACCTGGCTCTGATACCACTGAAGGGATGAGATATCTGTCGCATGGACGCCCGAATCTTGCGGAATAGAATGGGCAAATTTCAAAAATTTCTCTCCATCGTACTAGGAATCGTATTCCCTATTTTAGAAAAATCATATTTTTCAAGGATCAATCTTGAACCATGAACCGAACCAGATCTGAACAAAAGCAGTAGGAGAGGGATATACCTAATATGGAGAAACAATATCTCCCAATGGAGGTGTTCACGCCCAAGGAAGGAACCAAAAATTGCTCCCACTGAAGATGGTGCAATGCAGGATGGAGCAGAATCATCAGCGTTCTTCAAAAGAACCAGATCCTTCGCAAGAATCAGCTAGATGACACGTGAGCACTTCTTCCAATCAGCCCTTTCACAAAGGACTGATATCAAGATCCAATCTTGATCACTAATATTGGCAAGGGGAGATCGAACTGGCAGATATGGCGGCGGCAAGAAGGAGGCGGCAAGAGAGATTTAGCGCAGTGATGCTGAATTCCCTCTTCTGTGATTTCAGCTCTGAAGAGGATGTGAATATGAATATCTTCTAAAGGCTGCCGCCCCCTCCTCCTTTTATAAGTTTAAAGGGATCAGCTCCTAATCCCATTAGGAGTTGCTGATCCAAATCATATTTGGATCAGAATTCCCTTTAAGTGATAAGGGTAAACGCTTATCTTATCTGTAGATTAGATCAGCCCCCTCCTAATCCTGTTTGGAGGTTTCCATATTTGAATCACATTCAGATCTTGACTCTTTAAGTGGATAGGGTTAAGACCCAATCCTATCTGCTAATCTAATCTCAGAATTCGCCCCTCATTTAACTGATCAAATCAGCCCAGTTCGAAATGGGCTTTAGGCCCAATAAGGTTATGTGCTCACTTAGCCTTTCAAACTATTGTTTAGTTGGGCTTCCTTGTATGGCGTGGGACCCAAACATTGATCTGCACATTAGCCACATGGGTTCAGCCTAGCCTTTGTTACAAGGCCTGGCCGAATACACTGTTATGGACAGTGCACCCCCTGAAACCCATCACGTGGGCTCTATGGGCCCAACACTTACCTTAAGTGGTCCCTGGGCCAAGCCACCTTGTAACACCCAAGGACTATGGGCAGATGCAAGATTAGCCCATCGGGTATTATCCTCAATGGTTTTACACTTAAGCTCTCTGCCCATAATGATCAAACACTGCCCGACAAGAGAGGACCTCTCCCTTGGCTACAAGGAACAGTGCTGCACTCTCTACTCACATGGATCCCGGGAATTAAAACATTTTGCAAACGTTTGGAAACCATAATATTTATATGTATATCAATATATAAATATATTTTGCAAAACAAAATTTCAACGATTGAAATCGGCTGTGGGCAGTCTTGGTTTCCATCAGAGAGAGTGCATCCCCGATCATTACCTTTGTCCGACAAAGGGGCTGATCCTGTCATTATGATCACCCACTCAGATGAATTCTTGGATTGTCCCAACATACCCAGGTTTTGATCCCCGCTAAGGATCTCACTGATTGGCATATCAAAGGCAGTCCAATCCAACACCTAGTGTAGTATCATAATCAAGTCTAGGGGTTAGGTGTAACTTTCCAGTTTTGCCCATCAATCTCCAAGGTTCAGGGCAATACTGAAAATCTGGTCTGGTTCAAAGAATCAATTAATCCTACACTGCTTGTGCCTTGGGTCTCACCCTGGCGGCTAAGATAGGCCACCCCAACATTTGGCAGCACACCAGTGTCA
The DNA here is from genome assembly GCF_055504915.1 of Nelumbo nucifera. Taxonomy (NCBI): domain Eukaryota; kingdom Viridiplantae; phylum Streptophyta; class Magnoliopsida; order Proteales; family Nelumbonaceae; genus Nelumbo; species Nelumbo nucifera. The sequence continues at coordinate 43,494,737 of NC_142655.1, forward strand.
GCCTTGGCAGGATAAATCTCCACAGACTTATCCAACGGCTGTGAACATTCTAAACTAACACAATCTCATAAGTGTCGAGTTTAAGGGTTTTACACAGAAACACACACAGGAACATGAATCAAATATGTACTTTATTCATTTACAATAAATTCATAATGTACATCATCCTGATTGGAGCTAAGGGCATACAACTGTCTAACAAATGACCCTTAGCCCTAATATAAAACAATACCTATCTTCTTCATTCAAGTATGGACCATTCCCCTTCTTCCCCTGTTCGAACAACAACCCGTGGCGGCGAATCAAAATGACCCCCATCTCCAACCTTTTTTTCTCAATCTCTTATTTTTCTTCTCCTTTTTCTTCTCCTTCTCTCTTCTTCTCCCTTTTCTTCTTCTTCTGGTATCGTCCCCTTCCATCTTCCCTATTTTCTATGACCGTTGTTGCAACTCTCAGCAATGGCGGTGCTTAAGCCCTCCGATCTCCCTCTCTCTCTCTCCTTCGTCTTCCTCCAATCCCAATCGGCCTTAATCAATTCATTTTCATGCACTGTTCACCTTCGGAACTCCTCGAAACACAACGGTGGCAAGTGGCAAGAGATCCTTCATAGTGATGGCACTTGGAGCAATACCTCCTCGGATCTTCAGTGGTTCATTTCATCATTTTTTTCGGATCATGTGTCGCCCCCCTCCACACCATCATTACTTGAGCTACTATACATGGACCTTAGCTGATTGGAGCCTCCCCTATCCATTGTCTAGATTCAGGCCAAGATATAGTAAATCTTGTCATTCTCCTTCCATAGTAGTTTCTCTTTTAGTTCTTTCTTTATTGTCTTTGTCTGATATTTGAATTGATTGCGAGTTGGGAGGTGAGGTTCGATAGAGCTAGTAATCAGCTCCATTGAACCATCTCTTGTAGGTTTCTGTTCTAGTTATTATTTTTTTTCTTTTTTTTTTTAGTTTTTGATTTATAGTTCTAGTTATTTTTTTCTTCCCTATTATCGATTAATTTTGCTGATAATGCCTTTCATAATGAAATTGTGGCATCATGACACTGGATTAATCAGGTTATTTATTTCTTCTTTTTCTTTCCTCTTTATTTATCTGTTTATCTGAATTGGGATCGGACAAGGGATGATTTCCTTTAAGACCAGATTAGAGAGAAAAGAGAAGAGGGTAGATGGGATTCGATCTTTTGCAAATTAGAAGAGTGAAGAGGGATTAAGTCAGTCAAAACATAGCATATTTGAAATGAACAAAAATAAAATAAAATAAAGTAATAGTAATAACATGGAATTAAAAAATAAAATAAAATAAAATAATAAAAGAGAAAGGAGAAAAGAGAAAAGAGAAAATAGAAAATAGAAGAATGAAAACTATAACCATAAATTTAGTTAACAAATTTAGTTTCTTAGTTTGGTAAATAGAATATATTTGCAAAGGGGAAATAAGCTTTAAAAAATATAATAATAAAAAATGAAAAATAAATAAAAAGAAAAAAATATAAAATATAAAAGATGCAAAGAAAGTAAAAAATATATCTAGGGAGGTTTCTCTTGTGATGCTTCGCTTCTCATTTGTTTTGCTTATTATGCTTTTTATCAATTGAATAATTGCTTATTTGTGCTTGTTGTTATAACATGTGGGCCCCGCCTATTGGACCCGGGAGGGGGGTGCTTAGCCCCCTTCTTCTCCTATCTGAGTCTTATCTGGACTGGTTAATTAGTGCCTCGGGCTGCTGGAGTCACTATAAATGAAAAACATTTTTGCCGAACATCCTAGAGGTCCCATCACCTCTGTTTCACTTACATGATGGGTGGCGACTCCAAATACAACCCAAGTGAGTCGGTTTTCTGACGCTCACAGATTAGCGACTCCACTAGGGAATTCCCGGACCATAGGTGGGGCCCACATGGGACCCATTTAGTTTGCATTGCTCTTTTGTATATTTACATGCTTTTATGTTATTTTCTGCACTTTATGATAATAATTGCTTCTTTTATGATTTTCATTGAATTATTACTTGTTGTTTTACTTTCATTATTGCATGCTTGATCTCACTCACCAATTGCACACACCATTTGCATTAGATTTTAGAATCCTATGTCCTATTAGGAGGGGGGCAGTAGATGCCAAGACATTTGGATGGCATCGACAATCCACAAACCAGTCACCAACCTGAGAAGCCCGCTTGTCCGACGGGTGGAGGTTTGAAGGCTGGCTACCTTATTAGAGCTGTGCGTCTAGAAACAAACCGGGTAAACCCATGCATGTTCACTTAGATCTTAATTCTTAGTTTAGAAAGGATTAGGGGAAATTACCCTAGTTTCTAAAATAGGACACGTGTGTTGTGTACTTTAGCATGAAGAAAAAAGAGAAGAAAAGAAAAGAGAAAATTAAAAAAATAAAAAATGACAAAAAAAAGAAAAAGTGAGAAAAACCAAAAAAGAGAAAAGGGAAAAAGTATAATAAAAAATGTAAAGCATAAAATTTGAAAAGAAATAACAAAAATGATTAAAAACAAAATAAATAAAAAAATAAAAAAATAGGATGAGAAGATCAATCGTCATGATCTAAATTTTGAAGAGTCCAAATCAATCAGCCAAAGCGATAGGATCTCTGCTTTTCCTTAGATGTTGATTTAAGTTGGAAGTATGTTTTTATTTCCTTTAATTCAATCCAAACCACCATTGGTAGGTATTCAGATTCACACATGCATGTGGATTGGCTCTGCATCTTTGGTTGAGGGTAACAACTTTGTGTTCAGGTATTTACCTTAGATCTGGGTTATGATTTGTTACAGAAGTTGGAGCTGTCAAAGTGTAAGTAGGGAGTTGGAATTGCAGTTCTAGGCTTTGGATTGGGTGGGAGATAGAAGGCATGAGAAATTTGAGGAATGAAAAGAAAAATAGGATACAAATATAGTGTATTTTGGTCATGTGATTGAAAAAAAGATAGGATAAGAGAGAGAGAAGGTGGTACAAAGGCCAAGTCTCAATTGTGAGTTAAATTTTACAAAATTTTTCAGAAAATGTATAAATATGGTATCCCCTCATATAATATTTTTTGCTACATAAGTGTGGATCTATTGACCACAACACATTGTTGGGATGTTCCCAATGCGGTTGAGTGATTGTGGCCAGCAATGTCTTGTGATCTGCATATCTGGAGGTGTTTGGTTTTGTGGATGCTTTTTGGAAAAACGCCACCACATCAGCACTAGGGGTGTTTATAGTCTGGTTCAATGCAGTTTAGAGAAGTTCTTAAAAATTTTATTTTATTGTTTTATTATAAAAGAAAAAGAGCTTATTATATATATATATTTATAATTTTATATATTTGGTTTAGATATATTATATATATAATATTTATATGTCATTTATGTAGATAATTATGTTGTTTATATATATATATAAATATATATAATAAGCTCAAATTAGAAAACTGCAATTTAGAAACCAAAACCAAAACCACAAACTGCAATTTAGAAAAATATGAAGCCGAACCAAACCTCAAATTTGCTTTGGTTAGATTTGGTTCAATTTGCAGTTTGAACCAAACAATGAATACCACTAATCAACGCCACTTAGGCATTGGTATTTATTGACCATGAAACATTCTTTTAGTTTCAATGTTTATCAAAGAAAACATTAAAAGGTAGAAATGCTTAGATTTATGTGCATGAGCCACTAGGGGAAACTTCAAATTTTGTTTCTTTCCCAACAACGCAACATTTATTGGAATGCAATGCTTAACTAGAGCCGATGTGGCATCTTACATGGAAGGGATAAGAAATGATCCAATGCATTGCGGATCCATCTTGCCCCTATTCCATGTTTATCATTTGATCACTGTTAGGACGTTGGTTATGAGCCGTTGGATGTGATTTGCACACAGAATCGACCATGGGATCTCAATCTCCACCATTAAATACATGTATGAATACTCTAGACCGTTAAATGGGCATGATGGCACTCTAACATAGCTAAATAGTCACATTGGATCGTTTATAAGGTAACCAAACAGCAAAAAAAAAAGCTTAAGATAAGCTGAGGTGGCAGATGACTTTTTGGGTATTACTTGACGATAAAAAACAATAAAAAAAGATAATATTTTTCAAAAAAATATTTATGTAAAAAACATCCAATCTATAAACATCCATATTACATTTGTCTTTTGCGTAATTTCAAATTGATTTGTTTTGATTGAGCCTTGTTGATGCTCGGATTGGCCGAGTTCAACACTGTCAATTCTCTCCTAAGCCCAAGGAGATCCGAGGTGCGGGAAGATGAGGACTGGCATAACTGAAGAGCGGAGTTTGAAATGGGGGAGATCCGAGATCCGGGGTCCGTGGTCCGCAACGTTTGGTATCCAAGGCAGATAAGGATCCCGAGGTCAGCTCTGCAAGGAAGGGTAACGTCAAAGGCCTCGGGTGAAGACCCGAGGCGAGGACTCCGACAGTCAAGTTACGAAGAAGGTATGAAGTGGATGAGGTCTGAGGTGCGAACACCCAAATGAGGTCACATCAAGAAACCTCTAGAGTAAGCTAGAGAGCTAGAGTGTTCGATCCTTTAAGGGGTTGCCTCTTATTTATACTTGAATTGACTTGGAGGTAGGTGAGCTCAGACGGTGGAGATTGAGTCCATATGTGGGGTACGTGGCCATCCTAGGGCACCGAGTGACCCTGCGCCATTGGTTCCTTGCTTTGTGCCGAGATGGGTAGCGTGCACCAGCTGATTGGCTCAGCCCTTATGTGTGCCGCTTGATACGTGTGTGCCCTGCGATTGGTTTGGGTCATCTGCGCCTACATCATTTGCCCCCCACTCCTAAGGCCGTGGTGGGGGTCTGAGCTAGGAGGGGCCTCGACTTCGACCGAAGGGAGTGAATTGTCCCGTACTAGGAGGCGTTGATGGACCTGTGGCATTGGTATGCCTCTAAACTATGTGGATGGCCGAGGTGAAGGGATGGGAGATCCATTATATGGATGGCCAAACCCTATTTTCACAAATTTATTTTCTCCCATCTAGGAATCGCATTCCCTAATTTAGAAAACTGCATTTTCAAGGTTCGTTCTTGAATCCAAAACCGGACCAGATTTGAAACCAAAAGGGAGGAGAGGGATATACCAGATATGAAGTAGCAGTAACTCCCAATGAAGGTGTTCATGCCCAAGGAGAAGACCAAAACCTACTTCCACTGAAGATGACACAGTGTGTGATTAAGCAGGATCAGCAGGATGGCTCTTCAACAAGAACCAGGATTCTTTAGCAAGAATCAAACAGAGGCTAGTGAGAACAATTTCAGATTGTTTCTTCAACCAAGAAACAATCTCAAGAACCTTTTTTGATCAATTCCACAAGAGGAGATCGAACTGGGTAGGGATGGCAAGAATATGAGAGAATTCTGCAGATTGATGTGTGTTAAAACTGAGGAATTTGCCCCCTATTTATAGTCTTCTTGGGATTAGCCTCCTAATCTAATTAGGAGAGAGTTTCTTGATCCAAATTTGATATTTGGATTTGGACTTTTAAATGGATAAGACTTATCTTATCCTTTCAGCTAATCCTAATCAAATTATAGATAAGATCTTGCCTCCTTTTAATTAACTAACTTAAGACCAGTTCGAATTGGGCTTTAGGCCCATTAAGCTTATGTGCTCACTTACTCCTTAACCTACTGCCCAGATGGCTCTCTTTGTATGGCATGGGACTCTTACATCGATCTACACATCAGCCACATGGGTTCAGCCTAGCCTTTTTTACAAGGCTTGGCCGAATTCACTATAGGAGACAGTGAACCCCCGAGTCCATCACCATGGGCTCTTAATGGGCCCAACATTTACACTAAATGGTCCTTGGGTCCAACCACCTTATGAAAACCCAAGGACTGTGGGCAGATGCAAGATTAACCCATCAGGTATTATCCTCGATGGTCTAACACTTAACCTCTCACCCCATAATGATTAAATACTACCCAACAAGAGAGGACCTCTCCCTTGGCTATAAGGTACAATGCTGCACTCCCTACTCACATGTATCCCAGGAATTAAAACCTTTTTGCAAACATTTCGAAACCATAATATTTGTATATATATGTATATCTCTATATAAATATATTTTGCAAAACAAATTTCAACGTTTGAAATCAACTGCCGGCAATTTTGGTTTCTATCAGAGAGAGTGCATTCCCTGATCATTTACTTTGTCTAACAAAGGGGCTGATCCTATCACTCTGATCACCCACTTAGATGAATTCTCGGGCTGTCCCAACATACCAAGGTTTTGAACCCCTCTAAGGATCTCACTGATTGGCATATCAAAGACAACCCGATCCGACACCTAGTGCAGTACCATAATCGAGTCTAGGGGTCAGGTGTAACATTCCAGCTTTGCCCATCTATCTCCAAGGTCCAGGGCAATACTGGAATTAGGTCCGGTTCAGGGTTTCAAGAAAAGCCACACTGCATTTACCTCAGGTCTCACCCTGGTAGCTGAGACAAGCCACCCCACCCAACTTGGTGGCACATCAGTATCAGCCTTGGCAGGATAAATCTCTCTAGATCTATCCAACGACCATGAAGATTCTAAACTAACTCAAGTCTCATAAGTGTCCAGTTTAAAGGTATTACACAGAAACACACCACAATGACATGAACCAATTATGTACTTTATTCATTTACAATAAATGTCAAAAGATACATCAATCTGATTGGAACTAAGGGCATAACTGTCTAACAGCTCCCACTAGCACTTAGGTCCAATCGGGTACAAGCCGGAGTCCCATACTTTCCACATGTTTCTCAAACACTTTCTGTGTAAATGGCTTAGTCAATGGGTCTGCTACATTCTTTGCTGACGCTACTTTCTGAATCAAACCCGATTTAAGTTCAAAGGCTACCTTGAGAGTGGGATAGATTATGCATAAAGGCTGTTGATTCATGATTGGCGCAGCTAACTCTCTTAGCGTTCTTTCTCTATCAGCCATCCTTTCTTCCTCTTCGAAAATGGGTCGATCACAAGTTAAATCAATATCAGAATTCACCCTTGGAGGTGAACGGTCCTTCCTTTGTTTCGCCTCCTTTCTCAATCTTCGGGTGGTCTTCTAAATTTCAGGGTTATATTCTAGTTCACCTTGGTGAGAAGCACGAGTCATAAAACAAAGTAGGTTAACACAAACAGAAGGTACAAAGCTAAGAAATTAAAGTAGTTCCCCGGCAACGGCACCAAAATTCTGACGGATTGTCGAAGCCCTCAAAATTAAAGCTAGTCCCACCCTATAATAAATTTGTAGTAACTGTGGTACCAGGTCAAATCCCACAGGGAGCTAGTAATTTCTGAGCCGAATGCGCAATTCAAAGAGTGGGAAATTGGAATGATTAAATTCTAAAATAACAATTAATGCAAAATAGCAAATAACAATCAAGGAAAATTCAATCTTACTAAATTCTAATCCAAGGGTTCAGATTGAGTCAATTGGTCACCGATCCTAGGTAAACTTCAGCAATCTTGCAATTCAAATATTTAACCTTAGGATTTATTAGGATAGCCATAATAAACCTCGTGTTTTCCTGAATTAGTTGACCAAACCCAGCATTCGATCAACACTTATCATTAACCGACTGGGTACGATAGCGTTCCATATCAATTAATGATAGCAATAACCTTTGTGAAAACAGTTAAACCAAAATAACAATAATTGAGATAGCTGCAATTATCGAATCTTGTTCCATTGATTCCCCTTAGGTTAAAACATACACATACATTGGTCAAAGGCTGTCACGAACAATTGATCCATGTAGGATAATAACCTAATTGCTACTTGTACCACTATTCGTGACAATTACGGATCATTGAACCATGGATAGCAGTAGGAAGATCAACATTAATTAATTTGTCAGACTAATTAACATTAACATCCATAAGAACATGCACAAGAATCAACGAATACTTGAATTAAAAGCAAGAATTTAAATTAAACACAAAACCTCACGATGACACAATTGAATTAGAAATCCCCCTTGAATCAGAAAAGAAAAGCTTAGCCTCTCATGGTTGTCGACTCCCTCTTGCTCTGCTTCCGAGATGGATGGACTGATCTTCTGAATTGATTGAGTGCTTCAGTGATTGAGTGATGCCTAAAGCTGGTCCCCCCCCCCCCCCCCCCCCCCCCCCCCTTTATATAGCTTTAGGAGGAGGGGCTCTCTCCAACTCCTCTTAGGAGATTAATCCTCAAAAATAGAAAGTCCTAATCAGTTTTGATCTAATCCTATCCTATCTCTTATCTAGTAGTCTCTCTTATCTAGTAATCTAATCTCAATCATCTTATCCTTCTATGATTACATTTGAAATTTGAATCTGATGGGACTCTTAATTCTTGAATTCGAGTTGGGCTCTTTAATAACTTAGGCCGCTACAAGGCTTTCCTGCGAATTGGGCTTCAGCTGTGAACTGGGCTTTACTACGAATTTGTTCCGACTTCGGGCCCGATTTTTACCTCGATGTACACTTAAACCTTGCCCATCCTCAGGCAAGACAAAACTCAAGCAAAAACAATCTAACTACATATTGATTTTTAAAACTCTCTCTCTCTACATGATGCTTGGCCTCTCGCATGCTTCAATCCAGACTTAATAATCTTTTCATTTTCCACTTCCTTCTCCTCTTTAACTTGTCAAAGAGTAATCTCAACTCACCATTCCTCATGAACCCAAGTTAAATCAATAGTCAAGGAAAACAAGCATTCCATCGTCTGAACATTCTTGGACTAAAATAGGCACTCATTGTTTTAACAATCAAATGCAGCCATATTCAAATATCTCTCTTTGTTTTTGAGGTATCATTTGTTTCCAGGGTCAAAACAAGGTATGTTATCACCATAAGCTTGCTTATGTATCACATCTCCACCACTAAGCATGAGTTCAATGCATCAAAAATTGAAATGGAGTGCTAGGATTGAGTGCATTTTATGCTCCATCTCACCATTTTCTTTTGTTTCTAAATTTGAGTGCATCTTATTCTCCATCTCACATTTGTCTTTCGCTTCTAACTGTGAGTGCATTTTATGCTCCATCTCACATTTGTCACGAATTTTTTTTTTTTGCACAACAATAGACATTATCATTTCCATTCCGATCCATGAACTCATTGACGTGGTCTCAACATGACTACAGAGCAAGTTCTAGAATAATCAAACCGTGTTTGACGGGCCTTTGACAGGCCTTTAGGCATAAGGGTTACATTTGTAATCTTGCTTATTCCAAAATAATGAGGTGCCTTATGTAGTCAAAAAATTCAGTTAGTCATGCTTGCATCATGTCTTGTCATTTCAACCTAAGCACATAATTCATGATAGTTTGAAATTATTCAAAGATAAGTTTCTAGGGAGTAGAAACTTCAAAAAGCAAGGTTAAAAAGTGATGATCGAAGCATGCTAGAGTTACCCCAGAAATTATCAAATTCCTCTAATCCCCCCACACTTAAGGTATACATTGTCCCCAATGTATATGACTGTGCGTACGATAGAAAGATTTAAGGGAACTTCCCTGAACGCCTTGTTGAGATCTTTCCGATGTAAAATCAGCTGCTAAACACGACCATGTTCCTAAAATTGAAAACAATAAAAATAACTAACAAAAATAACTAAACACAATGGGTTGTCTCCCATAAGCGCAATTGTTTAACGTCGTTATGCTCGACGTACTTCCTTGCTTCCTTAATTCGATGAATAATGAGGAAGATCCAACGAGATGTCTTCCAAGGAGGAGACAATCGCATCCTCATGGAACAACTTTAATCTATGCCCATTCACTCTGAAAACCTTATTTGTATCAAGACTTTTGATCTCCACTGCTCCATAAGGAAACACATTAATAACAACAAATGGACCCATCCACCTAGAACGCAACTTACCTGGAATGAGTTGGAGTCGAGAATTATATAATAACACATTTTGACCAACCATAAACTGTTTCCTTAAAAGCAAATTATCATGGAACAACTTGGTCTTCTCTTTGTAGATTCTCGAATTCTCATATGCTTCTAGCCGCAACTCCTCCAATTCTTGTAATTGGAGCTTTCTTGCCTTGCCAGCTTCTTCTATGTCTATATTGCAATGTTTGATCGCCCAATATGCCTTATGTTCGATTTCAACTAGTAAATGACAAGATTTGCCAAAAACTAATCTATAGGGAGACATCCCTATTGGTGTTTTATATGCGGTCCGGTATGCCCAAAGTGCATCATCTAGACATAGGCTCCAATCCTTTCTACCTGGATTCATCATCTTCTCTAAAATGGACTTGACCTCTCAATTGGAAATCTCAGCTTGTCTATTTTTCTGGGGGTGATAGATAGTGGTGACTCGGTGATGCATCCCATACTTTTTCAGCAAGGCTTCAACGGCTTTATTGCAGAAGTGGGTCCTTTGATCACTTATGATGGCTCGAGGAATACCAAACCTACTGAAAATGTTAGATTTGATAAAACCTACAACACACTTAGAGTCATCAGTTTTGGTGGCTTTTGCTTCAACCCATTTCGAGACATAATCAACTGCCGGAAGTATGTAAACAAAACCACAAGAGGAAGGAAAGGGTCCCATAAAATCAATACCCCAAACATCAAAATTTTCGCAAATAAGAATGGGGGTTTGGGGCATCTCATTTCTACGAGACAATGCACCTATTCTTTGGCATCTTTCACAATTTTTACAGAACAAGTATGCATCTTTAAATAAAGTTGCCCAATACAACCCACTATCTAAGACCTTCCTAGTAGTTCTTTTTGGCCCAAAATGACCACCACAAGCATAATTATGACAAAAATTCAAAATCGACATATGTTCACTTTCAGGGACACATCTCCTAATCACTTGATCAAAGCAAAATTTCCACAAATAAGGTTCATTCCAAACATAATATTTCGCCTCATACCTGATTTTATCCTTCATTGACTTGCTAAGATAACTAGGCAAAATTCCAGTAACTAAGTAATTCACAATATCAGCATACTAAGGGACCATACCTTTTATTTGGAACAGTTGCTCATCAGGAAAATGCTTAGAGATGGGTGAGGAGTCTTCATCTTTTACCAACCTGCTTAGATGGTCCGCCATCAAGTTTTCAGCTCCCCTTCGATCCTTGATTTCTAAATCGAATTCTTGGAGCAAAAGTATCCACCGTATCAGCCTCGGCTTTGACTCCTTCTTCGCCAATAAGTATTTCAAAGCTGCATGATCAGAAAACACAATCACTTTAGAGCCAAGCAAATATGATCGAAATTTACCTAAAGCAAAAACAATTGCTAATAGCTCCTTTTCGGTGGTTGTGTAATTGCATTGTGCAGCATTCAACGTCCTCGAAGCATAGTAAATGACATGGCTCTTCCCATCAATCCGTTGACCTAGAACAGCTCCTACCGCATAGTTGCTTGCATCGCTCATAATTTCAAAGGGCAAGTTCCAGTCCGGTGGTTGAATAACGGGTGCAATCGTCAGCAAATTCTTGAGCTTATCAAATGCTTCCTTGCATTCATCCCCAAAATTGAAAAGCACATCTTTTTGAAGCAATTTGGACAATGGTAGGGCAATTTTTGAAAAGTCCTTGACAAACCTATGATAAAAACCTGCATGTCCAAGAAAAGCATGCACTTCCCTAACATTTGTAGGGTAAGGTAAGCTCACAATTAAATCAACCTTTGCCTTATTGACCTCTATGCCTCTTGCAGAGATAACATGTCCCAACACAATGCCTTCCTTTACCATAAAGTGGCATTTTTCATAATTCAAAACCAAATTAGTTTTGACACATCTATCCAGAATTTTACTCAAATTATCTAAACAATCATCAAACGAATCACCATAGACAGTAAAATCATCCATGAACACTTCAATGCACTTCTCAATAAAGTCAGAAAATATACTAATCATGCACCTTTGAAAAGTACCTGGAGCATTGCACAGACCAAAAGGCATCCGTCTGTAGGTGAAAGTGTCGAATGGGCAAGTAAAAGTCATTTTCTCTTGGTCCTCTTGAGCAATAACGATTTGATAATAACTTGAAAATCCATCGAGAAAACAAAAGAATACCTTGCCGGCTAACCTTTCTAACATTTGATCTATGAAGGGCAAGGGGAAATGGTCCTTTCTAGTGGCTAAATTAAGTTTCCGAAAGTCAATCACCATACGCCAGCCATTTTGTACCCTCATTGGGACCAGTTCGTTATTTTGATTTCTTTCCACAGTGATCCCAGTTTTCTTGGGTATAACATGTATTGGACTTACCCACTTAGTATCCGAAATTGAATAGATTATCCCTTCATCTAGTAACTTAAGCACTTCCTTCTTTACCACTTCTTTCATTGCCGGGTTGAGCTTCCTTTGCGATTCTCTGACTGGCTTGGCACCATCTTCCAAGAGAATAATGTGCATGCAAATTGAGGGGCTGACCCCTTTTATATCGGCTAAGGTCCAACCAATCGCCGCCTTGTGCTCTTTCAAAACCTCGATGAGCCGTGCCTCTTGATCATCCGTCAACCCTTTTGCAATGATTACTGGCAATGTTTCTTTGTCACCCAAGTAGGCATACTTAAGGTGATTTGGCAAGGTCTTCAGCTCTAACTTCGGAGCCTGCAAAACAGAAGGCAACAATTTCTTATGAGAAAACGATGATGGAATATTAGAATTTGTTACCTTTTGTTCTACTATCAGTTCCGAAACTTCACAGGATGTATCTAATTCTTCCTCCATATCCAATTGTGCACTTAATTCGAGTTCCGCATTCATATCCTCTTCCCCAAAAACTTCCTACACAATTGAGTCAACAATGTCAACTGAACAAATCGAATGACATTCATTGGGGTACTTCATTGCTTAAAAAATATTAAATTTAACAATCTCACTGTCAAACTCGACGGAGAGGGTACCCTCATCCACATCTATTTTGGTTTTGGCCATTTTCATAAATGGCCTACCTAATAGAAGTGGGGTTGAACTTGTGATCGTATCCTCCTCCATCTTCAAGATGTAAAAGTCGGCTGGAAATATAAGGTCATTAACCTACATCAAAACATCCTCAACAATCCCTTCAAGGTAAGCGTTAGAACGGTCAACTAACTGAATAACAACCCCAGTTTCTTTCAATGGACCTAAATTTAAAACACAATAAATTGAGTATGGCATGACATTGATGGATGCATCAAAATCTAGCATGGAACGCTCAATTCTTTTATTGCCAATCACGCAAGGTAAAGTAAACATACCTGGATCAACACGCTTTTCCAGCAGGGTCCTCTTGATGACAACTGATACATTCTCCCCAACCTTTACCTTCTCATTTCCTCTCAGCTTCCTTTTGTTAGTGCACAACTCCTTTAGAAATTTTGCATATTTGGGGATTTGTTTGATGGCATCTAACAAGGGAATATTTATTTCCACCTTCCTAAAGGTCTCCAAGATTTCTTGCTCGTACTCTTCTTTCTTAGATTTTTCCAACCTACTAGGAAATGGTGGCACAATGGCATTAGACATCTTAGGTAGAGGAGGGTCGGGTTCTACCTCATGTGATACTTGTTCCTCCTCTTCTTTCTGCTCTTTATCCTCTTTCCTTGGTGAAGTAGGCTGTGACTGTAATTCCTTCCCACTTCTCAGCACCACTGCACTCGCATTCTCCTTGGGATTGACTACCGTCTATGATGGTAGCTTTCCAGAGTTCTGCGCCTCCAACTTGCTAATAGAAGTAGCAAGTTGACTAATTTGGTTCCCTAAGTTTTGGATGCTGGCCCTTGTTTCCTGTTGGAATTGTTGAGTGTTAGTCGCAAGAGCCTTAACGATCTCATCTAAAGACATACCTGAACTTGAGGGTTGAATTTGAACTTGGGTAGGTGCTGGAATTGGGTGCTGTCTGTTGAAAGCTTGGGGCTGGAATCTCTGTGGCCCTCCTTGATTTCCGTAGCTCAGATTGGGATGATCCCTCCACCCAGGATTGTAATAGTTAGAATAGGGATCATACTTGTGTTGAGGTTGGCCCGGAAATCCTCCTACGGCACTGACTTGCTGCATCGAACCCTCTTGTAATGATGGGCACATATCCGTAGGATGCCCAAGAATCGAGCATATGCCACAAACCCTTGCCGTTTGTAATTGCCCTATGATGAGAATAAAATTTATCATATTTTTATCCCCTAATATTCTGAATTAGTACTTAGTTAGACTCATATTTCTTATAATTCGGTGCAGGGCAAGGAAAGAAGTTGCGAGAAGAAAAACAAGGCTAATCGGATGGGTTTGCACAGTTTCGGCAGCGATCAGTAATCTATGCCTAACTTCATATCTAGGCTCCGATTGGGCTGATTCAAGATTCATTGGAAAGACAAGAGATAAAGCTACAACTTTCATGTTTTGGGCTTTCTCAGTTTCTACCTACATCGAAGTCAAATCCGGGCCTGAAGACGGAGCAATTTCGTAGTGAGGCCCAGTTCCCAGCTGAAGCCCATTCCGCAGAAAAACCTTGAAGCGGCCCAAGTTATTAAAACAGCCCATTCGAATTCAAGAATTTCGAGAGTCTTCTTAGATTTAAATTTTAAATGTAATTCCAGAAATATTAGGAAAGATTTAGATCATGAGATAGGAGATAAGATAGGATAGGATAGGAGGAGTTTGGGTCAAGGCTGAATTATCCATTCTTGAGATAACTCCAAGTAATTGTAAGCTATATCAGAGCTGGGCGTACCACCCCTAGGGGAGGACGAACTGGATTGCAGATCTATCAAGAAGAGATCAAACAAATCAAGAAACTTGGGGAGAAGGTGATCAAGAACTCAAGAAACTTCAAGAAGAAGGTGGCGGCAAGAAGAAGAGATCTTAGCACCATGGGCGAATTCATGAGTTCTTTCTTTCCCTTTGTTTGCTTTAATTCTTTTATCATGAACTGATTTGTTTTTAGCTAGGGCTGTGGAAAGCCTAACCTTGTTAATGAATATATTTTTATCTTCATGATTTATCCAAGATTGTGATTTCCATATAGTCTATGAATTGTCTTGCTTAATGCGATTAAGAGCTTGGCCACCCCTTAATTGATTTGGTTTATGTGAATGAATCGAGAGAAGAATTCACATAATTGACAGAATAGTTCATAGTGTGAATTGAATGGTATATAGAGATATATATACATGATTCATCTGAATTTAATGGTTTTTCCTCGGACTTAATGCACTTCCATCTTGAGAACTCTACTCGAGAAATCGAAGGGTTACCTGATGGGCGTAGTTTTAGTATATCTCGAGAGAGAATATTAAATAAAATTGGAGAGACTTCAGCTTATGGGAATGACAAATAATCTTGGTTAATCGAATCCACTAATATTCATTACAAAGGTTAGGTGGACCAAAAATCCCTAGCGATTTCATCCATTGCATATTCGGTTAGTGATCACCCTTGCTTCTATTTTCTTTTTCTAGTTTTTATTTTCAGCAGTTCTTACTCTTAAATCTGAAATTCGATTGTCCAAATAATTAGGGAAGGTTGTAGTTCTAATAGTTATTTTGTTAAATCCCCATGGGAATGATATTTTTATACTACTTGATAATTAGTGCACTTGCTAGGGTTATATTTATAGCTATCACCCTACAGCCATTTGACGAACCAAAGCAGTTAGATCAGATATTTGACTTTCCAAATTAGAATGGCTTACCTTATTAACACGTCTGATAGCACCATCTGTTCTTACTCCAAATTTTTGGGAATTTCGGCCATGTAGGAAATCAATTCCCTAGTTGAAGGGATGAGAGATCCATCCTATGGACGCCCAAAGAATGCGGAATAAGGGGCGAATTTCAAAAATTTTATCTCTCCCTTCAACTGGGAATCGTATTCCCTATTTAGAAAATCATATTTTCAAGGATCAATCTTGAACCATAAACTGAACCAGATCTGAACCAAACGGAGGGGGAGAGGATAATACCTGATACAGAGAAATACTATCTCCCAATGGAGGTGTTCACGCCCAAGGAAGGATCCAAAATCAGCTCCCACTGAAGATGGCGCAGTGAAGGATGGAGCAGAATCAGCAATGTTCTTCAAAAGAACTTGACCCTTCGCAAGAATCAACTGGACGGCTTGGGAGTACAGCTCCAATCAATCTTTTCCCAAAAGATTGAAATCAAGATCCAATCTTGATTGCTCCCAAGAACTGGAGATCGAACTGAAGGAATGGCAACGGCAGGAAGGTGGCGGCAGAAGAGAATTCGCAGTATGCAGGAAATCTCTTAATCTCTCTTTCTTAAAGAGAAGAATGCTATTGATGTTATTGTATTCTTCAAGGCTGCCGCCCCCTTCCCCTTTTATAATCTTAAAGGGATCAGCTCCTAATCAGATTAGGAGTTGCTAATCCAAATCATATTTGGGTTAGAAGTCCCTTAGTGATAAGGGATAATCCTTATCTTATCTGCAGATCAGATTAGCTGTTTCCTAATCTAAACAAGAGGTTTCCAGATCTAAATCTTATTTAGATCTTGGACTCTCTGAGTGGATAGGGTCTAAGCCCAATCCTTTTAGCTGACCCACTTCAGAATTCGCCCCCTTTAAATGACTGATCAAATCAGCCCAGTTCGAAATGGGCTTAAGGCCCGTTAAGGTTATGTACTAAAAAACCTTCCAAATTGTTGCCTAGTTGGGCTTCCTTGTATGGCGTGGGACCCAAGCATTGATCTACACATCAGCCACATGGGTTCAGCCCAGCCTTCGTTACAAGGCCTGGCCGAATGCACTGCTGAAGACAGTGTACCCCCTGAAACCCATCAAATGAGCTCTATGGGCCCAACACTTACACTAAGTGGTCCCTGGGCCAAGCCACCTTGTAACACCCAGGGACTGTGGGCAGATGCAAGATTAGCCCATCAGGCATTATCCTCAATGGTCTTACACTTAACCTCTCAGCCCATAATGATCATACACTGCCCGACAAGAGAGGACCTCTCCCTCGGCTGCAAGGAACAGTGTTGCACTCTCCACTCATATGGATCCCGGGAATTAAAACCTTCTTGCAAACAATTTAGAAACCATATATATATACTTTTATATCTTATATAAAATATATTTTGCAAAACAAATCTCAACGGTTGAAATCGACTGCCAGCAGTCTTGGTTTCCATCAGTGAGAGTGCATCCCCGATCATTACCTTTGTCCGACAAAGGGGCTGATCCAGTCACTATGATCACCCACTCAGATGAATTCTGGGACTGTCCCAACATACCCAGGTTTTGACCCCCGCTAAGGATCTCACTGATTGGTACATCAAAGATAGCCCAATCCAACACCTAGTGTAGTATCATAATCGAGTCTAGGGGTCGGGTGTAACTTTCCAGTTTTGCCTATCAATCTCCAAGGTCCAGGGCAATATTGGAAATCTGGTCCATTTCAAAGATTCAATTAATCCTACACTGTATGTGCCTAGGGTCTCACCCTGGCAGCTGAGACAGGCCACCCCAACCGACTTGGTGGCACCACAGTGTCAGCCTTGTCAGGATAGGTCTCCCCAGACCGACCCACTGGCTGTGAACATTCTAAACTAACACGAGTCTCATTAAGTGTCCAGTTTAAGGGTATTACATAGAAACATACCAAGGGAACATGAATCAAATATGTATCTTTATTCATTTACAATAAACTCATAAAGCACATCATTCTGATTGAAGCTAAGGGCATACAAAACTGTCTAACAGCTCCCACTTGCACTTAGGTCCAATCAGGTACTAGCCGGAGTCCCATGCTTTCCACGTGTTTCTCAAACACTTTCTGTGATAGTGGCTTTGTCAATGGGTCTGCTACATTTTCCGCTGACGCTACCTTCTGAATCAGGACGTCCCCTCTACCAACAATCTCCCGGAGTACGTGGTACTTCCTCTCGATGTGCTTCGACTTCGAGTGGGCTCGTGGCTCCTTAGCCTGAGCAATGGCTCCATTGTTTTCACACAACAATGGGATGGGTGATGTGCTAGATGGAACAACTCCCAACTCGTGAATGAACTTCTTCATCCACACAGCTTCTTTGGCAACCTCACTTGCGGCAATGTATTCGGCCTCGGTCGTGGAGTCTGCAGTGGACCCCTGTTTGCTGCTTTTCCAGCAAATAGCACACGATCCTATCGTGAAAACATATCCAGATGTAGACTTTCTATCATCTGGGTCTGACTGGAAATCGGCATCTGTAAACCCCTGGATCTGTAGTGAGCTACCGTCGAACACCAGACAAAACTCTTTTGTCCTTCGAAGGTACTAAAGTATGTTTTTCATAGCAGTCCAATGCTCCTGCCCTGGGTTGGCCTGAAATCTGCTTACTACACTCACTGCCTGAGCTATGTCAAGACGAGTGCACAGCATGGCATACATGATGCTCCCTACGGCAGAGGCATAGGGAACGTCTTTCATGCCATCAATCTCCTCAGAAGTCTTGGGAGACATCTTCTTGGAGAGAGTGACTCCGTGCCTGAAAGGAACATTTCCTTTCTTGGAGTTTTCCATGCTGTATCTTTTGACTATTTTGTCAATGTAAGCAGATTGGGATAATCCTATTATCCGCTTTGATCTATCTCTATAGAGTCGAAGACCCAGTATATAGGAGGCTTCTCCAAGATCTTTCATGGAGAATTGCTGCGAAAGCCATACTTTCACCGTAGTTAACATTCCTACATCATTCCCAATGAGTAGAATGTCATCTACATACAGAACCAAGAAGGTAACCTTATCCCCACTGTACTTCCTGTCGACACAGGGTTCATCCGAATTCTGCTCGAAGTCAAACGATTTGACAGCAGAGTTAAAACGGATGTTCCAACTTCTAGAAGCTTGCTTAAGCCCATAAATGGATCTATTAAGTTTACATACCATGTTTTCCTGACCTGCAGCAATGAAGCCTTGTGGCTGCTGCATATAGATATCTTCAGTAAGATCTCCATTCAAGAATGCAGTTTTGACATCCATCTGCCAAATCTCATAATCATGGTATGCTGCTACAGCTAGCAGGATCCTAATGGATTTAAGCATGGCCACAGGCAAAAAGGTTTCCTCGTAATCGATGCCTTCTTTCTGAGTGTACCCTTTCGCCACTAAACGAGCCTTGAAGGTCTCAATCCTGCCATCGGGGCCCTTCTTCCTCTTGTAAATCCATTTGCAACCGATTGCTTTTACCCCGGAGGGTGGATCTTCTAGAGTCCAGACTCCATTGGCCTCCATTGAGTCCATCTCTGCTCTCATGGCCTCCACCCACTTCTGGGAATCTATGTCCAACATAGCTTCCGCGTAAGTCACGGGATCCTCCTCACTAGTCAAGGTTTCCACCAGGTAACTATCCTGATCATAACCATAACGGACTGGTGGCCTGGATGCCCGAGTGGATCTTCTAAGTTGGTCACTACCTGGAACTTGTGGGACATCTCCCACTGCTCCTGAGCTCTCCTCATCAAGAACAACTTCCTGACGATGGGTGTCCAGGATATAGTCGGTTTCCAAGAATTGCGCATTTCGACTGCAGAACACTTTCTGCTCACTTGGGTCATAGAAAAGGTAACCTACAGAGCCTTTTGGGTAGCTTACAAATAGGCAACGGCTGGTCTTAGATTCCAACTTGTCTGCACTCGTTCTTTTAACGTGTGCTGGACAGCCCCAAATCTTCAAGTGTCTGACACTTGGTTTCTTTCCAGTCCAAAGTTCATATGGAGTATTTGGAACCAATTTGGTTGGAACCCGATTCAGCATGTAAATCGCAGTCTCTAATGCGTAACCCCAAAAGGATGTGGGTAACTCTGAGTGGATGAGAAGCGACCGGACCATATCTAATAAGGTCCTATTCCTCCTCTCTGAAACACCGTTAAGTTGTGGTGTAGCAAGAGGAGCTAATTGTGATACTATCCCATTGTCCTTTAAGTAGTCCCTGAATTCGTTAGAGAGATATTCGCCACCTCGATCTGATCGAAGGGCTTTAGTTTCTCTCCCTAACTGTTTCTCGACCTCTTGTCTAAACTCTTTGAACTTTTCAAAGGATTCAGACTTGTGTCTCATTAGGTACACGTAACCATATCGTGAAAAATCATCTGTGAAGGTGATGAAATACACGTGTTGAATTCGTGTCCTAACACTCAGGGGACCACATACATCAGTATGTATTAGGTCAAGTGTGCCTATACATCTTTCAGGCTTACCACTAAATGGTCGTTTCGTCATCTTGCCTTGTAGGCAAGGCTCATAGGTGGGAAGATCTTCTACAGCTAGAAAATCCAATGTACCATCCTTTACCAACCTTGTGATTCGGTCAACACCGATGTGGCCAAGTCGGTAATGCCACAGACACGTGGGATTAACTGTATCACGGGCTCTCTTCTTGGGGTTTTCAACCGATGTAGTTTCGGTTATGTTAGTTTCTAGAGAAGGATGTAGAACATAGAGACCGTTCTCCAGTTCCCCGTATGCAATGAATCTGTTTTTTCTTTTAATAGTAATCGTATTACTAATGAAGACAGAATAACCATCTGCACATAGTTTTGAGACAGAAATCAAATTTCTTCTTAAATTTTGTACATAAAGACAATCTTTCAGTACAATTATTCCTTCTCTAAAATATAATTCCACGGTTCCTATGGCCGCGGCTGCAACAGTTGCAGTAGTCCCCAAGTAGAGCGTGACTTCTCCTTCACTTAGCCTTCTGCTTACCTTGAACCCCTGCAGTGAGTTACACGTATGAGTTGAAGCCCTGGAGTCAATACACCAGGACGCAGAAGCTACCAACAAATTGGTTTCTATAACACAAGTTTCGAAATTACCTTTCTTGGATTCCAGGTAGGCAGGACAATTCCTTTTCCAGTGGCCGGTCTTCTTGCAAAAATGACAGGCATCTAATGCCTTGTCCTTCCTCTGTGTAATACCCTTAAACTGGACACTTAATGAGACTCGTGTTAGTTTAGAATGTTCACAACCAGTGGATCGGTCTGGGGAGACCTATCCTGACAAGGTTGACACTATGGTGCCACCAAGTCGGTTGGGGTGGCCTGTCTTAGCTGCCAGGGTGAGACCCTAGGCACATACAGTGTAGGATTAATTGAATCTTTGAACTGGACCAGATTTCCAGTATTGCCCTGGACCTTGGAGATTGATGGGCAAAACTGGAAAGTTACACCCGACCCCTAGACTCGATTATGATACTGCACTAGGTGTCGGATTGGGCTGTCTTTGATGTACCATTCAGTGAGATCCTTAGCGGGGGTCAAAACCTGGGTATGTTGGGACAGTCTGAGAATTCATCTGAGTGGGTGATCATAGTGACAGGATCAGCCCCTTTGTCGGACAAAGGTAATGATCGGGGATGCACTCTCATAGATGGAAACCAAGACTGCCGGCAGCCGATTTCAACCGTTGAGATTTGTTTTGCAAAGTATATTTTATATGAGATATAAAAGTATATATATTATGGTTTCTAAAATGTTTGGAAGAAGGTTTTAATTCCCGGGATCCATATAAGTAGAGAGTGCAACACTGTTCCTTGCAGCCGAGGGAGAGGTCCTCTCTTGTCGGGCAGTGTATGATCATTATGGGCTGAGAGGTTAAGTGTAAGACCATTGAGGATAATACCTGATGGGCTAATCTTGCATCTGCCCACATTCCCTGGGTGTTACAAGGTGGCTTGGCCCAGGGACCACTTAGGGTAAGTGTTGGGCCCATAGAGCCCATTTGATGGGTTTCAAGGGGTGCACTGTCCATAATAGTGTATTCGGCCAGGCCTTGTAACAATGGCTGGGCCGAACCCATGTGGCTGATGTGTAGATCAATGCTTGGGTCCCACGCCATACAAGGAAGCCCAACTAGGTAGCAGTTAGGAAGGTTTAGTGAGCACATAACCTTAATGGGCCTAAAGCCCATTTCGAACTGGGCTATTTTATTAGTTAATAATGGGGCGAATTCTGAGATGGATTAGCAGATAGGATAGGGTTTTGACCCTATCCACTCATAGAGTCTAGATCTGAATGTGATTCAAATCTAGAAACCTCCTAATGAGATTAGGAGAAAGCTAATCTAATCTGCAGATAAGATAAGGTTTTATCCCTATCACCTAAAAGGGGTCTTATCCAAATATGATTTGGATAAGCAGCTCCTAATTGGATTAGGAGCTGATCTTTTAGGTTAACAAAAGAAGGAGGGGGCGGCATCCTTTAGGAGACACACAATCAGATTTTCTTCAGTGCTGAAATCACAAGAAGAGAGAATTCTGCACCCTGTGAATTCTTTCTTGCCGCCTCCCTGTTCTTGCTGCCCTGTTTGGCCAGTTCGATCTCCAGCAATAGGAGAAGTCAAGATTTGATCTTAACATCAGTTCTTGGAGGAAGAATTGATAGGAAGCTGTGCTCACGTGCCATCCTGCTGTTTTTGCGAAGGACAGAGTTCTTGGAGAAAAACATTGCTGATTCTGCTCCATCCTGCACTACGCCTCTTCAATGGGAGCCGATCTTGGATCCTTCCTTGGGCGTGAACACCTCCATTGGGAGATACTGTTTCTCCGTATCAGGTATAATCCTCTCCTACTCTTTTTGGTTCAGATCTGGTTCAGTTTATGGTTCAAGAATGATCCTTGAAAATATGATTTTCTAAATAGGGAATGCGATTCCCAGTTGAAGGGAGAGAAATTTTTGAATTTCGCCCCCTTATTCCGCAATCTTTGAGCGTTCATGGGATGGATCTCTCATCCTTTCAGCCATTACTACCAGTTCGATTTCCTGTTTCTAGTAGGAGTGATCAAGATTGGATCTTGATATCAATCTTCAAAGAAAGGCTGATCTGAAGGTGTACTCACTGCCTCCAGCGAATTCTTGTGAAGGGTTCGGTTCTTTACAAAGAACATTGCTGATTCTACTCCATTCTACACTGCGCCATCTTCAGTGGGTGCAGTCTTTGGTTCCTACCTTGGGCGTGAACACCTCCATTGGGAGATACTGCTTCTCTATATCAGGTATATCCCTCTCCTGCTTCTGGTTTCATATCTGGTTTGGTTTATGGTTCAAGATTGATCCTTGAAAATGCAGATTAAAACAGGGAATGTGATTCCCAGATGAGGGGAGAGGAAATTTTTTGACATTTTGCCCAACCTACCTGTAGGGTTTGGCCATCTATATGATGGATCTCTAATCCCTTCAGTGGTATCATAGCCAGGTTCAAATCTTGAACCGAATTGATGCAGATCTGAACCTGCGCAAATCAGGTAGAACGCCTTCTGGAAAATAGTTTCCCAGATAGAAGGCGATTGATCTGAAATTAAAATTTATAAATCTGAATTTTATTTAGAATTGTTCTATATATTTTTCTTGATTTATCGACTGTTCTTACAACTGGAGATCGAAGTCTTGATTGGTGCAGGAAACTGCGATTTGTAGTTTCTTGATTTATTACATTTGGTCTGTAAAATAATTTTTTTTTTTATTTTTAGACTGAATGTATAGGATTCAATCTGATGTAATATTAATAGAAATTTTAGGGTTTCTATTTTTATTATTTTTGGATCGAAGATGGCGGTGCAGGAAGAAGATTTCGCTGATGGAGATATCGCAATCTGCGATTTGCAGTTTATGAAACTGCATTCTGTGATCTAACCTCTGTTTTGCAGGATGTGATGTGCGAACAGCCCTTCTTGATTGATTCTTGCTTTTCTTTGATCAGTATTTAATTTCAGATCATTTTCTTGAATTAAATCTTTAATTAAAGATCAAACCCTAGACCCATTCAAACCAGATTGGTCCAAACTGGTTGGACCGAATCTAGGGTTCGATGGAGGCTGATTGTCAGGCCTAATTTCCCACTGATGGGCCTAAGGATTGATAATTAATTAAGAGTTTAATTCGGCCCAACCTGTAAGGCCTACTTTTAAATTGTTAAAACTGCTAAAAGCCCACTTTTGTAGGAAAGCTATATGGGCCGAACTGCTTAACCCTAATTTGGCCCATATAACTAGATAATGTTAATTGTTAATGTTATGGACTAAAATGGGCTTTAATTGTGGGCCTTACAGATATTTAATTGATTGGATCAATTTATCCCTGCATGTGATGTATGGATGTGCGATGTGCAACGTTCATGGGCCATAAGTGCTTGGCCCATGCAGATTCGACAATGGCTCTTGTGCACACCATGGCTGAATGCACACCATGGCTGAATGCACATCATTGCCATGGTGTCCCTAAAGATCATTGGATGATCTCCCTTTGTGGTGGGCCCCACACCTCCTGAAGAGGATACATGCGGAACCCTAGCCGAATAGGGCCCACCGAAATCTAGCTTTATGAATGTCAGTGGGAGCCACTTTGGTTTGACCTAAATTAAATTAGGGCGTAATTTTGTTCCCTCCAGCAATATGAGTGCATGTGATAGGGAGATTCATATGATGAACTCTCTAAAGGCCTTCCATCATTAGCATGAAGATAGGTCCTTCAGTAAAGAGGAAACGCACCAGAAAATGGGCTATCCATTTGCTGTTGGATTTGTCTGAGTGTTTCATAAGATGATAGGGGCATCATAGACCGATGTGGGAGGGGATTCACCAGAAAATGGGAACTCTCTCACGGTACCTTGGCCTTCACGAATATGATGGGTGAGCACTCACTAGACAAAAAGGTTTAACCTAAAATGGCTATGAACCTTGTCTGACAGAGGCCAAAGGGAAAGTTCATATGATGAGTGGATATGATCCTTATAGAAAGGTGGTGGGGTTTTGCAGCTGAAACAGTTGGCTCTATGCACCCTATGTAATTTCCCACATTTCCAGAGACAAGTCGTTGTCTCCGTCATTGAGATAGGAGGGAAATCTCAGAGATGAACAAATGGGAATGGAGCATAGATTAAAAGCCATATATATGTAATGAACATGAGTCAAATTAGGTTGTGGACTGATGTTTGCTCTTTTATCAGAAAATGGCAAACAGACAATTTGCAAAGCTTCTTGATGAAAACAAGCTTAAGGGCCCAAACTATGCCGAATGGTACTGAAACCTTATGCTGTTCTTAACCTCTGAGAAATTGGATAAGGTGGCCAAGAATCCTACCCTGGATCATCCAGGAGATACGGCTTCTGAGGCTTCTGAGGCCCAAAGTAGAGAATACCAAGAATGGGAGGAGAAAAACTCCCTTGCCCGCTGCTATATCATTGCCTCGTTGGATAATCCAATACAGAGGAAGTTTGATCAGATCGAACGTGCCAAGGACATATTGAATAGTCTCAAGACAATGTATGATGAGCAGAATTGTTCTACTCGACAGAAGGTCTTGAAACAGTTCATGACCACGCAGATGTCCAAGGGCCAACAAGTTCACGACCATTGTCTTTGGATGATGGGATATATTAACGAACTAGAGGCTCTTGGATCTGGGCTGGATCTGGGAACCCAGTTCGATGCTATTCTCAACTCTTTGCCTCCGTCCTTCAATCCATTCATCATGAACTACAACATGAACAAGTTGAATGTCATCTTGTAGGAACTCAACAATATGTTGCAGAGGGCCAAGGAATTGATTAAGAAGGATGAGCCCATTGCCATGCTTGTTGAAGCAGGCAAATCGGGCAAGAAGAGGAGGGCAAAGAGAAAACCCCAGAAGAAGGCCACCAATCCCAAGAAGCAGAGGAAGGACAAGGCATCAGATGCCTGTCACTATTAAAAGCAGACCGGCCACTGGAAGAGGAACTGTCCTCAATACCTCGAATCCAAGAAAGGTAATCTCGAATCTTGTGTCATAGAAACCAATTTGTTGCTTGTTTCTGCGTCCTAGTGTATTGACTCCTGGGCATCAACTCATGCGTGTAACTCACGACAGGGGTTCAAGGTATGCAGAAGGCTAAGTGAAGGAGAAGTAAAGTTTTACTTGGGGACATCTATAAGTGTTGTAACTGCAGCTATAGGAAATGTAGAGTTGATTTTTAGAGAAGGAATAATTGTACTCAAAGATTGTCTTTTTGTACAGAATTTAAGAAGAAATTTGATTTCTGTCTCAAAACTGTGTGCTGATGGTTATTCTATCTTCTTTAGTTATACGATTACTATTAAAAGAAACAACAAATTCATCGCATACAGGGAACTGGAGAATGGTCTCTATGTTCTACATCCTTCTCTAGAAAATAAAATAGCCAAAACTATGTTGGTTGATATCCCCAAGAAAAGAATCTGCAATACAGTTAATCCCACATGCCTGTGGCATTACCGACTTGGCCATATCGGTGTTGATCGTATCACAAAGTTGGTAAAGGATGATCCTTTTGATTCTCTAAATGTAGAAGATCTTCCCACTTGTGAGCCTTGCCTTCAGGGTAAGATGACAAAACGGCCATTTAACAGTAAGCCTGAAAGATGTACAGGCACGCTTGACCTTATACATAGTGATGTATGTGGTCCCATGAGTGTTAGGACTCATAACCAGCACGTGTATTTCATTACATTTACCGATGACTATTCTTGGTTTGGTTACGTGTACCTAATGAGATACAAGTCCAAATCCTTTGAAAAGTTCAAGGAGTTCAAACAAGAGGATGATAAACAGTTAGGGAGACAAATCAAGGCTCTTCAATCAGATCGAGGAGGCAAATATCTCTCTGACGAATTCAGGGATTACTTGAAGGTCAATGGGATAGTATCACAGTTGGCTCCTCCTGCTACACCACAGCTTAACGGTGTTTCAGAGAGGAGGAATAGGACCTTATTGGATATGGTTTGGTCACTTCTCGTACACTCAGAGTTACCCACGTCTATTTGGGGTTACGCATTAGAGACTGTGATATACGTGCTGAATCGGGTTCCAACCAAATCGGTTTCGAACACTTCATACGAAGTTTGGACCGGAAAGAAACCAAGTGTCAGACACTTGAAGATACTTGAAGATTTGGGGTTGTCCTGCGCACGTTAAAAGAACGAGTGCGGACAAGTTGGAATCCAAGACCAGCCGTTGCCTGTTCATAGGCTACCCAAAAGGCTCTATGGGTTACCTATTCTATTACCCAAGTGAGCAGAAGGTGTTCTGTAGCCGAAATGCACAGTTCTTGGACACTGATTATATCCTGGACTCACACCGTTAGGAAATAGTTCTTGATGAGGAGAGCTCAGGGTCAGTGGAAGGTGTCCCACAGGTTCCAGGTATTGACCAACCTTGAAGATCTACCCGGGTGTCCAGGCCACCAGTCCGTTTTGGCTATGACCAGGACAGTTACCTAGTGGAAACCTTGACTAGGGAGGAGGATCCCGTGACTTATGCGGAAACTATGTTGGACATAGATTCCCTGAAGTGGGTAGATGCCATGAGAGTTGAGATGGACTCAATGGAGGCCAGTGGAGTCTAGACTCTAGTAGATCCACCCCCCGGGGTAAAAGCAATTGGTTGCAAATGGATCTATAAGAGGAAGAAGGGCCCCGATGGTAAGGTTGAGACCTACAAAGCTCGTCTTGTGGAGAAAATGTACACTCAGAAAGAAGGAATCGATTATGAGGAAACCTTTTCGCCCGTGGCCAAGCTTAAATCCATTCGGATCCTGCTAGCTGTAGTAGTATACCATGGCTACGAGATTTGGCAAATGGATGTCAAAACTGTGTTCCTGAATGGATATTTTACTAAAGATATCTATATGCAGCAACCGCAAGGTTTCATAGCTGCGGGTTAGGAACACATGGTATGTAAGTTAAATAGATCCATATATGGAATTAAGCAAGCTTCTAGGAGTTGGAACATCCGGTTTTACTCTACCGTCAAAAAGTTTGACTTTGAGCAGAATCCGGATGAGCCCTGTGTTTATAGGAAGTCCAATGAGGATAAGGTTACGTTCCTGGTTCTGTATGTAGATGACATTCTACTCATTGGGAATGACGTAGGAATGTTGACTACAGTGAAAGTGTGGCTTTCACAGCAATTCTCCATGAAAGATCTTGGAGAAGCCTCCTATATTCTGGGTCTTTGACTCTATAGAGATAGATCAAAGCGAATAATAGGATTCTCCCAATCTGCTTACATTGACAAAATTGTCAAGAGATATAGCATGGAGAACTCCAAGGAGGGAAATGTTCATTTCAGGCACGGAGTCACTCTCTCCAAGAAGATGTCTCCCAAGACCTCTGAGGAGATTGAGGGCATGAAGGACGTTCCCTATGCCTCAGCCGTAGGGAGCATCTTGTATGCCATGCTGTGCACTCGTCCCGACATTGCTCAGGCAATGAGTGTAGTAACCAGATTCCAGGCCAACCCAAGGCAGGAGCACTGGACCGCTATGAAAAATATACTGAAGTACCTTCAAAGGACAAAAGAGTTTTGTCTGGTATTCGATGGTAGCTCACTATAGATCCAAGGGTATACTGATGCCAATTTCCAGTCGGATCTAGATGATAGAAAGTCTACATCTGGGTATGTTTTCACAATAGGATCGTGTGTTGTTTGTTGGAAAAGCAGCAAACAGGGGTCCACGGAAAACTCCACAACCGAAGCTGAATACATTGCCGCAATTGAAGCTGCCAAGGAAACTGTGTGGAAGAAAAAGTTCATTCACGAATTAGGAGTGGTTCCGTCCAGCACATCACTCATTTGAAGCTGCCAAGGAAACTGTGTGGAAGAAAAAGTTCATTCACGAATTAGGAGTGGTTCCGTCCAGCACATCACCCATCCCCTTTTTGGGTGACAATAATGGAGCCATTGCTCAGGCTAAGGAGCCACGAGCCCACTCGAAGTCGAAGCACATCGAGAGGAAGTACCACGTACTGCGGGAGATTGTTGGTAGAGGGGACGTCCTGATGCAGAGGGTAGCATCAGTGGATAATGTAGCAGACCCATTGACTAAGCCACTGACACATAAAGTGTTTGAGAATCACGTTGAAAGTATGGGACTCTGACTTATACTAGATTGGACCTAAGTGCAAGTGAGAGCTATTAGACAGTTGTATGCCCTTAGCTCCAATCAATTTGATGTACTTATGACATTTATTGTAAATGAATAAAGTACATATTTGATTCATGTTCTTGTGGTGTGGTTCTGTGTAATACCCTTAAACTGGACACATAATGAGACTCATGTTAGTTTAGAATATTCACAGCCGTTGGATAAGTCTGGGGAGATTTATCCTGCTAAGGCTAACACTGGTGTGCTACCAAGTGTTGGGGCGGCCTGTCTCAGTTGCTAGGGTGAGACCCAAAGCACACATAGTCTAGGTTTACATGAAACCCTGAACCGGACCAGATTTCCAGTATTGCCCTAGAACTTAGAGATTAATGGGCAAAACTAGATAGTTACACCTGACCCCTAGACTCGATTATGATATTGCACTAGGTGTCGGATTGGGCTGTCTTTGATATGCCAATCAGTGAGATCCTTAGAGGGGGTCAAAACCTGGGTATGTTGGGATAGTCCGAGAATTCATCTGAGTGGGTTATCATAGTGACAGGATCAGCCCCTTTGTCGGACAAAGGTAATGATCGGGGGTGCACTCTCTCAGATGGAAACCAAGACTGTTGGCAGCCGATTTCAATCGTTGAGATTTGTTTTGCAAAATATGTTTTATATACGGATATAAAAGTATATATATGTTACGGTTTCAAATTGTTTGCAAAAGGTTTTGATTCCTGGGATCCATGTGAGTAGAGAGCGTAGCACTATTCCTTGCAGCCGAGAGAGTGGTCCTCTCTTGTCAGGCAGTGTATGATTCAGTGGATAATGTAGCAGACCCATTGACTAAGCCATTGACACATAAAGTGTTTGAGAATCACGTGGAAAGTATGAGACTCCAACTTATACTAGATTGGACCTAAGTGCAAGTGAGAGCTATTAGACAGTTGTATGCCCTTAGCTCCAATCAATTTGATGTACTTATGACATTTATTGTAAATGAATAAAGTACATATTTGATTCATGTTCTTGTGGTGTGGTTCTGTGTAATACCCTTAAACTGGACACATAATGAGACTCATGTTAGTTTAGAATATTCACAGCCGTTGGATAAGTTTGGGGAGATTTATCCTGCTAAGGCTGACACTGGTGTGCTGCCAAGTGTTGGGGCGGCCTGTCTCAGTTGCTAGGGTGAGACCCAAAGCACACATAGTGTAGGTTTACTTGAAACCCTGAACCAGACCAGATTTCCAGTATTGCCCTGGAACTTAGAGATTAATGGGCAAAACTAGATAGTTACACCTGACCCCTAGACTCGATTATGATATTGCACTAGGTGTCGGATTGGACTGTCTTTGATATGCCAATCAGTGAGATCCTTAGAGGGGGTCAAAACCTGGGTATGTTGGGATAGTCCGAGAATTCATCTGAGTGGGTTATCATAGTGACAGGATCAGCCCCTTTGTCGGACAAAGGTAATGATCGGGGGTGCACTCTCTCAGATGGAAACTAAGACTGTTGGCAGCCGATTTCAATCGTTGAGATTTGTTTTGCAAAATATGTTTTATATACGGATATAAAAGTATATATATGTTATGGTTTCAAATTGTTTGCAAAAGGTTTTGATTCCTGGGATCCATGTGAGTAGAGAGCGTAGCACTATTCCTTGTAGCCGAGAGAGTGGTCCTCTCTTGTCGGGCAGTGTATGATCATTATGGGCTAAGAGGTTAAGTGTAAGACCATTGAGGGTAATGCCTGATGGGCTAATCTTGCATCTACCCACAGTCCCTGGGTGTTACAAGGTGGCTTGGCCTAGGGACCACTTAGTGTAAGTGAAGGGTCCATAGAGTCCATGTGATGGGCTCAAGGGGTTCATTGGGCTTTCTAGTGAATTCGGCTAGGTCTTATAACAATGGCTGGGCCGAACCCTTGTGGCTGATGTGTAGATCAATGCTTGGGTCCCATGCCATACAAGGAAGCCCAACTGGGCAGTAGTTTGGAAGGCTAAGTGAGCACATACTATTAATGGGCCTAAAGCCCATTTTGAACTGGGCTGATTTGATCAGTTAAAGAAATGGTGAATCTGAGATTAGATTTACAGATAGGATAGGGTCTTTCCCTATCCACTCAGAGAGTCCAAATCTGAATACAGATTCAGATCTGGAAACCTCCTAATCAGATTAGGAGAGGGCTGATCTAATCTGCAGATAAGATAAGGGTCAATTTTTATCTCTTAAAGGGAATTCAGATCCAAATCTGATTTGGATCAGCAACTCCTAATGGGATTGGGATCTGATCCCTTTAAGGTTATAAAAGGAGAAGGGGGCGATAGCTTTAGAAGATAATCACATTCGAAATTCAGAGAGAGAACACAGCACCCAGTGGGACTGAGCTATTTTCTCCTTGCCGCCTCCTTCCTGCCCCCGCCATTACTGCCAGTTCGATCTCCTCTTTCTAGTAGGAACGATCAAGATTGGATCTTGATATTAGCCTTTGGAGAAAGGCTGATCTGAAGTTGTGCTCACAGCCCCAGGGAATTCTTGTGAAGGGTTCGGTTCTTTTGGAAGAACACTGCTAATTCTGCTCCATCCTACACTGTGTCATCTTCAGTGGGAGCAGTCTTTGGTTCCTACATTGGATGTTAACACCTCCATTGGGAGATACTGTTTCTCCGTATCAGGTATATCCCTCTCCTGCTTCTAGTTTCAGATCTGGTTTGGTTTATGGTTCAAGATTGATCCTTGAAAATGCAGATTTTCTAAAACAGGGAATGTGATTCCCAGCTGAGGGGAGAGGAAATTTTTTGAAATTTTGCCCAACCTACCTGCAGGGTTCGGCCATCCATATGATGGATCTCTAATCCCTTCACCACCTTGGCCGGACCAGACCCCAGATCTTGAGCCAAGGTGTCCACTTCGGCCCCATCAGACTTTGAGCTCCCCTTGCTAAACAAGCTACTACTACTACTACTACTAGACATGATTTAAAGCAGATAGAAAGGAGCAAACTAGAACAAAGGAAGACGACTTACCTAAGAGAAGAAGACTGAAGACCAGCCTGGGAGACGAAAGATTGAAGGCTGACCTGGAAACACTGAGCACCGCGCACGACCTCCAAACGTGAAGAGCTCAAAACAGGATGAAGGAAATGGGACCCCAAGGCTCAAATCGACCTCCAACTGGTATGGCCGATCACTAACGGTTCAGATCGATGGATCCAATGGCTCCTAGAAGGGATGAATACACGAACTTCGAGGTCAAACTCGGTTGAGCGCGTGTTTGAGGTTTGTAGAATTTTGTCTGCATGACGTTCATGTGTTCCCGAGATGCAATCTACCCACTGGTCGAACCAGTTGGGTCGATCAAGTTTGACCCGTAGACTGGTCCTTGGCCAACCCTGAGACCGAGCCAAATCCACCCCTACTCATCGTGAACTCCCGCACCGAGTTGAACACCCCTAGTACGGGAGTGGGGGGCAATTGATGAGGGATAATTTGGCCCAACCTGCTAGCAGATAGACAGGTGGATCAACTTGATGACATGGATGACGACTCAGCATTTACTGCCACCTTGGCAAGCCAGGTCAGCTTGGATACCTCGGGCACCTTGGCCATGACCAAGGTCCGAACAGCTCTTGAGGGTTTGACCTATCGAGGTGACATGTAACCAACTTCTAGAAGCTAGCCAACTATCTCTGATCTCTTTGGGATCATGCCACATGTCCGCAAGCCTTTTCCTTATCCCACCTAGATCGGACAGACATGATAAGTCTTAGAAGCTCGCACGAAGTCCATCCCCGAGTGTGGAATGGACTCTTGGTAATACAGGTCAGGGATCTCATAAGTGTTTCATAAGACCTATGGCAACTCGCTTATATAAAGGCCTCAACTCAACCTTAGAAGGTACATGCAATTATTTGCTTACTAGCCTACTAGCTCTCAATTATCTAGCTCGCAATCTCCAGCTCGCTAACTTAAGCATTGGAGTGCCTACACTAGGTAAGCCCCCAGGGTTCTCTGAGTATTTTCTTATAGTTCGACTAGCCAGCTACAAGGTCCAATGTCCGAGCTGCCATCTAGCTAGGAGCGACTAGATCACGCATCATCAAGTATGAAGCAAATATTAGTGTGATAGTAACAGAAGGAATGCAAGGTTTTTATACAGTTTATTTCCTTTTCTTTGTGAATTTCTAAATTATAAGAGAGGACCATGATATCAAGTTGCCTTGTAAATTTGTTAAGGGCAAAATATCTCAATTGAAAAATTCAAGTGCTAGCATGCATGACCTAATTAATTATCCACCACAGCAATAAAACAACAAGTCCATTCAGATTTTTGTCAAGACCCAAAATTTCTAGGATTTTCTAAGACAATATCCCTATTTTTCAATTCAATTCTACCATCTAAATCTGTTATTTCATAAGTCTATTCCCAACTTTCATGTCATAGAATCTTTGTGTCTCCTCTCTCTTTGTGTCTTTGTGCCTCCTTTGAAAATTTTCTCCACACCCTTCTTAGTGCATGTTTAAGATACCTTTGTTTATTCTTTTCATTCTCCTTAGATTCCATTCTGCATGTTTTGAAAATCATAATCATATCGTAAATCGCAAAGAAAGTTGAATCAAATCGAATCATTAATCATATCATAAATTGTAAGATTATTTCTATTTTTTACAAACTTGTCAAAAATTAAATATAGATTGTTAGGTAGTATATGGCCTTAGCTCTGATCAGATTGAGGTACAGATCCAATTATTTTAAATGAGTGAAAATGCATAATTGATTCATGTTATATCTGGTGTGTTCTTGTGTAATTACTCTTAAACTGGACACTTATGAGACTCGTGCTAGTTTAGAAAGTTCACAGCTGTTGGATAGACCTGGGGAGGTTTATCTTGCCAAGGCTGACACTAATGTGCTGCCAAATCAGTTGGAGTAGCTTGTCTCAACTGCCAGGATTAGACTTCAAGCACATGTAGTGTGTGTTTTTTTGAAACACTGAACCTGAACCATTTTCCAATTATGCCCTAGATCTTGGAGACTAGTGGGCAAAACTGGAAAGTTACACCTAACCCCTAGACTTGATTATGGTACTGCACTGGGTGTTGGATTGGGTTGTCTTTGATATGCCAATCAATGAGATCCTTAGCAGGGGTCAAAAACTGGGTATGTTGGGGCAGTCTGAGAATTCACTTGAGTGGGTGATCATAGTGATAGGATCATCCCCTTTGTCAGAGAAAGTGAATGATCGGAGACTGCATTCTCTCTGATGAAAACCAAAACTGACAGCAATCGATTTCAACCGTGTTTGAGATTTATTTTGCGAAATATATTTATATGAATATATATATATATATTATTTTTATGAAAAAGATTTGCAAAAAGTTATAATTCCTGGGATCCATTCGAGTAGAGGGTGCAACACTGTACCTTGCAACTGAGGGAGAGATCCTCTCTTGTCAGACAATGTTTGATCATTAAGGGATGAGAGGTTAAGTGTAAGACCATTTAGGGCTATTATACCTGATGGGCTAATCTCACTTAAGGCCATTGTCCTTGGGCCTTCATAAGATGGTTGGACTCAATGACCATTTAGTGTAAATGTTGGGCCCATTAAAAGCCCATACTGATGAACTCAGAGTTTCACTGTGTTTAGCAGTGAATTCGGCCAGGCTTTGTCACAGAAGTTAGGCTGAACCCATATGGCTTTTGTGAGATCAATGTTAGTGTCCTACGCCATACAAAGGGAGCCAAGTTAGCCAATAATTAATAAAGGGATGTGAGCCACCTGCTTAATGGGCCTAAAGCCCAAAGATTAATTGGATTAATCAGGATGGGCGAATTTGGGTATGGATATGGGTTTGGATCAGTAGATAAGAATAAGAGGATAAGACTTATCCACTTAAAGAGTTCAGATCCAAATAAAGATTTGGATTAGGAAACTCCTAATTAGATTACGAGATCAGCTCTTTAAGATCTATAAATAGAGGAGGGCGAACTGCTAAAAGGTTCACACACACACTACTCTCAGTTCTCCCTCTCCTTTTGCTCTTGCCGCTATATACCCTGTTCGATCTCCATTTTTGAACTGATAAAGATCAGTTCTTGATTCTGATTTTTGCAAGAAAAATCAGACCTGAATTCATGCTCACCTCCCTTGCCTGATCCAAGCCGTTGGATTACAGTTCTTGCTTAAGGACTACATTGCTGAACCTGCTTCATCTCAAAATGCGCCATTTTCAATGGAAGCGGGTTTTGGTACCCTCTTTGGGTGTGAACACCTACTTTGGGAGCTACACGTGTGGATTTCGTACCAGGTATTGCTCTCACTTTCTTTGGTTTCAGATCTGGTCTGGTTTGGATCAAGAACAATCCTTGAAAATGCAGATTTTCTAAAACTGGGAATATGATTCCCAGAAGGGAGAAAAGAAATGTTTAAAATTTCGCCCAACCACCCTGCATCGTTCAGCTATCCATATGGTGGATCTCCCTTCCCATCACTATTAAACCAAAATAAACCAGATCTAAAGCAAGAACCAAATCGGCAGAATTGTTCTACCCAATTTGCATAACTTGTAGTTTTC
Organism: Nelumbo nucifera; assembly: GCF_055504915.1. Taxonomy (NCBI): domain Eukaryota; kingdom Viridiplantae; phylum Streptophyta; class Magnoliopsida; order Proteales; family Nelumbonaceae; genus Nelumbo; species Nelumbo nucifera. The sequence goes on from NC_142655.1 coordinate 43,530,193, forward strand.
TGAGAATTCCGTTCTCAGATTTCGAGCGTTTTGATCTGAAATTAAATCTCTATTATTTTGCAATGATATTATAATTGTTCTATTATTGTTTCTTGAATTCTTGGGATGTTGGTGTGATGGAGATTGAATTCTTTATTGGCACCAAGATTTGTGCACCCTGCAATTTTATTTATTCATTTTGGTCTGTAAATAATTTTCTTTATTTTTAAACAAAATGTATAGGATTTATTCTGATGTAATTAATAGAAAATTAGGTTTTTCTATTTTTTTTTTACATTGGAAGACTTGTTGGAGCGTGGTTTGTCCGGAAGCGCATCGTTAAACACTCTGGAACACCAGTTTAAACATTTATAATTTTTACCATTTATCAAACAACTACTAACATTGGAAATGGTGAGAATGGGTCGTATCCATAGGGAAGCGAGGGAAAATTATTACAAACCTTAATCCAGGTAAAAGAATGCAAAGGGAAATTGCAGAATCACAAAACTTTCATTAATTAAATTGGAATTAAATAAAAATAGAGTTCGAACACTGCTAAAAATAAAATAAGTAACAACAATAAATAAATAATAAAAATTAAAATGAAGAAAATTGCAATTCGATTAGAGGTAGCAGTCTCTGGATCTCTCCGTTGACCCTCGAACTTCTCGAGCTAGGCCTTCCGTCTTACCTGGCCGAATTCCAGGTCTGCAAAAAAGAAATAAAGTACAAATTAAATCTAATAAAAGTAAAATTTTCAGGAAGAAAAAATAAATTAGAAATTAAGGAACAAAAAGTAATTCTAAAACTGAAGAAAAAAATGGTTGGGATTCAAATCCAAAGGTGGCAGTAGTGGTGTTGGCGAACTGCAAGTAGGAAACCCTCCTCTTGCCTGGGCGTCCTCCTCTTCCTCTACCCTTGAACTTCTCAAGATCAGCCTTACTTCTTACCTGGATGAATTGATCAACCCCTTCCACAGGGCCCCTATGACCCTTTTTATAGAGAAGGGTGGACACAACTGAAAATAGGGAGAAAGATAGGGGGCGGCAGTTAGAATTTAGCAAAGTTATGGACGTCCTAGGGTGTCTAATGGATGGCTAAGATGGTTTTGGGATGATCCTATGGCTGAGAATGGAAGAAGAGGGCGCCCAATATTAAGTAGGGCTGAGATTTGGGCACCTAGAAATGGAGGGTGTAGATTAGAACATCTAGGGTTGAAGGATTAAGATTAAAAGAATAGGTGGCAGCCTAGATTGAATGGTTGGGAAATAAGATGGAGGGAGTGGCTGAGATTTAATGGTAGGGAGGTGAATGGTGAGGATTAGCAGAATAGGTGGCGCCCTAAGGTTTAAAAGCTACAAAGGAGAGCCCTAAAATGGATGGTGAAGATTAGAAGGAGTGGATGGTGGAGATTACACAACTAAGGTGGCTAGGGTTAGCTAAGGAGGAAAAGAATGGGTTAAAAAGGCACCCTAGGGTTTGCTAAGGAGAGGGGAGCATGGTAAAATAGTAGGATGGACGCCAACTGGGTTTAGCAGATAGGAAGCGCCGTCCTGTTCTGAGTTCATTACAAAAATACCCCCTCTCTCAGCTGGTCTTCACACCAGCTTCCCAAAAATTGCACTTTAGCCATGAAAACATCCTAATTTTCTACATAATTTGCACAAAAACCCTCAGAGGTCACATAATTGATTTTAATTGGAAAAAGGGTGCACTTTGACTCCTCTAAGGCCGAAAGTACCCCTGAATTGATGCCCTTAAGGCATCAAAATATAGAGTTACCAGAGCGCGCGGAGGACAAGAAGAAATTTTGCAAAAAAGAAATCTGCAATCTACGATTAACCATTTTCTTGCAGGTTTGCAGTTCGCCCGAATCAGATTTGGACCATCACACAGAAGTGATGGGAGATCAATCATTCGGATGGCTAAACCCTACAAGAAAGTTGGGCAAATTTTCAAAAATTTCTTTACTCCCATCTGGGAATCCTATTCCCAATTTAGAAAACTATGTTTTCAAGGTTCATTCTTGTAACCAAACTGAACCAAATCTGAAACCAAATTAAGGGAGGGATATACCTAATACGGAATCCACGCAAGAATGCTCCTCCCAACATAGGTGTTTCACGCCCAAAGAGTGTACCAAATCCTCCCTCCACTAAAGATGACACAGATTAGGATGAGGCAGGAGCAGCAGGTAGTTCTTCACCATGAACTATTGATTCTTCAGCAAGAATCGAATAGACAATGAGTAGAGCTTCTAAATTGTTTCTTCTGCCAAGAAACAATATCAAGATCGAATCTTGATCCAATCCAAGAACTAGAGATCGAACAGGGTAGGGCGGCAAGAATAGGAAGAAAAGAGCAGAAGGCAAGAGCACTCTAACTATATTGTCTTCTCTTTGTATTCAGTGAGTGTGTTTTTGGAGATTCACCCTGCTCTCTTATTTATAGCCTTAAAGAGACAATTTCCTAATCTCATTAGGAGTTTCCTAATCCAAATCTTTTATTTGGATCTAGACTCTTTAAGTGACAAGGCTAATTCCTTATCTTATCTGCAGATAAAGATCAACCTTCCTAATTAAATTAGGAGTTCCTTTATTCCAAATCTTTATTTGGATCTGGACTCTTTAATTGGATAAGGATAATCCCTTATCTTATCTGCTGATCCAAATCCCAAATCCGCCCCTATTTAATTAATGTAATTAACCCAGTTCAAAATGGGCCTTTAGGCCCATTATGCTTTCAGACTCACTTCCACTTTAATGCTGGCTAGCTTGGCTCTCTTTGTATAGTGTGGGACCCTATCATTGATCTAGACATCAGCCACATGGGTTCAGTCTATCCTCTGTTACAAGGCTTGGCCGAATTCACTGTTGAATACAGTGAACCCCTGAGTCCATCATTATGGGCTCTTAATGGGCCCAACATCTACACTAAATGCTCCTTGGGTCCAGCCATCTTATGAAGGCCCAAGGATTGTGGGTAGATGCAAGATTAGCCCATCAGGTATAATCCTCAATGGTTTACACTTAACCTCTCAACCCATAATGATTAAACACTGCCCGACAAGAGAGGACCTCTCCCTCGGCTACAAGGTGCAATGTTGCACTCTCTACTCACATGGATCCTGGGAATTAAAATGTTTTGCAAACATTTTAAAACCATAATATATATATATATATATATGTATATCTCTATATAAATATATTTTGCAAAAACAAATTTCAAAGGTTGGAATCAACTGCCGGCAGTTTAGGTTTCCATAAGATAGAGTGCATCCCCGATCATTCACTTTGTCCGACAAAGGGGCTGATCCTGTCACTATGATCATCCACTCAGATGAATTCTTGAATTGTCCCAACATACCCAGGTTTTGACCCCCTCTAAGGATCTCACTGATTGGCACATCAATGATAGCCCAATCTAACACCTATTGCAGTATCATAATCGAGTCTAGGGGTCAGGTGTAACATTCGAGTTTTTCCCATCTATCTCCAAGGTCCAGGGCAACACTGGAATTTTGGTTCGGTTTAGGGTTTCAAGAAAACCCACACTACAGGTACCTCAGGTCTCACCTTGGCAGCTGAGACAAGCCACCCCAACTAACTTGGCGGCACATCAGTGTCAGCCTTGGTAGGATAAATCTCCCCAGATCTATCCAATGGCTGTGAAGATTCTAAACAAACACAAGTCTCATATGTGTCCAGTTTAAGGGTATTACATAGAAACACAGCATAATAACATGAATCAAATATGTACTTTATTCATTTACAATAAATGTCATAACGTACATCATGCTGATTGGAGCTAAGGGCATACACTATCTAACAGCTCCCACTTGCACTTAGGTCCAATCAGGTATAAGTCGGAGTCTCATACTTTCCACGTGTTTCTCAAACACTTTCTGTGTTAGTGGCTTAGTCAATGGGTCTATGATGAGAATAAAAATTATCATATTTTTATCCCTCAATATTCAGTCTTTTATACTTAATTAGAACCCAATTGGACTCACTATTCTTGTATTTCGATTTAGGGCACGAAAGAAGGCGTTAGGGGAAAAATAAGGCTAATCGGGTAATTTTACACAGTTTCGGCACTGTGAGATAATCTGGACATAACTCTACCATTAGGACTCCGATTGAGAAGATTCAAGATGAATTGGAAAGATAATGAAAAACTCTATAACTTTCATGTTTTGAGTTTTGATAGATTCTAACTGCGTCGAGGTAAAAATTGGGCCCGAAGTCTAAGAAAATTCGTAGAGAAGCCTAGTTTGCAGCTGAAGCCCATTTCGCATCTGAAGCCCAGTTCGCAGAGAAGCCTTGTAGCGGTTCAATTCGTTAAGGAAGCCCAATACGAATGCAAGAATAAGAAACATAAAAGAGTCCTATCAGATTCAATTTTCTATTGTATTTTTAGAAAGATAAAAGAGATTAGGATTACCAGTTAAAAGATAAGAGTATATTAGATATAATCTAAGCATTATCTATTAGAGAACTGATATTCCAATGGAGAAAGAACTCCTTAGAGGAGAAGGAGACAGCTCCCTCCTAATTCTATATAAAGGGGGGCGGACTAGTACCCAAGGCCATCATCAAATTCTCCAAAAGAGCTTCAGCCTTCAGGGAGAGCAATCAGCAACCAAGGAGGAAGAAGCAGAGTTCGCCCCCTCTCATCTGGAAGCTGCGATTTCATCATGAAGTGTCTGTAAGGTTTTATTTTCTGGTTGAAGGGTTAGGGAAGCTTTGATTCTATAAACATTGTGAGATCTAATTGATTTTTATTTCAGTTAATTGTTTATGGGTATTCATATATTTTCTGCGATTAACTGTGAGGATTATTTTTATTGATTAAGCAAGAAGGGCCCCTTGCTCATTCAATGAAAATAATCTATGGCTGATTGAACCTCCGGTTTCATATATGATTGGTAGGTTCAATCATTGTGGCAACTAACAGAAATGGATTGCAAAAAATTTTTCGATCTATGTTAGGAAAATGTTTGATCTGGTTTAAACGGTCCGAGCTTGTGAGATCACTGACCAAAATTGGGTCTCTCCCCTCTTAATGCTATTAATAGATTAAATCCTAAGAGATTGTTTAGGACTGTCTATTAAAAAGAGAAGCAATCAAAGAGCTTGTTTTGGTTGTTGAATAATACGAGTAGAGGCTGGCTGTTAGAGCTTGTTAATGGTTATAACCAATTTATTCGTAAACATATGAATCTATCTTTGCATCGATGATCAATGATACGAATCAAAGTTGAACTTTTCCCTTCAACCGGAAGTTATCTTCCATCGATTTAATCTTTTGCTTTTTGTTATTTTCTTGCTTTCCTTAGCTTTACAACCCCTTTACTTCGTTTACTTGGAAATAAATCCACTCAATCCCTATGGAGATGACCTTGCTCATCACTATCTACAAATTATTTAATTGGAACAAGACTATTTATCTTTGGTTGGATTCGACACCCACCAGTCTGCTACATTTTCTGTTGATGCTACCTTCTGAATCAGGACGTCCCCTCTTTCAACTATCTCCTATAGTACATGGTACTTCCTCTCGATGTGCTTTGACTTTGAATGGGCTCGTGGCTTCTTAACCTGAACAATGGCTCCAGTGTTGTCACACAACAATAGAATGGGTGATGTGCTGGATGGAACTACTCCTAATTTTTAAATGAACTTCTTCATCCATACGGCTTCCTTGGCAGTTTCACTTGTAGCAATGTACTCGGCCTCGGTTGTGGAATTTGCAATGGACCCTTGTTTGCTACTTTTCCAACTAATTGCACAGGACCCCATCATAAAGATGTATCCAGATGTAGACTTATCATCTAGGTCTAACTTGAAATCGGCATCGTTATACCGAAGGATCTGTAGTGAACTACCACCAAATACCAAACAAAACTCTTTTGTCATTCAAAGGTATTTCAGTATGTTTTTCACAACGGTCCAATGTTGTTGTCCTGGGTTAGATTGGTATCTACTTACCACACTCACGGCCTGGGCAATGTCTGGCTGAGTGCACAGCATGGCATACCTGATGCACCCTAGGGCAGAGGCATAGGGAACTTCTTTCATGCCCTCAATCTCTTGAGGTGTCTTGGGAGACATACCCTTGGAGAGAGTGCCTCCATGCCTGAAAGGAACATTTTCTTTCTTGGAGTTCTCCATACTATATCTTTTGACTATCTTGTCAATGTAAGTAGATTGGGATAATCCTATTATCCTCTTCGATCAATCTCTATAAAGTCGAAGTCGCAAGATATAAGAAGCTTCTCTAAGATCTTTCATGGAGAATTGCTGCGAAAGCCATACTTTCACCGTAGTCAACATTCCTACATCATTCCCAATGAGTAGAATGCCGTCTACATACAAAACCAAGAACGTAACCTTATCCCCAATGGTCTTCCTGTAAACACAGGGCTCATCCAGATTTTGCTCAAACTCAAACTGTTTGACGGTAGAGTCAAACCGGATGTTCCAACTCCGAGAAGCTTGCTTCAGTCCATATATGGATTGGTTGAGTTTACATACCATGTGTTCCTAACCGGTAGCTATGAAACCTTGCGGTTGTTGCATATAGATATCTTTAGTAAGATCTCCATTCAGGAACGCGGTTTTGACATCCATTTGCCAAATCTCGTAGTCATGGTATGCTGCTACAACTAGCAGGATCCTAATGGATTTAAGCATGGCCATGGGCGAAAAGGTTTCCTCATAATTGATTCCTTCGTTTTGAGTGTACCCTTTCGCCACAAGACGAGCCTTGTAGGTCTCAACCTTACCATCGGGGCCCTTCTTTCTCTTATAGATCCATTTGCAACCAATTGCTTTTACCCCAGGGGGTGGATCTACCAGAGTCCAAACTCCATTGGTCTCCATTGAGTCCATCTCAACTCTCATGGTATCTACCCACTTCAAGGAATCTATGTCCAACATAGCTTCTGTATAAGTCACGGGATCCTCCTCACTGGTCGTGGCTTACACCAAGTAACTTTCTTGGTCACAGCCGTAACGAACTGGAGGCCTGGATGCCCTGGTAGATCTCCTAGGCTGGTTATTAACTGGAGCTTGTGAGGCATCTCCCACTACTCCTCATCAAGAACAACTTCCTAACGATGATTGTTTAGGATGTAATCTTACACCAAGAAATGGTCATTTCGACTAAAGAACACATTGTATTCTCTTGGGTCATAGAATAAATGCCCTACATAGCCTTTTGGGTAACCTACAAATAGGCAACAACTGGTTTTATATTCCAATTTGTTTGCACTTGTTCTTTTAACATGTGCCGGACAACCCCAAATCTTCGAGTGTCTTACACTTGATTTTTTACTAGTCCAAAGCTCATAGGGAGTCTTCGGAACGGCTTTGGTTGGAACCCGGTTCAGCATGTATATCACAGTCTCCAATGTGTAATCCCAAAAGGATGTGGGTAATTCTAAGTGTACGACAAGTGATCGGACCAAATCCAATAATGTCTGGTTCCTCCTCTCTAACACACCGTTCAATTATGGTGTAGTAGAAGGAGCTAGTTATGATACTATCCAATTTTCCTTTAAGTAGTCCCTAAATTTGTTAGAGAGATATTCACCTCCTCGATCTGATCGAAGGGCCTTAATGTCTCTCCCCAATTGTTTCTTGACCTCTTGCCTGAACTCTTTGAACTTTTCAAAGGATTCAAACTTGTGTCTCATTAGGTACACGTAACCATACCGAGAGTGATCATTGGTGAATGTTATAAAATAAACGTGTTGGTTACATGTCCTAATGATGGGAATAAAAAGTATCATATTTTTATCCCCAAATATTCAGTCTTTTATACTTAATTAGTACTTAATTGGACTCATTATTCTTGTATTTCGATTCAGGGCATGAAAGAAGGCGTCAGGAGAAAAACAAGGCTAATCGGGTAATTTACCCAGTTTCGGCACCATTCAGTAATCTGGGCCTAACTCTCATATCCAGGATCCGATTGGTTTGATTCAAGATGCACTAGAAAGATAAGAGCGAAATATACAACTTTCATATTTTGGGTTTTGATAGATTAGGCCTGCACCGAAGTCAAAAGCTGGCCCAAAGTCGAAGTGGATCCATAGTAAAGCCCAGCTCACTGCTGAAGCCCAATTCGCAGAAAAGCCTTATAGCAACCCAACTTATTAAAGCGGCCCACTCGAATTCAAGAATCTAGAGTCCTCTTAGATTTGAATTCTAAATGTAATTCTAGAAAGTTAAAGAAGATTGAGATCATTAGATAAGAGATAAGATAAGATAGGATAGGATCAATGTAAAACTAACCTGGATTATCCATTCTTGAGATAACTCCAAGTAGTTGTAACAGCCTCTCCCCAAAAACTATGTAAAGGGTGGGCGTACCAGCACCTATAATCAATCAATTACTGAAGCTCTCTATGATGCAATCAAGAAGACCATCAAGAAAGCTTCAAGAAAGAGATCAATAAGGCAAGAAAGCTTCAAGAAGGAGGTGGCGGCAAAAGGAAGAGAGGATCTCAGCTCCAAGGGCGACATCATGAGTTCTTTCTTTCCTCTTATTTGTTTTATTTCCTTTATCATGAATTGATTTCTTTATAGCTAGGGCTGTGGAAAGCCTAACCATGACAATGAATATATTTTTATTATGATTTATCCAAGATTGTGATTTCCATATAGTCTATGAGTTATTATGCTTAATGCGATTAGGAGTGGCCATCTCTTAATTGATTGGGTTTATGTGAATGAATCGGGAGAGGAATTCATATAATGGATTGAATAATTCATGGTGTAATTGAATGGTATATAAGGATATATACACATGATTCATCTGAATGTGTAAGTTTTTCTTTGAACTTAATGCATTTCTATCTTGAGAACTCTAGTCGAGGGATCGAAGGGTTACTTGATAGAAGTAGATTTGATATGTCTTGGGAAAGAATATTAAATAAAATTGGAAAAACTTCAGCTTATGGAAATGACAAATTATCTTGGTTAATCTCATCCATTAATATTCATTGGAATGGTTAGGCGGACCAATGATCCTAGCGGTTTCAATTAATCGTTGCATATTCAGTTATTGATTACCCTTGCTTTTATTTTCTTTTTCTATTTTTAATTTTCAATAGTTCTTATTGTTGATCTGAATTTTGATTGTCCAAATAATTAAGGAAGACTGTAGTTCTAATACTTATTATGTTAAATCCTTGTGGGAACGATATTTTTATACTACTTAATAACTAGTGCACTTGCTAAGGTTATAATTATAGCTATCACCTAACATTCAGGGGACCACATACATCAGTATGAATAAGGTCAAGTGTGTCTGTTGATCTTTTAGGCTTACCGTTAAATGGCCATTCATCATCTTACCCTGAAGGCAAGGTTCATAGGTTGGAAGATCTTCTACAGTTAGAAAATCCAAAGGACCATCATTTACCAACCTTGTGATACGATCTATGTTAATGTGGCCAAGTCAGTAATGCCACAGGCACGTGGGATTAATTGTAGCATGGGTTCTTTTCTTGGGGTTATTATCCGACGTAGTTTCGGTTATATTTGTTTCCAGAGAAGGATGGAGAACATATAGACCATTATTAAGTTCTCCATATGTGAGGAATTTGTTATTCCTATTGATCATAATCACATTACTAAAGAGAACAGAATAACCATCCGCACACAATTTTGAAACAGAAATCAAATTTCTTCTCAAATTGGGTACATAAAGACAATCTTTTAATTTTATTATTCATTTTCTGAAATACAATTCTACAGTTCCTATGGTTGTAGTCGCAATACTTGCAAAAGTTCCCAAGAATCACTTCACCCTCACTCAGTCTTCTACTTGTCCTGAACCCCTGTAATGTGTTACATGCATGAGTAAAAGTCTTGGAGATAATACACTAGGAAGCAGAAGTCACCAACATATTGGTTTCTATGACAAGGCCGATCTGTTTGCAGAAGTGACAGACATCTAATGCCTTGTCCTTCCTCTGCTTTTTAGGCTTGCTAGTTTTCTTCTAAGGTTTCTTCTTTGCCTTCCTCTTCTTCTTGCCTGATTTGCCACCTTCAACAAGCATGGCAATGGACTCATCATTCTTTATCAGTTCTTTGGCCCTCTACAACATATTGCTGAATTCTTGAAGGGTAACATTTAGCTTGTTCATATTGTAATTCATTATGAACTGATTGAAGGAAAGAGGCAAAGTGTTCAGGATGGCAGCAACTTTGGTGACATGATCTAGCCCAGATCCAAGAGCCTTTAGTTCATTGATGTACCCCATCATCTTAAGACAATGGTCATGAACTAACTGGTTCTTGGACATTTGTGCAGTCAAAAACTGTTTTAGGACCTTCTAACGAGTAGAACGATTTTGTTCCTCATACATTGTCCTTAAACTATCCAAGATATCTTTGGACACTTCGATTTGATCAAATTGTTGTTGTATCTGATTGTCTAAGGAGGCTATGATATAGCACCTGTCAGACAAGGTTCATTGCCATTTTAGGTTAAGCCTTTCTATCCAGTGAGTGCTTACCCATCATATTCATGGACGCCAAGGTAGCATGAGAGAGTCTTCCATTTTAGGATAGGCCCCTCCCACATCGGTCTATGACGCCCCTATCATCTTATGAAACAATCCGACAGATCCAACAGCAAATGGATAGCCCAATAAAATGGTGCATTTCATCATTACTGAATGATCCATCTGTTAGACAGTTGTATGCCCTTAGCTTCAATGAGAGTTATGTACATTATGAATTCATTGTAAATGAATAAAGTACTCTTTTGATTCATGTTCTTGTGGTGTGTTTCTATGTAATACCCTTAAACTGGACACTTAATGAGACTTGTGTTAGTTTAGAATGTTCACAGCCATTGGGTAAGTCTGAGGAGATTTATCCTGCCAAGGCTGACACTGATGTGCGGCCAACTGTTGGGGTGGCTTGTCTCAGCTACCAGGGTGAGACCCGAAGCACATGCAGTGTAGGATTAATAGAACCTCTGAACCGGACCAGATTTTCAGTATTGCTCTGGACCTTGGAGATAGATGGGCAAAACTGGAAAATTACACCTGACCCCTAGACTCGATTATGATACTGCACTAGGTGTTGGATTGGGCTGTCTTTGATGTACCAATCAGTGAGATCCTGAGCGGGGGTCAAAACCTGGGTATGTTGGGACAGTCCGAGAATTCAACTGAGTGCGTGATCATAGTGACAGGATCAGCCCCTTTGTCGGACAAAGGTAATGATCGGGGATGCACTCTCTCTGATGGAAACCAAGACTGCCGGCAGCCAATTTCAATTGTTGAGATTTTGTTTTGCAAAATATATTTATATATAAAGATATATATATATATATATGTTATGGTTTCGAAATGATTTGCAAAAGGTTTTAATTCCCGGGATCCATGTAAGTGGAGAGTGCAACACTGTTCCTTGCAGTCGAGGGAGAGGTCCTCCCTTGTCGAGCAGTGTTTGATGGTTATGGGCTGAGAGGTTAAGTGTAAGACCATTGAGGATAATACCTGATGGGCTAATCTTGCATTAGCCCACAGTCCCTAGGTGTTACAAGGTGGCTTGGCCCAGGGACCACTTAGGGTAAGTGTTGGGCCCATAGAGCCCATAAGATGGGTTTCAGGGGGTGCACTGTCCATAACAGTGTATTCGGCCAGGCCTTGTAACAAAGGCTGGGCTGAACCCATGTGGCTGATGTGTAGATCAATGTTTGGGTCCCACGCCATACAAGGAAGCCCAACTGGGCAGCAGTTTGGAAGGCTAAGTGAGTACATAACCTTTAATGGGCCTTAAGCCCATTTCGAATTGGGCTGATTCGATCAGTCAATTAAAAGGGGCAAATTCTAATATGGATCAGCTGATAGGATTGGACCTAGACCCTATCCTCTTAGAGAGTCCAAGATCTAAATGAGATTTAGAACTGAAAGCCTCCTAATTAGATTAGGAGATGGCTGATCTGATCTGCAGATAAGATAAGGGTTATCCCTTATCACTTAAAGGGACTTCTAATCCAAATATGATTTGGATTAGCAACTCCTAATGGGATTAGGAGCTGAACCGTTTAAGATTATGAAAGAAAGAAGGGGGCGATACAGTTAGTGATTGATGTTCAATTCTCTACAGAGCTGAAGATCACAAGAAGAGAGATTTCTACACCCTGCGAATTCTCTCTTGCCACCGCCATCACCTTCAGTTCGATCTCCAGTTCTTGGGAGAAATCAAGATCTGATCTTGATTCCAATTTTTTAGGAAAAGATTGGTTGGAGCTGTACTCACCAGCCATCCAGTTGATTCTTGCGAAGGGTCAAGTTCTTTTGGAAGAACATTGCTGATTCTGCTCCATCTTGCACTGCGCCATCTTTAGTGGGAGCAGATTTTGGAACCTTCCTTGGGCGTGAACACCTCCATTGGGAGATATTGTTTCTCCGTATCAGGTACATCCTCCCTCCTACTCCTCTTGGTTCAGATCTGATTTGGTTCATGGTTCAAGATTGATCCTTGAAAATTTGTTTTCTAAAATAGGGAATTCGATTCCCTGCAAAGATGGGAGAAATTTTTTTTGAAATTCGCCTAGTCCATTCCGCAAGACTTGGGCGTCCATGTGATGGATATCCCATCCCTTTAGTGGTATCAGAGCCAGGTTCAAATCTTGAATCAATTTAATTCAGATCTGAACCTGCGCAAATGGGCAGATGGTGTTCTACCCGATTTGCGTAGATATGGATTTTGGGAAATTTGTTCCCAAAATTAATGGGCGAATAATCTGAAATTAATTTTATATAAATCTGATTATTGTTTAGAATAGTTCTTTATGATTTTCTTGATTTATGGGCTGTTCGTACAAGAGGAGATCGAATTCTTGGTTTGCGCAGGGAACCTGCAAGATTTGCAGTTTCTTGATTTATTCATTACATTTGATCTGTAAATATTTTTTTTATTTTTTAGACTCAATGTATTAGGTATTCGATCTGATGTAAATATAATAGAAATTAGGTTTTCTATTTATTTTATTTTTGGATCGAAGATGGTGGTGCAAGGAAGGAGATTTCGCAGATGGGACATTTGCTACCTGCGATTTGCAGTTTGTGAAACTGCATTCTGTGATCTAACCTCTGTTTTGCAGGATGGATTGTATGAACAGCCCTGGATTGACTGATTCTTGTTTTCTTTTATCAGTTCTTTAATTTCAGATTATTTTCTTGAATTAAAGATTTAATTAAAAATCAAACCCTAGACCCATTCGAACCAAGATTGGTTCAAATTGTTTGGACCGAATCTAGGGTTCAATTAAGGCTGTATATCAGCCCTAATTTTTGCTCAAATGGGCCTAAGGATTCATAATTAATTGGATATTTAATTCGGCCCAACCTGTAAGGCCTAGTTTTAAATTGTTAAAACTGCCAAAAGCCCACTTCAAAAGAACAAGCTATATGGGCCGAACTGGGTAACCCTAATTCAGCCCATATACCTAGATGATATTAATTGTTAATATTATGGATTAAAATGGGCTTCAAATGGGCTTTTACAGATAATTAATTGATTGGATCAATTCCTCCCTGCATGTGATGTATGGATGTGTGATGTGCTACGTTCATGGGCCATAAGTGCTTGGCCCATGCAGATTCGATAGTGGCTCTTGCACACACCATGGCTGAATGCACATCATTGCCATGGTGTCCCTTTTGGTCATTGGATGACCTCCCTCAATGGTGGGCCCCACACCTCTTAAAGAGGTTATGTGCGGAACCCTAGCTGATTTAGGCCCATCGAAATCTGGCTTTATGAAAGTCAGTGGGAGCCACTTTGGTTTGACCTAAAATAAACTAGGGCGTAATTCTTGGCGTCCATGAATATGATGGGTAAGCACTCACTGGATAGAAAGGTTTAACCTAAAATGGCAATGAACCTTGTCTGACAGAAGCCAAAGGGAAAACTCATATGATGAGTGGATATGATCCTTCATAGAAAGGTGGTGGGGTTTTGCAGCTGAAACAGTTGGATCAATGCACCCTACGTGGTTTCCCACATTTCCAGAGACAAGTCATTGTCTTCGTCCCTGAGTAGGAGGGAAAACTCAGAGATGAACAAATGGGAATGGAACATAGATTAAAATCCATGTCTATGATTTGAACATGAATCAAATAAGGTTGTGGACTAATATTTGCTGTTTTATCAGAAAATGGCAAACGGACAATTTGCAAAGCTTCTTGACGACAACAAGCTTAAAGGCCCAAACTATGCCGACCGGTACCGTAACCTAATGCTGGTTTTAACATCTGAAAAGTTGGACAAGGTAGTCAAGTCTCCTGCCCCGGAACGTCCGGGTGATAGGGCTTCTGAAGCCCATAGGAGAAAATTCCAAGATTGGGAGGATAGAAACTCCCTAGCCCGCTGCTATGTCATTGCTTCTTTGGACAACTCAATACAGAGGTAGTTTGATCAGATCGAACTCGCTAAGGACATATTGGACAGTCTGAAAACAATGTACGAAGAGCAAAACCGTTCTACTCGGCAGAATGTTTGAAAATGTTCATGACCGCTCAGATGTCCAAGGGGCAGAAAGTTCACGACCATTGTCTTCAGATGATGGGATACATTAACGAGCTGGAAGCCCTTGGATCCGGGCTAGATCTTGGCACTCAAGTAGATGCCATTCTGAACTCCTTGCCCTCTTCCTTCAATGGGTTCATATTAAACTACAATATGAACAAGCTGAATGTCAGCGTCCAAGAGCTGAGAAATATGTTACAAAGGGCCAAGAACTTACTTAAGAAGGATGAGCCTATGGTGATGCTTGTTGAAGCTAACAAAATAAGCAAGAAAAAGAGGAAGGCAAAGAAGCCTCAGAAGAAGACTACCAAGCCCAAGAAGTAGAAGAAGGACAGGATAGCAGATGCATGTCACTTCTGCAAACAAACCGACCACTGGAAGAGGAACTGTCCTCAGTACCTGGAATCCAAGAAAGGTAATTTTGAATCTGGTCTCATAGAAACTAACTTATTGGTGGCTTCTGCGTCCTGGTGTATTGACTCCGGGGCTTCAACTCATGCGTGTAACTCACTGCAGGGGTTCAAGTTAAGTAGAAGGCTGAATGATGGAGAAGTTATGCTCTACTTGGGGACTTCTGCAAACGTTGCAGCTACGGCAATAGGCACCGTAGAATTAAAATTTAGAGAAGGAAATATTGTACTTAAAGATTGTCTTTTTGTGCAAAATCTAAGAAGAAATTTGATTTCTATCTCAAAACTATGTGCGGATGGATATTCTGTCTTTTTCAGTAATACGATAACTATTAAAAGAAACAATAAATTCATCGCATATGGGGAACTGGAGAACGGTCTCTATGTTCTACATCCTTTTCTAGAAACTAACATAGCCGAAACTACGTCGGCCGAAATCCCCAAGAAAAGAGCACGTGATACAGTTAATCCCACGTGCCTGTGGCATTACCGACTTGGCCATATCGGTATTGACCGAATCACAAGACTGGTAAAAGATGGTCCTTTGGTACAGGCACGCTTGACCTTATACATACTGATGTATGTGGTCCCCTGAGTGTTAGGACCCATAACCAACACGTGTATTTCATTACATTCACCGATGACTATTCTCGGTATGGTTACAAGTACCTAATGAGACATAAGTCTGAATCCTTTGAAAAGTTCAAAGAGTTTAGACAAGAGGTCGAGAAACAGTTAGGGAGAGAAATTAAGTCCCTTTAATCAGATCGAGGCGGCGAATATCTCTCTGACGAATTTAGGGACTACTTAAAGGTAAACGGGATAGTATCACAGCTAGCTCCTCCTGCTACACCACAACTTAACGGTGTTTCAGAGAGGAGGAATAGAACCCTATTAGATATGGTCCGGTCACTTCTCATCCATTCAGAGTTACCCACATCCTTTTGGGGATACGCATTAGAGACTACGATATACGTGCTGAACCGGGTTCCAACCAAATCGGTTCCTAAGACTCCCTATGAGCTTTGGACTGGAAAGAAACCAAGTGTACGACACTTGAAGATTTGGGGTTGTCCGGCTCACATTAAAAGAACTAATCCGGACAAATTGGAATCCAAGACCAGTCGTTGCCTATTCGTAGGCTACCCAAAGGGCTCAGTGGGCTACCTATTCTATGATCCAAGTGAGCAGAAGGTGTTCTGTAGTCAGAATGCAGAATTCTTGGAAAATGACTACATCCTGGACAATCTTCGTCAGGAAATTGTTCTTGATGAGGAGAGATCAGATACAGTGGGAGGTGTCCCACATGTTCCAGGTAGTGACCAACCTAGAAGATCTACCCGGGTGTCCAGGCCACCAGTCCGTTTTGGTTACGATCAGGATAGTTACCTGGTCGAAACCTTGACTAGTGAAGAGGATCCCGTAACTTATACAGAAGCTATGTTGGACATGGGTAGATGCCATGAAAGCTGAGATGGACTCAATGAAGACCAATGGAGTCTGGACTCTAGTGGATCCGCCCTCCGGGGTAAAAGCAATTGGTTGCAAATGGATCTACAAGAGGAAGAAGGGCCCCGATGGCAGGGTTGAGACCTACAAAGCTCGTCTAGTGGCGAAAGGATACACTCAGAAAGAAGGCATCGATTATGAGGAAACCTTTTCGCCCGTGGCCATGCTTAAATCCATTAAGATCCTACTAGCTGTAGCAGCTTACTATGACTATGAGATTTGGCAGATGGATGTCAAAACTGCGTTCCTGAATGGAGATCTTACTGAAGATATCTATATGTAGCAACCGCAAGGTTTTGTAGCTGCGGGTCAGGAACACTTGGTTTGTAAGTTGAATAGATCCATATATGGACTCAAGCAAGCTTCTAGAAGTTGGAACATCTGATTTGACTCTACGGTCAAAAGGTTTGATTTTGAGCAAAATCCAGATGAACCCTGTGTTTACAGGAAGACCAGTGGTGACAAGGTTACGTTTCTGGTTCTGTATGTAGATGACATTCTGCTCATTGGGAATGATGTAGGAATGTTAACTACAATAAAAGTATGGCTACTACAGCAATTCTCCATGAAAGACCTTGGAGAAGCCTTCTATATACTGGGTCTTCGACTCTATAGAGATAGATCGAAGCGGATAATAGGATTATCCCAATCTGCTTATATTGACAAAATAGTCAAGAGATACAGCATGAAAAACTCCAAGAAAGGAAATGTTCCTTTCAGGCATGGAATCAATCTCTCCAAGAAGATGTCTCCAAAGACCTTTGAGGAGATCGAGAGCATGAAAGATGTTCCCTATGCCTCAGCCGTAGGGAGCATCATGTATGCCATGCTGTGCACTCGTCCTGACATCGCCCAGGCAGTGAGTGTAGTAAGCAAATTCCAGGCCAACCCAGGGCAGGAGCATTGGACTGCTGTGAAATGCATACTTAAGTACCTTCGAAGGACAAAAGAGTTTTGTCTGGTATTCGATGGTAGTTCACTATAGATCTAAGGGTATACAGATGCGGATTTCCAATCGGATCCAGATGATAGAAAGTCTACATCTGGATATGTTTTCACAATAGGATCGTGTGTTGTTTGCTGGAAAAGCAGCAAACAGGGGTCCACAGCAGACTCCACAACCGAGGCCGAATACATTGCTGCAAGTGAAGCTGCCAAGGAAGCCATGTGGATGAAGAAGTTCATTCACAAATTGGGAGTAGTTCCGTCTAGCACATCACCCATCCCATTGTTGTGTGACAACAATGGAGCAATTGCTCAGGCTAAGGAGCCACGAGCCCACTCGAAGTCGAAGCACATCGAGAGGAAGTACCACATACTCCGGGAGATTGTTGATAGAGGGGATATCTTGATTCAGAAGATAGCATCAGTAGAGAATGTAGCAGACCCATTGACTAAGCCACTGACACAAAAAGTGTTCGAGAAACACGGGGAAAGTATGGGACTCCGGCTTATACCAGATTTGACCAAAGTGCATGTGGGAGCTATTACATAGTTGTATGCCCTTAGCTTCAATCAGAATTATGTACATTATGAATTTATTGTAAATGAATAAAGTACTCTTTTGATTCATGTTCTTGTGTTGTGTTTCTGTGTAATGCCCTTAAACTGGACACTTAATGAGACTTATGTTAGTTTAGAATGTTCATAGCCATTGGGTAAATCTGGGGAGATTTATCCTGCCAAGGCTGACACTGATGTGCGGCCAACTATTGGGGTGGCTTGTCTCAGCTATTAGGGTGAGACCCGAAGCACATGTAGTGTAGGATTAATAGAACCTCTGAACCGGACCAGATTTCCAATATTGCCCTGGACCTTGTAGATAGATGGGCAAAACAGGAAAGTTACACCTGACCCCTAGACTCGATTATTATACTACACTAGGTGTTGGATTGGGCTGTCTTTGATGTACCAATCAGTGAGATCTTTAGCGGGGGTCAAAACCTGGGTATGTTGGGACAGTCCGAGAATTCATCTGAGTGGGTCATCATAGTGACAGGATCAGCCCCTTTGTCTGACAAAGGTAATGATTGGGGATGCACTCTCTCTGATGGAAACCAAGACTGTCGGCAGCCGATTTCAATTGTTGAGATTTTGTTTTGCAAAATATATTTATATATAAAGATATATATATGTTATGGTTTCGAAATGATTTGCAAAAGGTTTTAATTCCCGGGATCCATGTAAGTGGAGAGTGCAACACTGTTCCTTGCAGTCGAGGGAGAGGTCCTCCCATGTCGGGCAGTGTTTGATCATTATGGGCTCAGAGGTTAAGTGTAAGACCATTGAGGATAATACCTGATGGGCTAATCTTGCATCTGCCCACAGTCCCTGGGTGTTACAATGTAGCTTGACCCAGGGACCACTTAGGGTAAGTGTTGGGCCCATAGAGCCCATAAGATGGGTTTCAGGGGGTGCACTGTCCATAACAGTGTAGATCAATGTTTGGGTCGCACGCCATACAAGGAAGCCCAACTGGGTAGCAGTTTGGAAGGCTAAGTGAATACATAACCTTTAATGGGCCTTAAGCCCATTTCGAACTAGGCTGATTCGATCAGTCAATTAAAAGGGGCGAATTCTAATATGGATCAGCTGATAAGATTGGGCCTAGACCCTATCCACTTAGAGAGTCCAAGATCTAAATGAGATTTAGATCTGGAAGCCTCCTAATTAGATTAGGAGATGGCTGATCTGATCTGCAGATAAGATAAGGGTTATCCCTTATCACTTAAAGGGACTTCTAATCCAAATATGATTTGGATTAGCAACTCCTAATGGGATTAGGAGCTGATCCCTTTAAGATTATGAAAGAAAGAAGGGGGCGATACAGTTAGTGATTGATGTTCAATTCTCTTCAGAGCTGAAGATCACAAGAAGAGAGATTTCTGCACCCTGCGAATTCTCTCTTGCCGCCTCCTTCCTGCCGCTGCCATCACCTTCAGTTCGATCTCCAGTTCTTGGGAGAAATCAAGATCTGATCTTGATTCCAATCTTTTGGGAAAAGATTGGTTGGAGCTGTACTCACCAGCCATCCAATTGATTCTTGCGAAGGGTCAAGTTCTTTTGGAAAAACATTGCTGATTCTGCTCCATCCTGCACTGCGCCATCTTCAGTGGGAGCAGATTTTGGATCCTTCCTTGGGCGTGAACACCTCCATTGGGAGATATTGTTTCTCCGTATCAGGTACATCCTCCCTCCTACTCCTCTTGGTTCAGATCTGATTTGGTTCATGGTTCAAGATTGATCCTTGAAAATTTGTTTTCTAAAATAGGGAATTTGATTCCCTACAAAGATGGGAGAAATTTTTTTTGAAATTCGCCCAGTCCATTCTGCAAGACTTGGGCGTCTATGTGATGGATATCCCATCCCTTCACCATCTTCATGTTAATGATGGAAGGCTTTTAGAGAGTTCACCATATGAATCTCCCTATCACATGCACTCATATTTTAGTGAAGGGAATGAAATATTACGCTCTAGTTTTATTTAGGTCAAACCAAAGTGGCTTTCACTGACTTTCTCAAAGCCAGATTTAAATGGGCCCTAAACGGCTAAGGTTCTACACGGTTCCTCTTGGGGAGAAAGCTGATGTGGGGACCACCAAGTGGGGAGATCATCCAATGATCTTATGGACACTATGGAAATGATGTGCATTCAGCCATGGTTTGCGAAAGAGCTACTATCGAAATAATCATGGGCCAAGTACTTATGGTCCATGTACGTAGCACAACACACATCCATACATGACATGCATGATATAAATTGATCCAATCAATCAAAATATCTATAAAGTCCTTAATTAATTATATTAAATCAGTATCAGCCCAACAGAGCCCACAATGTTATCATATAACATTATCTAGGTACATGGGTTGTACTTCAAAAAGCAGTTCAGCCCATGTAGCTAAATTAGGGCTGATTCAGTTTTATCATATTAAATTTAGGTTTTACAAAGGTGGTCCAAATTAGAAAAACCAACCCCATTGAACCAATAATTCAGTCCAACCAGTTTGGACCAAATCTGGTGTAAATCG
This sequence comes from Nelumbo nucifera, assembly GCF_055504915.1. Lineage (NCBI taxonomy): Eukaryota > Viridiplantae > Streptophyta > Magnoliopsida > Proteales > Nelumbonaceae > Nelumbo > Nelumbo nucifera. The sequence continues at coordinate 43,550,690 of NC_142655.1, forward strand.
GCCCAAGTTTTGGTGTCCAATTCAAGATTTAATTCAAGAATAATGATCTGAAAATAAATTAATTCAAGATAGTCAAATTATCAAGAAACTAAAATCAGAGGACTGCACTGTGATTTCTTGGATTTCCGCAAACCTGCAAAGAATAGTTAATCGCAGATTACAAAATCGATATCTGCAAAATCGCAGATCGCAGAACATGTTTTTGTAAAAATTTCTTCTCCTCTGTTGCATGCTCTAGCAATCTCCAGATGGAAATAAAATAGAAAAACCTAATTTTTATATTATTACATCACATCGGATTCCTATACAATTTGTCTAAAAAAACTATACTTACAGACTAGAATTGAATAGAAGAGAAATCGCAGGGTGTGCCATTCTTGGCACCATAAAGATTCGATCTCCATCACATGTACAGCCCAAAAATTCAAGAAAAATTCATAGAACAATTCTATAAATATCAGAGAATAATAAAGATTTATTTTCCAGATCATCTGCCCATAATCTGGGAGCCAATTCCCAGAAATACGTTAACTGCGCAAATCGGGTAGAACGCCTTCTACCCATTTGTGCATATTTAGATTTGTTCTAATTTGGTTCAAGACTTGAACCTGGCTCTAATACCACTAAAGGGATGGGAGATCCATCATATGGATGGCTGAACCCTGTAGGAAGGTTGGGCAAAATTTCAAAAATTTCTTTACACCCATCCGAGAATCCTATTCCTAATTTAGAAAACTGCATTTTCAAGGTTTGTTCTTGTAACCAAACCAGACCAAATCTGAAACCAAATTAAGGGAGGGATATACCTGATACAAAATCCATGCAAGAATGCTCCTCCCAATGTAGGTGTTCACACTCAAAGAGTGTACCAAATCCTCTCTCCTCTGAAGATGACACAACTTAGGATGAGGCAGGAGCAGCAGGTAGTTCTTCACCATGAACTATTGATTCTTCCGCAAGAATCGAATGAGACAGTGAGCATAGCTTCTAAATTGTTTCTTCTGCCAAGAAACAATATCAAGATCAAATCATGATCCAATCCAAGAACTGGAGATCGAATAGGGTAGGGCGGCAAGAGCAGGAAGAAAAGAGCTAAAGGCAAGAGCAGTCTAACTGTGTTATCTTCTCTCTGTATTCAGTGAGTGTGTTTTTAGAGGTTCACCCTGTTCTCTTATTTATAGCCTTAAAGAGACAATTTCCTTATCTTATCTGCAGATAAAGATCAACCTTCCTAATCAAATTTGGAGTTCCCTTAATCCAAATCTTCATCTGGACCTAGACTCTTTAAGTGGATAAGGATAATCCCTTATCTTATCTGCTGATCCAAATCCCAGATCCGCCCTTATTTAATTAATCTAATTAACCCAGTATGAAATGGGCTTTTAGGCCCATTAAGCTTTCAGGATCACTTCCACTTTAATGCTAGCTAGCTTGGCTCTCTTTGTATGGCATGGGACCCTATCATTGATTTACACATCAGCCACATGGGTTCAGCCTAACCTCTGTTACAAGGCCTGGCCGAATTCACTACTGAATACAGTGAACCTCTGAGTCCATCACTATGGGCTCTTAATGGGCCCAACATTTACACTAAATGGTCCTTGGGTCCAACCATCTTATGAAGGCCCAAGGATTGTGGGCAAATGCAAGATTAACCCATCAGGTATAATCCTCAATGGTCTTACACTTAACCTCTCAGCCATAATGATCAAACACTGCCCGACAAAAGAGGACCTCTCCCTCGGCTACAAGGTGCAGTGCTGCACTCTTCACTCACATGGATCCTGGGAATTAAAACCTTTTGCAAACATTTTGAAACCATAATATATATATGTATATCTCTATATAAATATATTTTGCAAAAACAAATTTCAACGGTTGAAATCAATTGCCAGCAGTTTAGGTTTCCATCAGAGAGAGTGCATCCCCGATCATTCACTTTGTCCGACAAAGGGACTGATCCTGTCACTTTGATCACCCACTTAGATGAATTCTTGAACTATTCCAACATACCCAGGTTTTGACCCCCTCTAAGGATCTCACTAATTGGCACATCAAAGACAGCCCAATCCGACACCTAGTGCAGTATCATAATCGAGTCTAGTGGTCAGATGTAACATTCCAATTTTGCCCATCTATCTCTAAGATCCAAGGCAATACTGGAATTTTGGTCCAGTTCAGGGTTTCAAAAAAACCCACACTACATGTACTTCAGGTCTCACCCTAGCAGCTAAGACAAACCACCCCAACCAACTTGGTGGCACATCACTATTAGCCTTGGCAGGATAAATCTCACTAGATCTATCCAATGGATGTGAAGATTCTAAACAAACACGAGTCTCATATGTGTCCAGTTTAAGGGTATTACACAGAAACACACCATAATAACACTAATTGAATATGTACTTTATTCATTTACAATAAATGTCATAATGTACATCATGCCGATTGTAGCTAAGGGCATACACTGTCTAACACAGACTTGCAGCCCTATGTTGTGTGTTTTTTTGCTGTGATTGAATGTCAATTTCGATTGTTAATTAGTTTAGATCAGAATCTTGAAAATTGTAACATGTGTTGGTGATGAGTACATGGTTTACTTACAATTTATGCAGTTTTTTATGGATTTTATGCCGGTTTGATTGAATTTCACCCCATCTCAGCTTGATTTCAAGAAAGAATTCAGGGGAAACCAACTCAAGAAAAAGAAGGCATAAAGCAAGAAAAGAGAGTCAAAATTTAATTAATTTAGCCCAGCCCAGCCAAGGGAGCAATGGAGGAGCAACCGGTCCATGCAGCCCATGCTACACTCTTTGGGAGAAACCAAAGAGAGAGCCTAGCAAGAAGGTTAAATTCAGCCAAGCAAAGAGGAGGCCCATTTCAGCCCAAAAGCAGCCTAGAGTGCAGCCAAAATATGCTCAAAACTCAGCTAAGTTGCAGCCCAAAGTGCAGCCCAAAGGGAGCAAGGGGCGGTAACTTCTAGAGGCTTCAAGAAAGGGGGCAGCACTCTAGAAGGTTCAAGAGGGGTGAAGTGCACCCAATTCTAGAAGCTTCAAAAGAGCCTAGAAGGGGCAGCTTCTAGACTCCTTGAAAGCCTATATAAGGAGGTCTCTTGAAGGGGGAGAAGGGGTTCAATTGCTTGAGTTCAAGGCTCTCTAGTCCCTTGGGTTCGAAATTCAAGTAGAGGAGAGGAGAGAGCTAGGTGCAAGAAGAAGGAGCTGAAGAGATCCAAGCATTTAAGAGAGAAGAAGGTGAGTTCGAGGGAGGGGAAGCTTGATTGAGAGATCTATGTTACTTTCTTACTCAGTTTTTGTTTTCTTTGAATTCGAATTCAGCTTTAGATCATGTAGTTTCTACTTCTTTCTTTCTTTCTTTCTTGCTGTAATGGAGATGGAATGTTGTAAATTCAGATTATGTAATTAAGTTTTCTTGAATCATTCAAATGGTTTAGATCTGCCTTGATGTTTCTTGATTAGAGAAGTGATTATAGAACTGATGGGCCGAATTGCTCTCTTACAAATCCAGATCTGGGATTTGTAATGTCTGAATTGCTTGAGAAAGAATTCAGACATTCATTATTCAGCTTGGTCGATCTGTTTTAACCTCTTGGAATTTGTAGAGTGCTTGAGAGAGACTCTAGAGATTCAGATCTACTACTCTAGAAATTCAGATCTACTACTCAAGAACTGAATTGAATGCAAGGTTAGAAATAACTTGCACAATTCAGTTGGTAATCATTCAATTTGAATTGATGCCATTGAATTGTTTGATCTAATGCATGCATGAATGATTAGATTTTTGATAGAGATATAAGAATCATCATTCATGCATAGGATGAACATGCACTTGAAAGAGGTTGTTCATTGCCTTGGGATTTCACCAAACCAAGGCTGAATCATACTCTATTCGAATGATCTAAGAGGGTTGATTGTTGAATCATGAATTTGTAATTTTAGCCTATTCTCTCAACTTGAATGCAAGGTGATTGAACCAATGCCTATTAGATAGTTTGTAGTTTAGAATTTCATATTTGAATAAAATGTAGTATTCGGTTAATCAGATAAGAGCTGGCTGGTTTAGTATTAGTATTTTCTACCTAAATCCTTGTGGGAACGATACTCTACTCATCTCTTTATTACTTGAGTGGCTAGTGCACTTGAACCAATGACCCACCAAGTTTTTGGCGCCGTTGCCGGAGATTTATTGTAACAATATTAGGAACCATTGGTCATTCTTAATCTGATTTGTAGCTTTGCATTCATTGCTGGTTTTCAATTCTACATCTTAAATTTCAGTTTTGAATGCAATGGCTTCATTGATGGAGCTGGTTTCCTCTCTTAATACTTGATTGCTCCATCTTTAATTTCAGTTTTAGTTGAGTTTATGTAGATCTGATCACTCTCTTTTATTTTTAGCTTCATTATCTCTAAAGAGTACAGATCTGATTGCATTACTTGTTATTTTTCTTGAATTCAGCAATCAGATCTGCACTCACCTAAAAAGATTTTGGTTAGTTTACTTTCTTTTGTTTTAGTTTTCTTCCATCTTAAAAGAAAAAGAAAAAAAATGGTATGTCTGCTTTCGAATCTGAGCTTCAGATCTGAGATCAGATCTGAAATTGTGTGAGTACAGGTCTGATTTCAGATCTGTAACTCACCCCCATTCAAAGATACATCAGGACTGATGAGAAGAAAGCTAGAACAACTATTGTACAGACCTAAGATCAGTGGTATTGCATGATTTCAGACCTGATATACTAATCTCAGATCTGTATACACCAATACACCCTGTTGAATTCTCATATTAGCCCTGATAACTGTGATTCTAGCTACTGAACTTATCATCAGTAGCTGCTGAATTGCAAAATTACAGATCTTAACGTGTAATGAATTCTTGCATGTACCCTCATAAACTTCAGATCCCAAGGTGTAGAAATCATGTACAAAATCTGTACTCTATTAGGATGGTGGTGTGAACTCAGATCTGAATTCGGTTGCTATCAGTAGCACAGGTTGCGGACCTGATTTCAGGTCTCTGCAACTAATTGATGTATACAACTTATACAAATAATAAGAAGCTTAAAGCTCTTGATTCCAGCCTTAATTCAGATTTGGTTGCAGTATATGGGAAGCAAGCTAGAATAGACCTGATTTGGAATCAGTGGATATGCATGGATTTAGACCTGATACACTGATCTGATCTCAGGTTATGCATGATTTCAGACCTGATCCACTGATTTCAGATCTAAATACACTTGCACCTATTGCTGAATTTCTATATCAGCCCTGTCCTAGCATCAAGTAGCTGCTGAAATTTAAAATTTCAGATCTGAATGTGTATGCATGTACCCTCATAAATTTCATATCTGAAATCTGATATGCATGATTTCAGACCTGATATACTAATTTCAGATCTGTATATGCCAATTCTCCTTGCTTAATTCACCCTGATCACAGTAGATGGCAGCCATACAAGCTGCTGAAATGTAAGATTGCTGATCTTAATGTGTAAATGATTTGGTAGATCTGAACTCATCAGAAATCAGATCTGAACTCATTATAGTTGTTGTAGCTGCTTTTTTTGTTCAACATACTTTATGAAAATGGTGTGGTTAATGTTAGACAGTGTATGCCCTTAGCTCCAATCAGAATGATGTACCTTATGGCATTTAATGTAAATGAATAAAGAATATATTTGATTCATGTTATTATGGTGTGTTTCTGTGTAATACCCTTAAACTGGACACATATGAGACTTGTGTTAGTTTAGAAGGTTCACAGCTGTTGGATAAGTCTAGTGAGATTTATCCTGCTAAGGCTGACACTGGTGTGCCGCCAAGTGTTGGGGTGGCTTGTCTCAGCTACCAGGGTGAGACCCGAGGTACATAGAGTGTAGGTTTACTTGAAACCCTGAATCGGACCAGATTTCCAGTATTGCCCTAGACCTTGGAGATTAGTGGGCAAAACTAGAAAGTTACACCTGACCCCTAGACTCGATTATGATGCTGCACTAGGTGTCAGATTGGGCTGTCTTTGATATGCCAATCAGTGAGATCTTTAGTGGGGGGGTCAAAACCTGGGTATGTTGGGACAGTCCGAGAATTCGTCTGAGTGGGTGATCATAGTGATAGGATCAACCCTTTTGTCGGACAAAGGTAATGATCGGGGATGCACTCTCTCTGATGGAAACCAAGACTGCCGGCAGCCGATTTCAATCGTTGAAATTTGTTTTGCAAAATATATTTTATATATGAAAATGTTTGCAAAAGGTTTTAATTCTCGGGATCCATGTGAGTAGAGAGTGCAACACTGTTCCTTGCAACCAAGGGAGAGGTCCTCTCTTGTCGGGCAGTGTATGATCATTATGGGCTGAGAGGTTAAGTGTAAGACCATTGAGGGTAATACCTGATGAGCTAATCTTCCATCTGCCCACAGCCCCTGGGTTTTTATATGGTGGCTTGGCCCAGAGACCACTTAGTGTAAGTGTTGGGCCCATTAAGAGTCCCTGTGATGGGCTTCAGGGGGTTCACTGTCTTTTCAATGAATTCGGCTGGGCCTTGTAACAGAGGCTGGGCTGAACCCATGTGGCTAATGTGTAGATCAATGTTTGGGTCCCACAAAGAAGCCCAATTGGGCAGCAGGTTGGAAGCATTTTGAGCACTTAGACTTATTGGGCCTAAAGCCCATTTCGAACTGGCCTAGTTTGACTAGTTAAATAAAGGGGGCGGATCTAGGATTAAATCAATAGATAGGATAGGGTCTTACCCTATCCACTCAGAGAGTCCAGATCTGAATTCAGATCTGAAAAATTCCTAATGAGATTAGGAGAGAGCTGATCTAATCTGCAGATAAGATAAGGGCTTATCCGTATCTCTTAAAGAGAACTCCTTATCCAAATATAGATTTGGATTAGGAAACTCCTAATGAGATTAGGAGCTCTCTTTAAGGCTATTAAAGGAGGAGGGGGCAAACCATTCAGTTCATCCTCAACATCCCAAGCATCCAGAGATCAGATCTCTAGAACACCTAGACAGAAGACAACAACAGTGTGACTGCGCCATCTTCTCCCTGTGTTTCCTCCAGTTGCCGCCATACTGCCAGTTTGATCTCCTTCCTTTGTAGGAGTGATCAAGAGGTGTCTTGATATCAGTCTTTGGAGAAAGGCTGATCAGAAGTCGTGCTCACTGCCTCCATCGAATTCTTGCTGAAGAATTCGGTTCGTTGGATGGACCCTACTGATTCTGCTCCACCGTTCACTGTGTCATCTTCAGTGGGAGCAGTCTTTGGAGTCTTTCTTTGGGCGTCAACACCTTCATTGGGAGATATTGCATCTTCGTATCAGGTATATCCCTCTCCTACAGTTTTGGTTCAGATCTGGTTCGGTTCTTGGTTCAAGATTGATCCTTGAAAAATGCAATTTTTCTAAAATAGGAAATGCGATTCCCATAGGGTTCGGCCATCCATATGATGGATCTCTCATCCCTTCAGTTAAGATTTGATTACATTACTTATCTCTTATGCAATCAGATCTGAACACATACCGAATCTTATTTGGGTTTCAATTCTGATTTAATAAGACCTGCTAAATCTCTGAATTGAAGTAGGTTTCAGAGGTGAATACAGATCTGGTTTCAGATTAAATCAAAATTGAAAGCAAGTTGTGACAGATCTGATTTCGGTATATTCAAATCTGAAACTTTGCTACCATGCATAGTATAACCACTGATTTCAGAACTGTGTACACTCACTCTCATTGCTGAAATCACATCTCAGACCTAAGCACAGTTTTTCTAGCTATTGATTTCAGACCTATACATTGAATGGAAATAGTATAGCTTCAATAGCTACTGATTTCAGCAATAAGAACAGATCGGTACAAGGAGAAGGAAATCTGTAAATAGCAGTAGCTGCTGAAATTTCAGATCTGATCTTAGATCTGTATACAGCTGTTCTCAATAGCTGAAATTTTAGATCTAATCTTAGATCTGAATACAATTGTTCTCAGTAGTTAAGATTTCAGATCTGAATTCAGATCTGTGAAAGTAATTTTCATTGCTGAAGATTGCATAACGTTTATACAAGTTGGCACCTGAAGAGCAGCTTAAAGCTCTTGATTCCAGTCCTATTTCAGATCTGGTTGCAGTAGATTTCAGATCTGCTTATTGATGTTAGGATTGGAATTTTGTATTCTTAATTGCCTTGTACATTTCAGTTAGAGTAGGATCATTGATTGGTTAAATTATTCATATTCTTTTGTGGATACTAGTCTTTTTATTGCTTTGACTCTTACAAATTATGACAAGCAGACCTGAACTGGAGGAAATTCTTTACGATCCGGAGATTGAAAAGTGATAGCTATAAATATAACCCTAGCAAGTGCACTAGTTATCAAGTAGTATAAAAATATCGTTCCCACGAGGACTTTTGGCCCACCTAACCATTCCAATGAATATTAATGTATGCGATTACCCAAGATAATTTGTCATTCCAATAAGCTGAAGTCTTTCCAATTTTATTTAATATTCTCTCTCGAAATATACTAAAACTACTTCTATCAGGTAACCCTTCGATCTCTCGACTAGAGTTCTCAAGATAGAAGCACATTAAGTCCAAGGAAAAACTATTACATTCAGATAAATCATGTGTATATACCCCTATATACCATTCAATTCACACCATGAATTATGTGGTCAGCTATGTGAATTCCTCTCTCGATTCATTCACATACGCCTGATCAATTAAGAGACGGTCACTCCTAATAGCATTAAGCAAGATAATTCATAGACTATATGGAAATCACGATTTTGAATAAATCAAAATAAAAATATATTCATTGATATGATTAGGCGTTCCACACCCCTAACTACAGATAAATTAGTTCATACTAGCAGAAATAAAATAAACAAGAGGAAAGAAAGAACTCATGGTTTCACCCTTGGAGTTGAGATCTCCTCTTCTCCTTGCCGCCACCTTCTTCTTGCAGTCTTCTTGCTTTCTTGACTGATTGCTCCTCTGCTTCTTGATGCCTAAAGCTGGTCCACCCCCCCCCCCCCCTTTATGCTTTAGGAGGAGGGGCTCTCTCCAACTCTTCTTAGGAGATTATCCTCAAAATTAGAAAGTCCTAATCTAATCCTACTCTTATCTCTTTATCTAATGAACTCAATCTCTTTATCTTTATGGAATTACATCATAAATTTAGAACTGATAAGACTCTTCTCAGTTTCTTGTTCTTGGATTCGTATTAGACCTCCTCTGCGAATTGGGCTGCTGCCAGGCTTTTCTGCAAGTTGGGCTTAAGCTGCGGATTGGGCCTTCCTACGAATTTTCCCCAACTTCAGGCCCGGATTTAACTTCGATTCAGGAAGAATAGGTGAAAGCCCAAAACATAAATGTTGTGGATTTTTCTCTTGTCTATCCAGTGGGTCTTGAATCAGCCCAATCGGAGATCGGATATGCGAGTTAGGCCCAGATTACTGAACGGTGCCGAAACTGTGAAAAATCATCCAATTTGTCTTTCTTTGCTCTTGATGCCTTCTTTCATGCCCTGAACCGAAATACAAGATATATGAGTCCAATTAAGTACTAATTAAGTATGCAAGACAGAATATTTGGGGATAAAAATGTGATAAATTCTACTCTCATAAAAAAGACTCTCCGTATCCGCCTAAGAGCTGCTACACAAGTCAGACCGGAAATAGAAGAGATGGTTGAACCTAGAACCTTGATGGATTATGCCAAGCCCACCCTAACTGGGGCTGCTTCGAGCATTGTGAGGCCGACCATTGCTGCTAACAACTTTGAAATCAAGCCAGCCATAATTCAAATGATTCAAAATACAGTGCAATTCTGTGGTATGGCTCACGAAGATCCAAATTCCCATATAGCCAATTTCTTGGAAATTTGTGACACCTTCAAGCATAATGGGGTAAGTGATGATGCTATAAGGCTGAGGTTATTCCCATTTTCTGTTATGGGCCCGAGCGTAGGATCGCGTCACGGGTCGTTTCACGGCAGGAACCTCTGATCTTTCCTTGCCTTTTGCCTTGCGTACAGGCCCTATTTTGACTATCTAGTGGGTGATTTGTCCAAGAGATCACCTAACTCTCCTTTACTCTCTTTCTTGACTGAATATTCGATATCTTCATTCAATAATGGCGTCTCCTTAAATAGGAGATTATAAGAGGAGGGTTCCTTGTTGGATTCGGCTAGGTTAGTCTAAAACGGACTCAAACTCCTACTTCTAACTAGACTACTTACTTTTAATGGTACTACAATTCCTTCTAAGAATAGGGGACAAGATAAGGGAGAATGGGATAAGGGATAAGGTCGGCGAGTTCTCTTGATGTGTCCAGATAAGGGTGGGCCCACCCTATGAGCTGTCGTGTGGGCCCCGCTCTGTTGCTGCTGCCGGGTGCATGCGCGCGACTCATGGTGCCGCCATCGTGCGGCTCATGCGCGCGGTGCCGCTTCCGCGTGGTGCGTATGCGCGGTGCCGCTGCCACACAGTGCGTGCGCAGCGGCTCATGGTGCCGCTGCCGTGCGGTGTGGGTGTGGTGTGGTGTGGTGTGGGTGTGGGTGTGGGTGTTGTGTGGTGTGGTGTGGGTGCTCATAACATCACTCCCTTCCTGGACTACGAGCTTGTCCTCAAGCTCGAGGTCTGGATAGGCATTGTGGAGATCGGTCCAGGGGATCCAGGTGGCCTCTACTGGAGGTAGTCCCTCCTATTCCACTAAAACCTTGAAGGTGCCCTGATGGATGCGGGACCGGATAAGGGCACGGGGCTGGAGGATAGGTCTGCCGTCCTGCAAAGGGGGTAGGGGAGGCACCTGGTCGGGAGGAGTGCCAACATAAAGCATTAAGAGGGACACATGGAAGGTGTCATGGATCCTGCTGTGCTCCGGAAGCTCGAGTTGATAAGCTACCTTTCCTATCTTCCGTAGTATCTTGAAGGGCCCATAGAATTTGGGGGCCAGCTTAAGGGGCCCCCGGCGCCTGAGAGACAACTGCCTGTATGGTCGGAGTTTCAGCCAAACGTACTGCCCTGGTTCGAAGGTGACTTCGCGGTGCTGCTGATCGTAGGCATGTTTCATGCATGCCTGTGCCTGCTGTAAGCGCAAGGAAACTTCGGCCAGGAGGGCATCGCGAGCTTGGAGGCTGCGGTCCACTTCTTCCAACCGCGTTGAGCCCGGCTCGTAGGACAGAAGGCGTGGAGGATCTTAACCGTACACAACTCTAAAGGGAGTCATTCCAAGGGAGGAGTGATAAGATGTATTGTAGCAGTATTCAGCCCATGGGAGGTACTCCACCCAGCGCCGTGGTTGGTCACCCACGAAGCAGCGAAGGTACATCTCAATTGTCCGGTTCACCACCTCTGTTTGGGTGTCTGACTGTGGATGGTAGGCTGAGGAGAAGGCGAGGGCCGTGCCCTGTAATCGAAAGAGTTCCTTCTAGAAGGTGCTTGTGAAGATTGGGTCCCGGTCACTGACGATGGACTCGGGGAGTCCATGTAAGCGAAAAATGTGGGTGAAGAAGGTATGGGCAACCGAGACTGCGGTATAAGGATGGGATAAAGGAAGGAAGTGAGCATATTTGGAGAACTGGTCCACTACCACGAACATGACTGACTTACCCCCGACTTTGGGTAGCCCTTCAATAAAATCCATGGAAATATCGGCCCAGATCTGCGTTGGGAGGGAGAGAGGTTGGAGCAGGCCTGCGAGGTGCAGATTTTCCCATTTTTGCTGCTGGCAAACTGCACAGTTCTGGATAAATTCCCGCACCGAGGCCTTCATAGCTTGCCAGTGGAAGTCAGCGTGAATACGATGCAGCATTTTTTGGATACCCTCGTATGTAGAGTGGTGTATGCTGGCAATGATGGAGGGGATTAGGGGGCAATCGGCGGGTAGGTAGATCTTCTTTTTGTAGAGCACCAGCCCATCGTGGAGAGACCAGTTCGGGTTAGCAGACCCATACTGTATTTGTTGGACCAGGTCATTCCATTCTGATGACTATGGCAGTGTGCTCCGAATTTCTTCTAGCAGGGTGGCTCATGGTTGGGAGATCACATGGAGGAGCATACTATCTTCTTCTCATTGGGACAGGGCATCTGCTGCACGGTTCAGGGACCCTGCCTTGTAGTCCACCCGAAAATCAAAACCCAGAAGCTTGCTGACCCAATGTTGCTGTGGGGAGGTGGTCAGTCATTGTTCTAGCAAATATTTGAGGCTGTAGTGGTCTGTTTTGATGACGAAAAGTCTGCCCCACAAGTATGGCCTCCAGTGTTATACTACCTTGGCTAGGCCAATGAGCTCGCGTTCATAGGCGGGTAATTTGAGATGGCGGCCCGCTAGCTTGCGGCTGAAGAAGGCTATCGGGTGCCCTTGCTGCTGAAGGATGGCTCCTATGCCTATGCCGGAAGCATCACACTCGACTGTGAACTCAAGATCATAGTTCGGTAGCTGGAGGACTAGTGTGGAAGAGAGGGCTTCCCTTAGGCTTACAAAGGCTGCATCGGCTGTGCTATCCCAGTGGAAGGCATTTCTCTTGAGCAGGTTGGTAAGCAGGGCTGCTAACAGGACGTAATTCTATACGAACTTTTGGTAGTACCCTGTTAGCCCTAGGAACCCACGGAGGGCCTTGGCGGACTGTGGCCGGGCCCAGTCCTTGATGGCCTGAATTTTGGAGCTATCCACAGTTACACCTTGCCCGCTGATTACATGCCCAAGGTAAAGGACTTGGCGTTCCCCAAAGAAACACTTGGATCTTTTAAGGAAGAGTCGGTGCTATTTTAGGAGCTCGAGCACGATCCACAGATGCTAAATGTGTTCCACCCACGTCTTGCTATAGACCAAGATGTCATCGAAGAAGACCAGTACATATTTACGGAGGTGGGAGTGGAAGACTTCATTCATCATGGCCTGGAATGTGGAAGGGGCATTGCAAAGGCCGAATGGCATAACTAGGAACTCGAAATGGCCATGATGCATCCTGAAGGCTGTCGTTTCTACATCTGCGGAAGACATCCTGACCTAGAAATAGCCTGATCTGAGGTCTAATTGGGAGAAGAATTGTGCACCATGGAGTTCATCCAATAATTCGTCTATGATGGGGATTGGGAATTTATCTTTGATGGTTCGACTATTGAGTTCCCTATAGTCCACACAAAATCTCCAAGTCCCATCCTGTTTGGGTACCAACAGAACTGGGGAGGAAAAAGGGGAGTGGCTGGGTCGAATGATCCCCTGCTGTAACATCTCTATGCATTGCTTCTCTAACTCGTCTTTCTGTCGGTAGGGGTAGCGATAGGGTCGAACCACAACCGGGTCTGACCCTACTATTAGAGGGATCCGATGGTCACAGGCTCTAGGAGGTGGGAGGCCCTTGGGTTCTTGGAAAACGGCTGAGTAATCGATGAGAAGCCTCTCCACATCGGTTGTGCGTGAATTCTCCCCCTGGAGTGCATGTAGTTGTGTCTTGGTCCTTGTCCGGGTTCCCTGCCAAGTAACCGGTTTGCCATCTAAGTGGAAGGTCATGGTCAGGGCAGCGAAGTCCCACAGGATTGGGCCTAGCGTGATCAGCCATTTGACGCCTAGGACGATGTCAAATTCGTCCAAGGATAGTACAAATAAATATGCTCGGAAGGATTCTTTTTCAACCTAAATTCGGGTATTCTTGCAAATACCGGGGTTGTGAACTCTTTCCCCATTCGCCACGGCTACTTGTAGTTGTGGCCTGACTTCCATGGGCAACTCCAACTTGTGGGCCACCTGATTGCTGATGAAATTGTGGGTGCTTCCAGAGTCTACCAAAATGCGCACAGGTTTCCCCGTCACTAGCGCCCTTAGTTGCATTGTCTGGGAGGTTCTGATCCCTGTGATTGCACGGAGTGAGATCTCGGGTTCAGTTGGTGATGGCTCTTCCTCATCCTCTTCAGTCTCGTCTACTAGAAGGCAGAATAGTTTCTTGCATCTATGCCCTGCGGAGTACAGATCATCGCAATTGAAACACTGCCCCTTCGCGCGCCATTCTGCCATCTCGGCTCGGGACAGGCGCCGGATGGGGGGTGACACCCTGCTGCTCCCTGTCTGTGATACTGATCTGGAGGGGTTACCAGTGTGGGTCCTCTGCTCCCTGTTGGATGCAGGGGTAGACACTCCCGCTGGCCTTGACGGTGCCCAAGTCGTGGCTGGCCGTCCAATGCTGAAGGGTCCGTGAGTAAGCTGCATCTTCCATTCAGAGGCGCGGGCGAGGTTCATTGCCATAACCAGATTTGGAGGGTGTTGCATCTCTACGTCTACCCTTAAGGGTTCTATCAGCCCTGTTGTGAGCATGTCCACTTGCTGATTTGGCCTAACCATGGCCGCTCTGGCAAGCAACGTTTGGAACTGAAGTTGAGAATCAGCCACGGTTCCCGTTTGCTTGAGATTGATTAGCTCACCCAGCGGGATGCTAGTCATCGGGGGTCCAAACTTGAGGAGGCAATAGGACCTGAACTGCTCCCAACAGAGCCCGGGTTCTTCTTGCTCCACGTGATAGAACCAGAGCTGTGCCTCTTCCGTAAGGTGGAAGGCTGCCAGGCTGACCTTGTCTCTGTCATTCGTGCGCTGGTTGCGGAAGAACTGCTCGCAGCGGTACAACCATCCTAATGGGTCTCCGGTGCCGTCGTAAGATGGAAATTCAAGCCGGTTGTACTTGGGGACAACTGCAGCCGTCGAGGCGGTGGATTGATGTTTGTTAGCTGATTTTGTCCCGTCCGTACGGCGACTGCTGGTAGAGGCTAATCCCTCAGAATTCTTTTCTTTGTTGGAGAGGAATGCTTCTAGCAAGCGACGCAGCTCCCGAACATCATCTTTGACCTCTCGGACCTCCATACTGGTCTCTGCGAGCCTATGCTCTAGCTCATGGACTCTGAAAGACAGCAGTTCCTGTTCCCCCATGACGGTAGGCTCTGATACCAAGATGTTATGGGCCCAATTGTAGGATTGCGTCACAGGTCGCTCCACGGTAGGAACCTCTGATCTTTCCTTACCTTTTGCCTTGCATATAGGCCCTATTTTGACTATCTAGTGGGTGATTTGTCCAAGAGATCACCTAACTCTCCTTTACTCTCTTTCTTGACTGAATATTCGATATCTTCATTCAATAATGGTGTCTCCTTAAATAGGAGATTACAAGAGGAGGGTTCCTTGTTGGATTCGGCTAGGTTAGTCCTAAACGGACTCAAACTCCTACTTCTAATTAGACTACTTACTTTTAATGGTACTACAATTCCTTCTAATAATAGGGGACAAGATAAGGGAGAATGGGATAAGGGATAAAGTAGGCAAGTTCTCTTGACGTGTCCAGATAAGGGTGGGCCCACCCTATGAGCTGTCATGTGGGCCCCACTCTGCTGCTGCTTCCGGGTGCATGCGCACGGCTCATGGTGTCGCCGCCGTGCGGCGCGTGCGCGCGGTGCTGCACGCGGTGCCGCTGCCGCGTGGTGCATGCGCATGGTGCCGCTGCCGCGTGGTGTGTGCATAGTGGCTCATGGTGTCGCTGTCGTGCGATGCTGATCGTTTGCGCGCTGCTGCCTCAACTGTTGCCGTGTGGTGCGGGTGCTCATAACATTTTCATTGAAGGATAAAGCCAAGGCTTGGCTAAATTCATTACCAGCCGGATTCATAGCCACTTGGGATGAGATGGCTAGCTGATTCCTTTCTAAATACTTCCCTCCCTCGAAAACAACAAAAATGAGAAATGACATTACCACTTTCTTCCAACAAGAGGGAGAATCTCTCTATGAGTCATAGGAATGCTATAAGGAGCTGCGGAGGAGGGTTCCTCTGTTAGACAGTTTTGTATGCCCTTAGCTTCAATCAGAATGATGTACTTTATGAGTTTATTGTAAATGAATAAAGATACATATTTGATTCATGTTCCCTTGGTATGTTTCCGTGTAATACCCTTAAACTGGACACTTAATGAGACTCGTGTTAGTTTAGAATGTTCACAGCCAGTGGGTCGGTCTGGGGAGACCTATCCTGACAAGGCTGACATTGTGATGCCACCAAGTCGGTTGGGGGTGGCCTGTCTCAGCTGCCAGGGTGAGACCCTAGGCACATACAGTGTAGGATTAATTGAATCTTTGAACTGGACCAGATTTCCAGTATTGCCCTGGACCTTGGAGATTGATGGGCAAAACTGGAAAGTTACACCCGACCCCTAGACTCGATTATGATACTGCACTAGGTGTCGGAATGGGCTCTCTTTGATGTACCAATCAGTGAGATCCTTAGCGGGGGTCAAAACCTGGGTATGTTGGGATAGTCCGAGAATTCATCTGAGTGGGTGATCATAGTGACAGGATCAGCCCCTTTGTTGGACAAAGGTAATGATCGGGGATGCACTCTCACTGATGGAAACCAAGACTACCGGCAGCCGATTTCAACCGTTGAGATTTGTTTTGCAAAATATATTTTATATAAGATATAAAAGTATATATATTATGGTTTCTAAAATGTTTGCAAGAAGGTTTTGATTCCCGGGATCCATATGAGTGGAGAGTGCAACACTGTTCCTTGCAGCCGAGGGAGAGGTCCTCTCTTGTCGGGTAGTGTATGATCATTATGGGCTGAGAGGTTAAGTGTAAGACCATTGAGGATAACACCTGATGGGCTAATCTTGCATCTGCCCACAGTCCCTGGGTGTTACAAGGTGGCTTGGCCTAGGGACCACTTAGTGTAAGTGTTGGGCCCATAGAGCCCATTTGATGGGTTTTAGGGGGTACACTGTCTTCAGCAGTGCATTTGGCCAGGCCTTGTAGCAAAGGCTGGGCTGAACCCATGTGGCTGATGTGTAGATCAATGCTTGGGTTCCACGCCATACAAGGAAGCCCAACTGGGCAGCAGTTTGGAAGGTTTTTTGAGTACATAACCTTAAATGGGCCTTAAGCCCATTTCGAACTGGGCTGATTTGATCAGTCATTTAAGGGGGGCTGATTTGATCAGTCATTTAGATCTGGAAACCTCCTAATTATATTAGGAGATAGCTGATCTGATCTGCAGATAAGATAAGGATTATCCCTTATCACTAAGGGACTTCTAACCCAAATATGATTTGGATTAGCAACTCCTAATCTGATTAGGAGCTGATCCCTTTGAGATTATAAAAGGGGAAGGGGGCGGCAGCCTTTTATATGATCAATAGCATTCTTCTCTTAAAGAAAGAGAGATTGAGAGATTTCCTGCATACTGTGAATTCTCTCCTGCCGCCACCTTCCTGCCATTGCCATTCCTTCAGTTCGATCTCCAGTTCTTGGGAGCAATCAAGATTTGATCTTGATCTCAATCTTTTGGGAAAAGATTGGTTGGAGCTGTACTCACAAACCGTCCAGTTGATTCTTGCGAAGGGTCAAGTTCTTTTGAATAACATTGTTGATTCTTCTCCATCCTTCACTGCGCCATCTTTAGTGGGAGTAGATTTTGGATCCTTTCTTGGGCGTGAACACCTCCATTGGGAGATAGTATTTCCCCGTATCAGGTATAATCCTCTACCACTCCTTTTTGTTCAGATCCGGTTCAGTTTATGGTTCAAGATTGATCCTTGAAAATATGATTTTCTAAATAGGGAATCCGATTCCCAGTTGAAGGGAGAGATAAATTTTTGAAATTCGCCCCTTATTCCGCAATCTTTGGGCATCCATAGGATGGATCTCTCATTCCTTCATCCTCATCATGGCCTTCCGATATGGCTGCAAGTGCAGACCTTTTACAATGGTCTAACCGATTCAAATAAGACCATCCTAGATGCAGCATCCAGGGGATCCATCAATAATAAGACCCCGGAAGTGGCCCATGCACTCATAAAAGAGATGGCAGCCAATAATTACCATTGGCATTCAGAAAGAACACTAGCAAGATAGTAGCATGGCCTTCATAATGTTGATTCATACACGGCTCTATCTGCTCAAATTGGTGCCCCCAGCAAGAAATTAGACGAGATGCAGATGGCAGCCATGCATGTGCAGCCCGTGACATGTGAATTGTGTGGGGGAGGCCACATCAGTACTGAATGCCAAGTTGGCAATAAGTTTAGGCAGTCTACTAAATAGGTTGACTTTGTCGGAAACCCACGGCAAGGATATCAGTACCATCATGCCTTTCACCCGGGATGTAAAGGACACCCGAACCAATCATGGCAGAATCACCATGCACCGAAGCCCTTCTACCAAAATTTTCATCAACCAGAACAAAAATCTAACCTAGAGGGGCTGATGAAAAAGTTCATAGCCAGTGCTGAAACCAGGTTTCAAAACCAAGAGGCTTCAATAAAGAACTTGGAAAATCAGGTGGGGCAGTTGGCGCAATTGATCTCAACAACGATACCGAGCACATTACCAAGCAATACAGAGGTGAATCCACGAGAACAAGTGCAAGCTATCACTTTAAGAAGTGGTAAGGAGCTTCTAGAAGTAGAGAAGAAAGCAAGGGCTGAACCCATGGCAGATGCAACCCTTGAAGCCGGGAATCAGAAGAATGAGCAATCTGAACCGCAACAAGAAATGCACCAACAGCCACAAGTTCCCTTTCCTAATCGGCTGAAGCAACACAAGCTTGAAAAAGAATTCGGTAAGTTCCTTGAGATATTTAAAAGTTTACATATTAATATTCCTTTTGCTGATGCTTTAGCCCAGATGCCCCACTATGCAAAATTTTTGAAGGAATTATTGGCAAAGAAAAGGAAATTGAGAGATGTGGCTACGGTTGCTCTAAATGAAGAATGCTCGACAATCCTTTTTAACAAGCTGCCTCAAAAGCTTAAAGATCTAGGGAGTTTCATTATCCCTTGCACTATAGGCAATTTAAAATTTGAAAAAGCATTATGTGATTTGGGAGCTAGCATAAATTTAATGCCGTACTCAGTTTTCAAAAAATTGGGATTGGGAGAGCCCCAACCCACCAGAGTTGCATTGCAATTGGCAGATAGGTCCATTAAGCATCCTAGGGGGATCATAGGATGTGTTGGTTAAAGTAGACAAATTTATTTTTCCCATTGATTTCATTGTATTGGACATGCAAGAAGATGTAGATGTCCCTCTCATCCTAGGGAGACCTTTCCTGGCTACCAGGAAGGCAATGATTGATGTCCAACAAGGACAAATCAGCCTTAGGATACAAGATGAGGAAATAATTTTTAAAATGTCTTATGCCATGAAACATGCACCCTCTAGTGATGACTCTTGTTACATGATTGATGCTCTTGATGATGCAGTTAATGATTGCTTCCAGGTGAGTAGGTCGGCTGACCCTCTTTAACCCTGCCTACAACAAGGAGAAGTTGAAATGGTAGAAAATGAGGAAATAAACCTCATGATGGCATACTTAAATGATAAGCCTCAGTTCAAAGGGAAGGGATTTCTCAAATTAGAAAACTTAGGCAAAACTCCTGTACCAACAGGTAAGCCGTCATCTCAAGTACCCCCCACCCTTGAACTGAAGCAATTACCACCCCATTTGGAGTATGCTTTCCTTCAGGAACCATCAACTCTCCCTATAATAATTTTTGCATCCTTGAACCCATTGCAAAAAGAAAAATTGCTAAGAGTGTTGTAGGAACACAAAAATGCACTAGTTTGGAGGGTAGAGGACATCAAAGGCATTAACCCATCAATTTGCACACACAGAATTTTGATGGAAGAGGACAGCAAGCCCTCGGTTCATCCCCAAAGATGCCTAAACCCAAACATGAAAGAGGTGGTGAAGGCTGAAGTCATTAAGCTTTTAGATGTCGGGATCATTTATCCTATCTCTGACAGTTCTTGGGTGAGTCTCGTACAAGTCGTGCCCAAGAAAGGGGGTATGAGCGTTGTCCAAAATGAAAAAAATTAACTCATCTCGACTAGAAATGTCACCGGGTGGCGAGTATGCATTGACTATAGGAAATTAAATGAAGTCACCCGTAAAGACCACTTTCCTCTCCCATTCATGGACTAAATGTTAGAGAGGCTAGCCGGGCATGAGTATTATTGTTTATTGGATGGATATTCAGGGTACAATCAGATCCCAATTGCACTAGAGGACCAAGAAAAGACCACCTTCACTTGCCCTTACGATACCTTTGCATACCGAAAGATGCCATTCGGATTGTGCAATGTCGCAGCAACCTTTCAGCGGTGTATGATGTCCATATTTTCTGATATGGTTGAAAATTTTATTGAGGATTTTATGGATGATTTTTCAGTTTTTGGTTCTTCATTTGATGCATGCTTGAATAATTTGGAACAGGTGCTTAGGAGATGCAAAGAGACACATCTAGTGCTTAGGAAGGCATAGTGCTTGGACATAAGATTTCACAGAAAGGTATAGAAGTTGACAAAGCTAAGGTGGAGGCAATTGAGAAGTTGCCACCCCCATCATCTGTCCGTTCTGTAAGAAGCTTCTTGGGGCATGTTGAATTCTATAAAAGATTTATTAAGGACTTTTCAAAGATAGCCAAGCCATTGTCTACTTTGCTTCAGAAAGAAGTGGCTTTTGAATTTTCAGCTGAATGCCTACAGGCATTCAACACTTTGAAAGATTGGACACTTCCATTTGAATTGATGTGTGATGCGAGTGACTCAGCCGTAGGAGTTGTTTTAGGACAAAGAGTGAACAAACATTTTCAACCGATTTACTATGCTAGCAGAACCTTGAATGGAGCACAACTAAATTACACCACAATAGAAAAGGAGCTACTAGCAGTAATCTTTGCACTTGATAAGTTTCGTTCATATCTGATTTTGTCCAAAGTTATTGTGTACACAGACCACTCGGCATTGAGGCACTTGCTTACCAAAACAAATTCAAAACCAAGACTGATCAGGTGGATCCTACTGCTGCAAGAATTTGACATTGAAATATGAGACATGAAGGGTGCCGCAAACCTGGCTGCTGATCATCTCTCCCGATTGGACAAGGTAGGCTCAAAAGAGGAGAAAACCAGCAACATTCGATAAGAATTTCTGGATGAACAGTTGTACTCCATTCAAAAATATTCATCTCCTTGGTATGCTGATTTTGCAAATTATCTTGCTGCACAAGTCATCCCTCCAAACCTTTCATATCAACAGAAGAAGAAATTCTTTTCTGATGTAAAATACTATTTGTGGGAGGAACCCTTTTTGTACAAATCATGTGTAGATCAAATCATAAGGAGATGTGTCCCCGAGGAGGAGATGGAATCGGTACTCCAATTTTTCCATGATAGAGAAGCAGGAGGACATTTCGGAGCTAGCCGCACCACAGCCAAGGTCTTGCAATCAGGTTTTTATTGGCCGACAGTATTCAAAGATGCCCATAGGTATGTGTCCACATGCGACAAATGCCAAAGAACGGGTAACATTTCCCAACAGAATGAAATGCCTCTTTCTAATATCCTGATCTATGAAATTTTTGATGTCTGGGGTATAGATTTCATGGGACCCTTCCCAAATTCTTTTGGGAATAAGTATATCCTCGTGGTTGTTGATTATGTGTCTAAATGGGTGGAAGCCATGGCTTTACCCACAAATGACTCTAGGAGGGTAGTACATTTTCTGAAAAAGCTTTTCACCCGATTTGGCACTCCTTGAACTATAATTAGTGATAGGGGAACTCATTTCTGCAACACCCTCTTTGAATGATTAATGCAGAAATATGGAATTAAACATAGATTGGTACCCCCTATCACCCTCAAACTAGTGGCCAAGTGGAGTTGGCTAACAGGGAGCTCTAAAGAATTCTAGAGAAGACCGTAGCATTTGCCTAGAAAGATTGGGCCATCAAATTGGATGATGCATTATGGGCATATAAAACACCCCTTGGCATGTCCCCATACAGGTTGGTCTTTGGTAAAGCATGTCATTTACTGGTTGAGTTAGAGCATAAGGCCTATTGGGCACTAAAATTCTTAAATTTTGACATACAGGCCACGGGTGCTAAGAGGAGGTTGCAATTGAATGAGATGGATGAATTCAAACTTGCCGCCTATGAGAATGCCAGGGTTTACAAAGATAGAATTAAAAGGTGGCATGATAAGAACTTGTTGAGACGGGATTTTCATGTAGGCCAACAAGTGTTATTGTACAATTCCCGTCTCCACCTGTTCCCAGGCAATTTGAGATCCAGGTGGTCTAGACCTTTCACAATTACACAGGTTTTTCCCCATGGGGCCGTAGAGGTCACCCACCCGGTTCAAGGCACATTTAAGGTAAATGGTCAGCGCCTGAAACCATATTTGGTGGGCGGCACAGTGCCCCCTCCATCCACTCTCTATCTAGATAATCAGTGACCCTTCAGCATGATGCTACTTTGTCATAAACTGTCTGACTTGCATACTGTTATAACATTTCCTTGTTTTTTATTATTTTTAGGATGTTAGTTAGAATAATAAAGCTTTTAATCTCACCTTCTGGTTTGGAGTGATTTCTAGCAGAAGAGGCTTCCTACTAAAAGAACCATTGCACAATTTAATCTTCAAGAAGTCCTCTACACCACTCTCTTCAATTGGTATTGCTCTTGTTGGATTTATTGTTACTCCCTAACACTAGGAACATTGGGGACAATGTTCATCTTAAGTGTGGGGGAGTTAGGCTGAGGCCAGAGTGTGGGGTTGGAATCATGCACCTCAATCACCCCAACACACACATGCAGGCAATGACATGACCAATTAGACTGAAATCCCCCAAGTTCATTGTTGTTTATTAGGTGAATTTAAAGAGGAAGTATAAAGAGATGAGGGAGGCCAACGTTTGTATCAGTTTTTATTCTTGAGAATGATCCAACTTAGCACATGAGGTTAAGGGGGCTGAATATGTCTTTCATCATGACTAGCCCTAACTACCTTCATGTGTATGAAAGCACTTGATTTCATCATTAATGGTCAGTCGAGCTAGTTCACTTCTGAAGTGTTGATGCATGAGATTCAACAAATGCAAAAAGGACAAAGCCCAATTGACTCCGCTATTCCGAGTTGAATAGTAAAACTAGCAGCTTGGAATATGAGTCTTGTTATCTACCTCAAGCTTGTGACCAGTGTGAGATGGAGCATAAAATGCACTCACACCAAAAAATAGTGTGAGATGGAGCATAAAATGCACTCACACCAAAAGAAGAAGAAAAGGGTGAGATGGAGCACAAAATGCACTCACACCTAGAAAACAATTGAGGAAAGAAAAAGAAAATATTGGTGATGGCTGAGGTTCAAGGGGACAAAATGCAGTTGAACTCTCAATGAGGTGCAGTTACAGATTCGAACCTAGTTCAAATTGATGGTTAATTTTCGCAGTCAAGGAGTTGATCTACATATTGGACGAGAGCGAAAACAAGATCTTGAAGAATCTCATATTCTCTCTTTCCTTGGCTCTTATGCATGTGTTAAATAGTAGTTTATATGAATACGAGTTGAATACTTACAAAATGTTTCCCGACCACTCAATGCAATTCCCTCCTACAAACTCATCCAGTAAATGGTGAGAATAAAAAGGGGGGATGATCAGTTTATGGCTGATGTCTTTGCTTGAGGACAAGAAAAAGCTTAAGTGTGGGGGTATTTGATGAGTACATGGTTTACATACAATTTATGCAGTTTTTGTATGGATTTTATGCCAATTTGATTGAATTTCACCCCATCTAAGCTTGATTTTAAGCAAGAATTCAGGGGAAACCAACTCAAAAAAAAGAAGGCATAAAGAAAGAAAGAGAGCCAAAATTTAATTAATTTAGCCCAGCCCAGCCAAGAGAGCAATGGAGGAACAATTGGTCCATGCAACCCATGCTACACTCTTTGGGAGAACCCAAAGAGAGAGCCTAGCAAGATGATTAAATTCGGCCTAGCAAAGAGGAGGCCCATTTCAGCCCAAGAGCAGCCTAGAGTGTAGCCAGAATATGCTCAAAACTCAGTTAAGTTGCAGCCCAAAGGGAGCAAGGGGCGGCAACTTCTAGAGGCTTCAAGAAAGGGGGCAGCACTCTAGAAGGTTCAAGAGGGGTGAAGTGCACCCAATTCTAGAAGCTTCAAGAGAGCCTAGAAGGGGCAGCTTCTAGACTCCTTGAAAGCCTATATAAGGAGGTCTCTTGAAGGGGGAGAAGGGGTTCAATTGCTTGAATTCAAGGCTCTCTAGTCCCTTGGGTTCGAAATTCAAGAAGAGGAGAGGAGAGAGCTAGGCGCAAGAAGAAGAAGGAGCTGAAGAGATCCAAGCATCTAAGAGAGAATAAGGTGAGTTCGAAGGAGGGGAAGCTTGATTGAGAGATCTTGGTTACTTTCTTACTCATTTTTTGTTTTCTTTGAATTCGAATTCAGCTTTAGATCATGTAGTTTCTACTTCTTTCTTTCTTTCTTTCTTGCTGTAATGGAGATGGAATGTTGTAAATTCAGACAATGTAATTAAGTTTTCTTAGAGGCTGCAAGAAAGGGGGCAGCATTCTAGAAGGTTCAAGAGGGGTGAAGTGCACCCAATTGTAGAAACTTCAAGATAGCCTAGACTCCTAGAAAAACCTATATAAGGAGGTCTCTTGAAGGGGGAGAAGAGGTTCAATTGCTTGAATTCAAGGCTCTCTAGTCCCTTGGTCCTAAGTGCAAGTGGGAGCTGTTAGATAGTTTATGTATGCCCTTAGCTTCAATCTAATTTGATGTACTTTTGTTATTTAGTGGAAATAAATAAAGTGCATGTTTGATTCATGTTGTTTGGTTTAATTCTGTGTAAAACCCTAAAACTGGACATTTGTAGAGACTCATGTTAGTTTTAAATGTTCACAGCCGTTGGATAAGTCTGGGGAGATTTATCCTGCCAAGGCTGATGCTGGTGTGCCACCAAGTGTTGGGATGGCCTGTCTCAGCCATCAGGGTAAGACCCGAGGCACATGCAGTATGGGATTACTTGAATCCTTGAACCGGACCAGATTTCCAGTCTTGCCCTGGACCTTGGAGATAGATGGGCAAAACTGGAAAGTTACACCTGACCCCTAGACTCGATTATGACACTTCACTATGTGCTGGATCAGGCTGCCTTTGATATGCCAATCAGTGAGATCCTTAGTGGGGATCAAAACCTGGGTATGTTGGGGCAGTTTGAGAATTCATCTGAGTGGGTGGTCATAGTGACAGAATCAGCCACTTTGTCGGACAAAGGGTAAGGATCGGGAATGCACTCTCTCTGATGGAAACCAAACTGCCGGCAGTTGATTTCAATCGTTGGAATTTTGTTTTGCAAAATTAATATATTTACATATATATGTACGGTTTCAAAATGTTTGTAAATGGTTTTAATTCCCGGGATCCATGTGAGAGGAGAGTGCGGCACTGTTCCTTGCAGCCGAGGGAGAGGTCCTCTCTTGTCGGGCAGTGCTTGATCATTAAGGGCTGAGAGGTTAAGTGTAAGACCATTTAGGATAATACCTGATGGGCTAATCTTGCACCTGCCCACAGTCCCTGGGTTTTTATAAGATGGCTTGGCCCAGGGACCACTTAATGTAAGTGTTGGGCCCATAGGGTCCATACGATGGACTCAAGGGGTTCATTGAGTTTTTCAGTGAATTCGGCTGGGCCTTGTATTAAAGGCCAGGCCGAACCCATGTGGCTGGTGTGTAGATCAATGCTTGGGTCCCACGCCATACAAAGAAGCCCAACTGGGCAGCAGATTGGAAGCTAATTAAACACTGAACACTTAATGGGCCAAAAGCCCATTTCGAGGTGGGCTGATATGATCACCCATCCAGGGGGCGAATTTTAGATTGAAGTTAGTAAAAGGATTGGGCTCTTAGCTCTATCCACTCTTAGAGACCAAATTCAAATCAGATTTGAATCTGGTAACCTCCAAATAAGATCAGGAGTAAGCTAACTCTATCTGGGAAAGGGATTAAGATCATCCCCTATCCAAATACTAATTTGGATTGGGATAACTCCTAAGGAGGAGATTTCTTAATCAAGAAGAAAGGAGGAGATATCGAACCAACTAAGAGGAAGAAATATCAGATTTCGAACCAAGCAAGATCGCAAGAAGGGTTCCTGCGATTTGAGATTAGATCTCATACTCTCCAGAAAAGAAAAACAGTTCAGCCTTTTTCGTTTTCTGGAGATCTCCTCCTGCCGCCGCCATCTGCAATATTGCAAGATTCGATCTTTGCAGAAAAGAAAGTCAAGAAACCAGTTCTTGACATCAGTCTTGCAAGAAAGACTGAAAGAATTCAGTGTTTAGTACATCCAGGGGATTCTTGTGAAGGATCTAGTGTGTAGGACGCACCCTGCTGGTTCTGTTCCATCCACAGCTGTGCCATCTTCAGCAGGGACAGATCTTGGAGCATCCTTTGGGCGTGAACACCGACTTTGGGAGATACTGCTTTTCCGGATCAGGTATAATCCTCCCATTTATCTTTTGGTATAGATCTGGTTTGATTAGGGTTCAAGTAGATCCTTGAATATTGTATTCTAAATTTAGGGAATATGATTCCCAGTTGGGAGAAGGTAGGAAATTTTTGAAATTCGCCCACCCATTCCGCAACCTTTATGGCGTCCATTAGATGGATCCTACCATTCTTTCAGTGGTATCAAAGCCACAGGTTCGAATCTTGAACCAAAAGAAAATCAGATCTGACCCTGCGCAGATGGATAGAAGGTGTTCTTTCAAGATTTGCGCAGATTGTTTTCTTTTTCAAGAAACTGTTTCTTGTTTAGGGCGATTGATCTGAAATTAATTTTATTAAATCCAAAATTTATTTAGAATTGTTCTTTATATATTTTGATTTAATGGACTGTTCGAACCTGGAGATCGCAGTGCAGATTTAGCGCAGATGGTCTGCGCACCCTTTTTCTTTTTCTTTTATTTATTTCATTTAATTCGGTCTGTAAATAATTTTTTTTTTTATTTTAGACTGAATGTATAGGATTTGATCAAGGATGTAATTAATAGAAATAGGTTTTCTGTTTTTTTTTCTTGAGAAAAGAAAGAAGAAAGAAGAAGGCGGCGGCAGGAGATTTGCAGTTGGAGAAATCGCTTTCTGTGATTTACAGTTTGTGAAACTGCAACCCTTGTGATTAACCTCTGTTTTGCAGGTGGTGCGAACAGTCCATAATTGTTTTGTGTTTGTTTGAAATCAAAACTATTAATTTCAGATCTTTCAATAATTAATTCTTGAATTGAAAATCAGTTTTGGACCATTTCGGACTAGATTGGACCAAAACTGTTTGGACCGAATCGGGGGTTCAAAGGGGGCTGTTTTCAGTCCAATTGTCTCACACCTTTTGTTCCAAATCTGATGTTCAATTACAGGGATTAATTCGGCCCACCTGTAAAGCCCAGTTTTAAAGGGTTAAAACTGCAAAAGCCCATTATTGTGAGATAAGCTGTATGGGCCGAACTGCTATCTGCGATTCAGCCCATACACCTAGTGGACATTAATCGTTAATGACTTGTTTTTTTTTTTGGGCCATTGAATGGGCTTTACAGCAATTAATTGATTGGATCAATTCCTCCTTTACATGTGATGTTTGGATGTTTGATGTGCTGCGACCATGGGCCATAAGTACTTGGCCCGTGATGACTCGTTAGTGGCTCTTGCGCACACCATGGCTGAATGCACATCATTGCCATGGTGTCCTTGAAGGTCATTGGATGACCCCTCTTTGCCTGGTGGGCCCCACAACCCTGAAAAGGGATGCGTACGGAACCCCTAGCCGATTAAGGCCCACCAGAAATCTGACTTTATGAAAGTCAGTGGGAGCCACTTTGGTTTGACCTAAATCAGAACTAGGGCGTAATTTTGTTCCCTCCAGCAAATATGAATGCAAGTGATAGGGAGATCCATATGATGGACTCTCTAAAGGCCTTCCATCATTAGCACAATGATGGGTCCATCAGTAATGAGGAAACGCACCATAAAATTGGGCTATCCATTTGCTGTTGGATCTGTTATAGTGTTTCATAAGATGATAGGGGCGTCATAGACCGATGTGGGAGGGGCTTCACCAGAAAATGGGAACTCTCTCACGGTACCTTGGCATAACCTGAATATGATGGGTGTGCACTCACTGGACAGAAGGGTTTACCTGAAAACGGCTCTGAACCTTGTCTGACAGAGGCCAAAGGGAAACTCATTTGATGAGTGGATATGATCCGTCACAGAAAGGTGGTGGGGTTATGTAGCTAAAACAGTTGGCTTCACGCACCCCATGTGATTTCCCACATTTCCAGAGACATTTCGTCGTCTCCATCACTGAGATAGGAGGGAAATCTCAGAGATGAACAAATGGGAATGGAACATAGATTAAAAGCCATATCTATGTAGGTAAACATGAATCAAACTAAGGTTGTGGACTAATGATTTTGCTGTTTTATCAGAAAATGGCAAACGGTCAATTTGCAAAGCTTCTAGACGATAACAAGCTTAAGGGCCCAAACTATGCCGACTGGTACAGAAATCTTATGCTGGTCCTAACTTCCGAAAAGTTAGACAAGGTAGTGAAAAATCCTGCCCCGGAACGTCCGGGTGATAGGCCTTCTAAGGCTTGTAGGAGGGACTACCAAGATTGGGAGGATAAGAACTCCCTAGCCCGCTGCTTTGTCATTGCCTCATTAGACAACTCAATACAGAGGCAGTTCGATCAAATCGAACTAGCCAAGGACATATTGAACAGTCTAAGGACAATGTATGAAGAGCAGAACCGTTCTACTCGACAGAAGGTCCTGAAATTGTTCATGACCGCGCAGATGACCAAAGGGCAGAAAGTTCATGACCATTGTCTACGGATGATGGGATACATTAATGAACTTGAAGCTCTTGGATCCGGGCTAGATCTTGGCACGCAAGTGGATGCCATCCTAAATTCTTTGTCCTCTTCCTTCAATGCGTTCACAATGAACTACAACATGAATAAGCTAAATGTCAGCGTCCAGGAACTCAGCAATATGTTGCAGAGAGCCGAGGATCTACTCAAGAAGGATGAGCCTGTGGTTATGCTTGCTGAAACTAACAAATTAGGCAAGAAAAAGAGAAAGGCAAAGAAGCCTCAGAAGAAAGCTACCAAACCTAAGAAGCAGAAGAAGAACAAGGCATATGATGTCTGTCACTTCTGCAAGCAGACCGGCCACTAGAAGAGGAACTGTCCTGCCTACCTGGAATCTAAGAAAGGTAATATCGAAACTTGTGTCATAGAAACTAATATGATAGTTACTTCTGTGTCCTGGTGTGTTGACTCCGGGGCTTCAACTCATGTGTGTAACTCACTGCAGGGGTTCAAAGTTAGCAGAAGATTGAGTGAAGGTGAAGTGACACTCTTCTTGGGAACGACTGCAAGCGTTGCAGCTGCGGCAATAGGAACCGTAGAATTAGTTTTTAAAGAAGGAGTCCTTGTACTTAAAGATTGTCTTTATGTACAGAACTTGAGAAGGAATTTAATTTCTGTTTCAAAATTGTGTGCTGATGGATATACTGTTTACTTTAGTAATATGATTACTGTTAAACGGAATAATAAATTCATCGCATGCGGGGAACTAGAGAACGGTCTCTATGTTCTGCATCCTTCTTTGGAAACTAACTTAACCGAAACTACGTCGGTCGAAAATCCCAAGAAAAGGAATCGTAATACAATAAGTCCCACGTGCCTCTGGCATTACCGACTTGGTCATATCGGTATTGACCGAATCACAAGGCTGGTAAAGGATGGTCCTTTGGATTTTCTAACCGTAGAAAATCTTCCCACTTGTGAACCTTGCCTCCAAGGTAAGATGACTAAGCAGCCATTTGACGGTAAGCCTGAAAGATCTGCAGGCACACTTGACCTAATACATACTGATGTATGTGGTCCCCTGAGTGTTAGGACACGGAATCAACACGTGTACTTCATCACCTTTACAGATGATTTTTCACGATATGGTTACGTGTACCTAATGAGACATAAGTCTGAATCATTTGAAAAGTTCAAAGAATTCAGACAGGAAGTCGAGAAACAGTTAGGGAGAGAAATTAAGGCCCTTCGATCAGATCGAGGTGGCGAGTATCTCTCTGACGAATTCAGGGACTACTTAAAGGCCAATGGGATAGTGTCACAACTAGCTCCTCCTGCTACACCTCAACTCAACGGTGTTTCAGAGAGGAGGAATAGGACCTTGTTGGACATGGTCCGGTCACTTCTCGTACGCTCAGAACTACCCACATCCTTTTGGGGATACGCATTAGAGACTGCTATCTACGTGCTGAATCGGGTTCCAACCAAATCAGTTCCGGAAACTCCATATGAGCTTTGGACCGGAAGGAAGCCAAGTGTAAGACACTTGAAGATTTGGGGTTGTCCTGCACACGTTAAAAGAACAAGTGCGGACAAGTTGGAATCTAAAACCAGTCGTTGCCTATTTATAGGCTACCCAAAGGATTCGGTGGGTTATCTATTCTATGACCCAAGTGAGCAGAAAGTGTTCTGCAGTCGAAACGCCCAATTCTTAGAAACTGATTACATCCTGGACACCCATCGTCAGGAAATAGTTCTTGATGAGGAGAGCTCAGGAGCAGTGGGAGATGTCCCACGAGTTCCAGGTAATGACCAACCTAGAAGGTTCACCCGGGTATCCAGACCACCAGTCCGATATGGTTATGACCAGGATAGTTACTTGGTGGAAGCCTTGACTAGTGAAGAGGATCCCGTGACTTACGCGGAAGCTATGTTAGACATAGACTCCCAGAAGTGGGTGGAGGCCATGAGAGCTGAAATGGACTCAATGGAGACCAATGGAGTCTGGACTCTGGTGGATCTGCCCTCCGGGGTAAAAGCAATTGGTTGCAAAGGGATCTACAAGAGGAAGAAGGGCCCCGATGGCAGGATTGAGACCTTTAAAGCTCGTTTGGTGGCGAAAGGGTATACTCAGAAAGAAGGCATCGACTATGAGGAAACCTTTTCGCCGGTGGCCATACTTAAATCCATTAGGATCCTGCTAGCTATAGCAGCGTACCATGATTATGAGATTTGGCAAATGGATGTCAAAACAGCGTTCCTGAATGGAGATCTTAGTGAAGATATCTACATGCAGCAGCCGCAAGGCTTCATTGCTGCTGGTCAGGAACACATGGTATGTAAACTTAATAGATCCATATATGGACTTAAGCAGGCTTCTAGGAGTTGGAACATCCGTTTTGATTCTGCAGTCAAAACGTTTGACTTTGAGCAGAATCCGGATGAGCCTTGTGTTTACAGGAAATCCAGTGGGGATAAGATCACCTTTTTGGTCTTGTATGTGGACGATATCCTACTCATTGGGAATGATGTAGGAATGTTGACTTCGGTCAAGGTATGGCTATCGCAGCAGTTCTCCATGAAAGATCTTGGAGAAGCTTCATACATACTGGGTCTTCGACTCTATAGAGATAGATCGAAGCGGATAATTGGATTATCCCAGGCTGCTTATATTGACAAGATTGTCAAAAGATACAGCATCGAAAACTCCAAGAAAGGAAACGTTCCTTTCAGGCACGGAGTCACTCTCTCCAAGAAGATGTCTCCCAAGACTTCTGAGGAGATTGAGAGCATGAGAGACATTCCCTATGCCTCAGCTGTAGGGAGCATCATGTATGCCATGTTGTGCACTCGCCCGGACATAGCTCAGGCGGTGAGTGTGGTAAGCAGATTCCAGGCAAACCCAGGACAGGAGCATTGGACTGCTGTGAAGAACATACTCAAATACCTTCGAAGGACGAAAGAGTTTTGTCTGGTATTCGATGGTAGTTCACTGCAAGTTCTAGGGTATACCGATGCCGATTTCCAGTCGGATCCAGATGATAGAAAGTCTACATCTGGGTATGTTTTCACGATAGGATCGTGTGCTGTTTGCTGGAAAAGCAGCAAACAGGGGTCCACTGCAGACTCCACAACCGAGGCCGAGTACATTGCCGCAAGTGAAGCTGCCAAGGAAGCCGTGTGGATGAAGAAATTCATACACGAATTGGGAGCGATTCCATCCAGCACATCACCCATCCCGTTGTTGTGTGACAACAATGGAGCGATCGCCCAAGCTAAGGAGCCTCGGGCCCACTCGAAGTCATAGCACATCGAGAGGAAGTACCATGTACTGCGGGAGATCGTTGGTAGAGGGGACGTCCTAATTCAAAAGGTAGCATCAGCGGATAATGTGGCAGACCCATTGACTAAGCCACTGACACAGAAGGTGTTTGAGAAACACGTGGAAAGTATGGGACTCCGGCTTGTACCAGATTGGACCTAAGTGCAAGTGGGAGCTGTTAGACAGTTTATGTATGCCCTTAGCTTCAATCTAATTTGATGTACTTTTGTTATTTAGTGGAAATAAATAAAGTGCATGTTTGATTCATGTTGTTTGGTTTAATTCTGTGTAAAACCCTAAAACTGGACATTTGTAGAGACTCATGTTAGTTTTAAATGTTCACAGCCGTTGGATAAGTCTGGGGAGATTTATCCTGCCAAGGCTGATGCTGGTGTGCTACCAAGTGTTGGGATGGCCTGTCTCAGCCATCAGGGTAAGACCCGAGGCACATGCAGTATGGGATTACTTGAATCCTTGAACCGGACCAGATTTCCAGTCTTGCCCTGGACCTTGGAGATAGATGGGCAAAACTGGAAAGTTACACCTGACCCCTAGACTCGATTATGACACTTCACTAGGTGCTGGATCAGGCTGCCTTTGATATGCCAATCAGTGAGATCCTTAGTGGGGATCAAAACCTGGGTATGTTGGGGCAGTTTGAGAATTCATCTAAGTGGGTGGTCATAGTGACAGAATCAGCCACTTTGTCGGACAAAGGGTAATGATCGGAAATGCACTCTCTCTGATGGAAACCAAACTGCTGGCAGTTGATTTCAATCATTGGAATTTTGTTTTGCAAAATTAATATATTTACATATATATGTACGGTTTCAAAATGTTTGCAAATGGTTTTAATTCCCGGGATCCATGTGAGAGGAGAGTGCGGCACTGTTCCTTGCAGCCGAGGGAGAGGTCCTCTCTTGTCGGGCAGTGCTTGATCATTAAGGGCTGAGAGGTTAAGTGTAAGACCATTTAGGATAATACCTGATGGGCTAATCTTGCACCTGCCCACAGTCCCTGGGTTTTTATAAGATGGCTGGCCCAGGGACCACTTAATGTAAGTGTTGGACCCATAGGGTCCATACGATGGACTCAAGGGGTTCATTGAGTTTTTCAGTGAATTCGGCTGGGCCTTGTATTAAAGGCCAGGCCGAACCCATGTGGCTGGTGTGTAGATCAATGCTTGGGTCCCATGCCATACAAAGAAACCCAACTGGGCAGCAGATTGGAAGCTAATTAAACACTGAACACTTAATGGGCCAAAAGCCCATTTCGAGGTGGGCTGATATGATCACCCATCCAGGGGACGAATTTTAGATTGAAGTTAGTAAAAGGATTGGGCTCTTAGCTCTATCCACTCTTAGAGACCAAATTCAAATCAGATTTGAATCTGGTAACCTCCTGATAAGATCAGGAGTAAGCTAACTCTATCTGGGAAAGGGATTAAGATCATCCCCTATCCAAATACTAATTTGGATTGGGATAACTCCTAAGGAGGAGATTTCTTAATCAAGAAGAAAGGAGGAGATATCGAACCAACTAAGAGGAAGAAATATCAGATTTCGAACCAAGCAAGATCGCAAGAAGGGTTCCTGCGATTTGAGATTAGATCTCATACTCTCCAGAAAAGAAAAACAGTTCAGCCTTTTTTGTTTTCTGGAGATCTCCTCCTGCCGCCGCCATCTGCAATATTGCAAGATTCGATCTTTGCAGAAAAGAAAGTCAAGAAACCAGTTCTTGACATCAGTCTTGCAAGAAAGACTGAAAGAATTCAGTGTTTAGTACATCCAGGGGATTCTTGTGAAGGATCTAGTGTGTAGGACGCACCCTGCTGGTTCTGTTCCATCCACAGCTGTGTCATCTTCAGCAGGGACAGATCTTGGAGCATTCTTTGGGCGTGAACACCGACTTTGGGAGATACTGCTTTTCCGGATCAGGTATAATCCTCCCATTTATCTTTTGGTACAGATCTGGTTTGATTAGGGTTCAAGTAGATCCTTGAATATTGTATTCTAAATTTAGGGAATATGATTCCCAGTTGGGAGAAGGTAGGAAATTTTTGAAATTCGTCCACCCATTCCGCAACCTTTATGGCGTCCATTAGATGGATCCTACCATTCTTTCAGGACCGAACCCATGGTTCGGTGGGGTCTGTTCTCAGCCCCATGGGTCACATTTTTAGTGGCCTAAATTCTGTTATGGGCCAAGGGTTTGATGGCCCATTACATGATACAATTCGGCCCTCCCTTGTAAGACCTAATTTCTGCTAAGTTAAAGCAACATCAGCCCAGCTTATAGCATAACAGCTATATGGGCCGAACTGCATTTTGCAATTTAGCGCATATACCTAGATGTTATTATTTGATAATACATGGGCTTAATGGGTTGATTGTGTGTTAACTTAAATTAATTAGGATATTTACAGGTTATTTATTGATTTGATCAATTTATGGATGTGAATGCATGTGATGTGTTGAATGTGCTTCGCACATGGACCATAAGTATTTGGCCCATGTTTATTTGTATGTGGCTCTTTGCGCACACCATGGCTGAATGCACATCATTGTCATGATGTCCACAAATCATTGGATTATCTCCCTTTTCAATGGGCCCCTAATCAGTTCTTCCCAAGAGGAACCCTGTGAAACCCTAGTTCGTTTGGGCCCATTTGAATCTGACTTTATGAAAGTCAGCCGGAGCCACTTTTGTTTGAATTAAATCAAATCTAGGGATTATTTTAATTTTTTCCCTCCAGTTAATATAAGTGCAAGTGATAGGGAATTTCATATAATGAATTTTCTAAAGGCCTTCCATTATTAGTATGAAGGTGGGCTGAATCGGCAATGAGGAGATGCACCATAAAATTGGTATTTCCATTTGCTGGTCCATTTGGCTAGATTGTTGATTGCTTCATGAGATGATAGGGGCGTCATAGACCGATGTGGTAGAGGCATATTTTAAAATGGAAGACTCTTTCACGGTACCTTGGGGTCCATGATATGACGGGTCAGCACTTACTAGACAGAAAGGTTTAACCTAAAATGGCAATGAACCTTGTCTGATAGAGGTCAAAGGGAAAGATCATTGGATGAGCAGATATGATCCTTCACAAAAAGTGGTGGGGTTTTGCAGCTGAAATAGTTGGCTCCATGCACCTATGTGATTTCCCACATTTCCAAAGACATGTATCGTGTCTTTGTCACTGAGATAGGAGGGAAATCTTAGATATGAATAAATGGAGATGGAACATAGATAAAAGACCTTTCTATGTAATTAACATGATCCTTCTTGTAACCTTTCTATGTAATTCGTCAATTTGTTGGATGATAATAAGCTTAAGGCACCCAATTATGCTAACTAGTTTCAAAACCTTAACTTGGTTCTGACGTCCGAGAAATTGGACAAGGTTAACAAGAACTCTACTTCGGAACGTCTAGGTGACAGGGCTTTTGAGGCTCACAGAAGAGAGTATAAGGAATGGGAAGAGAAAAACTCTCTTGCCCAGTGTTACATCATAGCATCTTTAGATAATGCTATCTAGAAGCAATTTGATAAGATCAAAGTCTCTAAAGACATCCTGAATAGTCTAAAGACTATGTACGAGGAGCAGAATCATTCTTTACCGACAAAACGTCCTCAAATTGTTGATGACCACCCAGATGACCGAGAGCCAACAGGTCTGTGACCATTGTTTAAAAATGATGGGTTGTATTAATGAACTGGAGGCTCTTGGTTCTCAACTAGATGAGGACACCAAAGCTGATGCAATCTCAAACTCTCTCTGCCTCCCTCCTTCAATCAATTTGTCATGAACTACAACATGAACAAGTTAAAAGTTAGCCTTCAGGAACTCGGCAATATGTTGTAGAGGTCCAAAGAATTGATAAAAAAGGATAATCTGATAGCCATTCTTGTTGAAGTTGGCAAGTCAAGCAAGAGAAAGATGAAAGGCAAGAAGAGGCATTAAAAGAAAGCAAGCAATCCGAGAAAGCAAAAGAAGGACAAAGCATCAGATATGTCACTTTTATAAACAGACTGGGCACTAGAAGAGGAACTACCCTCAATATCTAGAGACCAAGAACAAAGAAGGTAATTTTGTATCTCTTGTCATAGAGACCAATATGTTGGTCACTTCTGCATCCTCGTGTATTGACTCTAGGGCTTCTACTCAGGCAAGTAACACATTGAAGGGGTTCAAAATAAGCAGAAGGGTGAGTGATGATGAAGTAACGCTTTACTTGGGGACATCAGCAACAGTTATAGTTATAGCCATAGGAACTATAGATTTAATTTTCAGAGAAGTTGTTACGCTTAAAGATTGTTTTTATGTACCTACTTTGAGAAGAAATCTAATTTTTGTTTCAAAATTGTGCAAGGATGCTTATTCTATTTTGTTTAGTAATACGATTACTATTAAACTGAATAACAAATTCCTCACTTATGAAGAACTTGAGAATGGTCTCTATGTCCTCCATCCTTCTCTGGAAACAAACATAACCGAAACTACGTCAAAAATTATCCCCAAGAAAAGATCGGGTGATATGGTTGATCCCACGTGCCTGTGGCATTACCGATTTGGCCACATTAATATAGATCATATCACAAGGTTGGTAAAGGATGGTCCTCTGGATTTTCTAACTGTAGAACATCTTCCAACTTGTGAACCTTGCCTTCAGGGTAAGATGAAGAAACGGCCATTTACGAGAAAGCCTGAAAGATCTACGAGCACACTTGACCTAATACATACTGATGTTTGTGGTCTCATGAATGTTAGAACACATAATCAGCATGTTTATTTTATAACCTTTACTGATGACTTCTCTCGGTATGGTAACGTGTACCTAATGAGACATAAGTCTGAATCCTTTGAAAAGTTCAAAGAGTTTAGACAAGAAGTCGAGAAACAATTAGGAAGACAGATGATCGAGGAGGCGAATATCTCTCCAATGAACTCAGGGACTACTTAAAAGACAATGGGATTGTATCACAGTTAACTCCTCCTGCTACACCATAATTAAACAGTGTATTGGAGAGGAGAAACCAGACTCTATAAGATATGGTCCGTTCAATTCTCAGCCATTCAGAACTACTTATATCTTTTTGGAGATATGTTAGACTGTGTATGCCCTTAGTTTCAATCAGATTAATGTACATTTGACATTTATTGTAAATGAATAAAAGTACATAATTGATTCCTGTTATATCTGGTATGTTTCTATGTAATTACCCTTAAACTGGACACTTATGAGACTTGTGTTAGTTAAGAATGTCCTCAGTCGTTGGATAGACCTGGGGAGGTTTATCCGGCCAAGGCTGACACTAATGTGTTGCCAAGACGGTTAGGGTGGCTTGTCTCAGCTGCCAGGGTTAGACCCGAAGCACATGTAGTGTGTATTTGTTAGAAACACTAAACCGGACCAATTTCCAGTTGTGCTTTGGACCTTGGAGACTGATGGGCAAAACTAGAAAGTTACACCTAACCCCTAGACTCGATTATGGTACTACACTAGGTGTTGGATTGGGCTGTCTTTGATTTGCCAATCAGTGAGATCCTTAGTAGGGGTCAAAACCTAGGTATGTTGGGACAGTCCAAGAATTCACCTGAGTGAGTGATCATAATAACAGAATCAGCCCCTTTGTTGGACAAAGTGAATGATTGGGGATAGCACTCTCTTTGATGAAACCTAAACTGCCAGTAGTTAATTTCAAACTTGTTTGAGATTTATTTTGAAAAATATATTTATATATATATATATATATATTATGTTTTATGAAAAATGTTTGCAAAGATTTTAATTCCTATGATCCATCCGAGTAGAGAGTGCGACAGTGTACCTTGCAGCCGAGGGAGAGGACCTCTCTTGTTGGGCAGTGTTTGATCATTATGGGCTAAGAGGTCAAGTGTAAGACCATTTTGGGCTTTTATACCTGATGGGCTAATCTCAATTAAGTCCATAGTCCTTAGGCCTTCATAAGGTGGTTGGACTCAATAACCATTTAGTGTAAATGTCGGGCCTGTTAAGAGCCCATACTGATGGGCTCAAGGGTTCACTGTATTCAGTAGTGAATTCGGCCAGGCCTTGTAACAGAGGCTAGGCTGAAACCATATGGCTTTTAGGAAGATCAATGTCAGAGTCCCATGCCATACAAAGAGAGTCAAGTTATCCAGTAGTTAAAAGGGAAGTGAG
The DNA here is from genome assembly GCF_055504915.1 of Nelumbo nucifera. NCBI lineage: Eukaryota > Viridiplantae > Streptophyta > Magnoliopsida > Proteales > Nelumbonaceae > Nelumbo > Nelumbo nucifera. Next base: position 43,588,912 of record NC_142655.1, read on the forward strand.
CCTGCAAGACTAATGGGCCTAAAGCCCATAACGAACTAGACTAATTAAGAAGTCACATGACAGTTTAAGCAATCATGTGACTTAGGCGAATTTGGGTTTAGATCTGGGTTTGGATCAGCAAGAGGATAAGATAAGTCTTATTCCACTTAAGAGTTCATATCCAAATAAATATTTGGATCAAAGAATTCCTCCTAATAGGATTAGGAGAGTTGATCATGAAGGCTTATAAATAGAGAGGGCGAACTGCTTTATTTTTCACCTTTCTGCATTGAGTTCTCTCCCTCTGTTCTTGCCGCCCTACCCTATTCGATCTCCAGTTTCTTGAACTGATCAAGATTGGATCTTGATTTTGATTTTTGCTAGAAAAATCATATTTAATTCTTGCTCACCATCCCTTGCTTGATCCTCGCTAAAGTATTGTAGTTCTTGCTCACAAGCTCGGATCGTTTAAACCAGATCATATATTTTCCTAACATAAATCGAAAAATTTTTTGCAATCAATTTATGTTAGTTGCCACCATGAACGAACCTACCAAATCATATACGAAACTGGAGGTTCAATCGGCCATAGATTATTTCCATTGAATGAGCAAGGGGCCCTTCTTGCTAATCAACAAAAATAATCCTCACAGTTAAATAGCAGAAAACATATGAATACCCATAAACAATGAACTAAAATAAAAATCAATTAGATCTCACAATATTACAGAATCAAGGCTTCCCTAACCCTTCAACCAGAAATAAAAACTTACAGACACTTCATGATGGAAACACAGCTTCTAGATGAGAAAGGGGGGCGAACTCTTGCTTCTTCCTCCTTGGTTGCTGATTTCCCTCTCTGAAGACTGAAGCTCTCTTGGAGGAATTGATGCCTTGGGTGCTGGTCTGCCCCCCTTTATATAGGTTTGGGGAGAGGGCTGCTCTCCAACTCCCTTAAGGAGATTATCCTCAAACTAGAAAGTCATAATCTAATTTGAACTTATCCTATCTAACTCTTATCTCTTATCTTTCTAGGATTACAATTTGAGAATTTAAATCTGATAAAACTCTGTTATTGAGATTACATTCAACTTCTATTCTAATGGGACTCTTGGATTTTGAATTCGAACTGGGCTTCTTTAACAATTCGGGCTTGCTTCCAGACTCTTCTGCGAAATGGGCTTCAGCTTATGAAATGGGCTTTGCTGCGAAATTACTCTGACTTTGGGCCCGAATTCGTCTTTGATGCGGACCGATTCTGCCAAAACCCAAAACATAAAGGTTGTGGTTTTTTCCTTATCTTTCCAGTGCTTCTTGAATTGTCCAAATCGGAGTCTAGAATTGAAAGTTATGCCCAGATCACTGATCGGTGCCGAAACTGTGCAAAATCATCTTATTAGCCTTGTTTTCTTCCAATTGCCTTCTTGCTTGCCCTGAATCGAAATACAAGAGTAATGAGTCCAATTAGGTACCAATTAAGTATAAAATACTGAATATTGAGGGATAAAGATATGACAAATTTTATTCTCATCACATATGGATATCAAAACCGCGTTCCTGAACGGAGATCTTACTAAATATATCTATATGCAGCAATCGCAAGGCTTTATTGCTACTGGTCAAGAACACATGGTGTATAAACTTAACCGATCCATTTATGAACTTAAGCAAGCTTCAAGAAGTTGGAACATCCGATTTGACTCTACCGTCAAACAGTTTGACTTTGAGTAGAATCCAAATGAGCCCTATGTTTATAGTAAATTAGTAGGAGATAAGGTTATGTTCCTTGTTGTGTATGTAGATGACATTCTGCTCATTGGGAATGATGTAGGAATGTTGACTACGGTGAAGGTATGGCTTTCAGAGCAATTCTCCATGAAAGATCTTGGAGAGGCCTCCTACATCTTGGGACCTTGACTCTATAGAGATAGATTGAAGAGGATAATAGGATTGTCCCAGTTTATTTACATTGACAAGATTGTCAACAGATACAACATGGAGAACTCCAAGAAAGGATTTGTCCCTTTCAGACATGGAGTCACTCTCTGGTGGGTGCCGAACCCAACCAAAGATAAATAGTCTTGCTCTGGGATAATAATTTGTAGATAGTGATGAACAAGGTCGTTCTCCACAGGGATTGAGTGGATTTATTTCCATGTAGATGGATTAAGGGGGGTTTGTAAAGCTAAGGAAAACAAGTAAATAGCAAAAAATAACAGAAAACAAAAGATCAAATCGATGGGAGAAAATTTCCACTTGAAGGGACAAGTTCAGCTTTGATTCGTAGCATTAATCCTTGATGCAAAGATAGATTCATATGTTTATGAATAAATTGGTTATAGCTATTAACAAGCTCTAACAGACAACCTCTACTCTTATTATTCGACAACCAAAATAAGCTCTTTGATTGCTTCCCTTATTAATAGGCAGTCCTAAACAAGCTCTTAGGATTTAACCTATTAATAGCATTAAGAGGGGAGAGACCCAATTCTGTTCAACGATCTCACAAGCTCGGACCGTTTAAACTAGATCATGCATTTTCCTAACATAGATCGAAAACTTTTTTGCAATCAATTTATGTTAGTTGCCACCATGATCGAACCTACCAATCATATACGAAACTGGAGGTTCAATCGGCCATAGATTATTTTCATTGAATGAGCAAGGAGCCCTTCTTGCTTAATCAACAAAAATAATCCTCACAGTTAATTCGCAGAAAACATATGAATACCCATAAACAATGAACTGAAATAAAAATCAATTAGATCTCACAATGCTTATAGAATCAAGGCTTCCCTAACCCTTCAACCAGAAATAAAAAGTTACAGACACTTCATGATGAAATCGCAGCTTCCAGATGAGAAAGGGGAGACGAACTCTTGCTTCTTCCTCCTTGGTTGCTGATTTCTCTCTCTGAAGACTGAAGCTCTCTTAGAGGAATTGATGTCTTGGGTGCTGGTCAGCCCCCCCTTTGTATTGATTTTGTTAGACAGTGTTGTATGCCCTTAGCTTCAATCAGAATGATGTACTTTATGAGTTTATTGTAAATGAATAAAAGTGCATATTTGATTCATGTTCCCTTGGTATGTTTCTGTGTAATACTCTTAAACTGGACACTTAATGAGACTCGTGTTAGTTTAGAATGTTCACAACTAGTGGGTCGGTCTGGGGAGATCTATCCTGATAAGGCTGACACTGTGGTGCCACCAAGTCGGTTGGGGTGGCCTGTCTCAGCTACCAGGGTGAGACCCCAGGCACATACAATGTAGGATTAATTGAATCTTTGAACTGGACCAGATTTCCAGTATTGCCCTAGACCTTGGAGATTGATGGGCAAAACTGGAAAGTTACACCCGACCTCTAGACTCGATTATGACACTGCACTCGGTGTCAGATTGGGCTGTCTTTGATGTACCAATCAGTGAGATCCTTAGTGGGGGTCAAAACCTAGGTATGTTGGGACAGTCTTAGAATTCATCTGAGTGGGTGATCATAGTGAGGATCAGCCCCTTTGTCGGACAAAGGTAATGATCAGGGATGCACTCTCACTGATGGAAACCATGACTATCAGCATCCGATTTCAATCATTGAGATTTGTTTTGCAAAGTATATTTTATTTGAGATATAAAAGTATATATATTATAGTTTCTAAAATGTTTGCAAGAAGGTTTTAATTCCCGGGATCCATATAAGTAGAGAGTGCAACACTGTTCCTTGCAGCCGAGGGAGAGGTCCTCTCTTGTCGGGTAGTGTATGATCATTATGGGCTGAGAGGTTAAGTGTAAGACCATTGAGGATAATACCTGATGGGCTAATCTTGCATCTGCCCACAGTCCCTGGGTGTTACAAGGTGGCTTGGCCCAGGGATCACTTAGGGTAAGTGTTGGGCCCATAGAGCCCATTTGATGGGTTTCAGGGGGTGCACTGTCCATAACAGTGTAGTCGGCCAGGCCTTGTAACAAAGGCTGGGCCAAACCCATGTGACTGATGTGCAGATCAATGCTTGGGTCCCATGCCATACAAGGAAGCCCAACTGGGCAGCAGTTAGGAAGGTTAAGTGAGCACATAAGCTTAATGGGCCTAAAGCCCATTTCGAACTGGGCAATTTAATTAGTTAATTATGGGGCGAATTCTGAGATAGATTAGCAGATAGAATAGGGTCTTGACCCTATCCACTCAGAGAGTCCAGATCTGAATGTGATTCTGATCTAGAAACCTCGTAATGAGATTAGGAGAAAGCTAATCTAATCTGCAGATAAGATAAGGGTTTATCCTTATCACCTAAAGAGAGGGCTGATCCAAATATGATTTGGATAAGCAGCTCCTAATTGGATTAGGAGCTGATCCTTTGGGTTTACAAAAGAAGGAAGAGGTGGCAGCCTTTAGAAGAATGAGATATTCACATCCTCTTTAGTGCTGAAAAACACAGAAGAAAGAATTAAGCAACCCTACAGAATTTTTTCTTGCCACCCTGTTTGCCAGTTCGATCTCCAGTTGTGGGAGAAGTCAAGATTCGATCTTGACATCAGTTCTTTGAGAAAGAATTGATAGGAAGTTGTGCTCATGTGCCATCTTGCTGTTTCTTGCGAAGGACAGAATTTTTGAAGAAGAATATTGTTGATTCTGCTCCATCCTGCACTGCGCCATCTTCAGTGGGAGCAGTCTTTGGATCCTTCCTTGGGCGTGAACACCTTCATTGGGGGATACTATTTCTCCGTATCAGGTATAATCCTCTCCTACTCCTTTTGGTTCAGATCTGGCTAAGTTTATGGTTCAAGAATGATCATTGAGAATATGATTTTCTGAGTAGGGAATGCGATTCCTAGTTGAAGGGAGAGAAAAATTTTTGAAATTCGCCCCCTTTATTCCGCAAGATTTGGGGAGAGGGATGCTCTCCAACTCCCTTAAGGAGATTATCCTCAAACTGGAAAGTCCTAGTCTAATTTGAACTTATCATACCTAACTCTTATCTCTTATCTTTATAGGATTACAATTTGAAAATTTAAATCTGATAAAACTCTTTTATTGATATTACATTCAACTTCTATTCTAATGGGACTCTTCTGCGGAATGGGCTTCAGCTTGTGAAATGGGCCTTGCTGCGAAATTGCTCCGACTTTGGGCCTGATTTTTTCTTCAATTCCGACCGAATCTGTAAAAACTCAAAACATAGAAGTTGTGGGCCTTTTCCTTATCTTTCCAATGCTTCTTAAATTGTCAAAATCGGAGTCCGGAATCGAGAGTTATGATCAGATCACTGATCGGTGCCGAAACTATGCAAAATCATCCGATTAGCCTTGTTTTCTTCCAATCGCCTTTTTGCTTGCCTTGAATTGAAATACAAGAGTAATGAGTCCAACTAGGTACCAATTAAGTGTAAAATACTGAATATTGAGGGATAAAGATATGACAAATTTTATTCTCATCACTCTCTCCAAGGGTTTATCTCCCAAGACTCCCGAGGAGATTGAGGGCATGAGAGAGGTTCCCTATGCCTCAGTCGTAAGGAGCATCACGTATGCCATGTTGTGCACTCGGCCTGACAATGCTCAGGCTGTAAGTGTAGTAAGCAGATACCAGTCAAACCCAGGACAAGAGCATTGGACTGCTATAAAAAACATACTCAAATACCTTCAGAGGACAAAATATTTTTGTCTGGTATTCGATGGTAATTCATTACAGATCGTCAGGTATACTGACACCGACTTCCAGTCAGACTCAGATGATAAAAAGTCTACATCTGGTTACACCTTCACGATGGGGTTCTATGAAGTAAGAAAAATAGTCCATGACTAAGGCCAAGCACATTGTCATAAGTAAGGATACCTAATGGATGAAGTTGTTCATCCTAGAAATTGGAATCCTACCATATCACCCATTCCACTGTTGTGTGACAACATTGGATCTACAGGAGATTGTTGGTGGAGGGGACATCCAAATTCAAAAGATAGTATCAGTGGAGAATGTGGCAAACCCATTGAATAATACACTGACACAGAAAGTGTTTTGAGAAACATGTGGACAATTTGGGACTGAGGCTTATACCTAATTGGACCTATGTGCAAGTGGGAGTTGTTAGATAGTGTATGCCCTTAGCTCCAATCAGATTGATGTATAGATCCATCTATTGTAAATGAGAGAAAGTACATAAATGATTCATATTATATCTGGTGTGTTTCTGTGTAACTACCCTTAAACAGGACACTTATGTGACTCGCGTTAGTTTACAATGTTCATACTCATTGGATAGACCTGGGGAGGTTTATCCTACCAAGGCTAACACTAATGTGCTGCCAAGTCGGTTGTGGTGGCTTGTCTCAACTACCAGGGTTAGACTCGAAGCAAATGTAGTGTATGTTTACTTGAAACACTGAACCCAGACCATTTTCCAATTATGCCCTGGACCTTGGAGACTGGTGGGCAAAACTAGAAAGTTACACCTAACCCCTAGACTTGATTATGGTACTACACTAGGTGTTGGATTGGGTTGTCTTTGATATTCCAATCAGTGAGATCCTTAGCAGAGGTCAAAACCTGGGTATGTTGGGGCAGTTTGAGAATTAACTCGAGTGGGTGATCATAGTGATAGAATCAACCCCTTTGTTGGACAAAGTGAATGATCGGGGGCTGCACTCTCTCTGATGGAAACCAAAGCTGTCGGCAGTCGATTTCAACCGTGTTTGAAATTTGTTTTGCAAAATATATTTATATGAATATATATATATATACATATTATGTTTTATGAAAAAGGTTTGCAAAAGGTTTTAATTTCTGGGATCCATCCGAGAAGAGGGTGTCACACTGTACCTTGCAGCCGAGGGAGAGGTCCTCTCTTGTCGAGTAGTGTTTGATCATTAAGGGTTGAGAGGTTAAGTGTAAGACCATTTAGTTCTATTATACCTAATGGTCTAATATCACTTAAGACCACTATTTCTGGGCCTTCATAAGATGGCTGGACTCAATGACCATTTAGTGTAAATGTTGGGCCCATTAGGAGCCCATACTAATGGACTTAGCGGTTCACTATGTTTACCATTGAATTCGGCCAGGCTTTGTCAAAGAAGCTAAGCTGAACCCATATGACTTTTGTGATATCAATGTTAGGGTCCCACGCCATACAAAGAGAGCCAAGTTAGCCAACAATTAATAAAGGGACGTGAGCCACCTGTTTAATGGGCCTAAAGCCAAAAGATTAATTGGATTATTTAGGGTTAGCGAATTTGGGTATGAATATGGGTTTTGATCAGTAGATAAGGATAAGAGGATAAGTCTTATCCACTTTAAGAGTTTAGACCCAAATAAAGATTTGGATTAGGAAACTCTTAATTAGATTAGGAGAGCTCTTTAAGATCTATATAAATAGAGGAGGGCGAACTGCTAAAAGGTTTACACACACACTGCTCTCAGTTCTCCCCCTCCTTCTGCTCTTGCCGCCATATACCCTATTCAATCTCCTTCTGCTCTTACCGCCATATACCCAATTCAATCTCCTTCTGCTCTTGCCGCTATATAACTGATAAAGATCTATATAAATAGAGTTGGATTGCAGTTCTTTATGAAGGACTGCATTGTTGAACATGCTTCATCTTAAGCTGCGCCATCTTCAATGGAAGCGGGTTTTGGTACCCCCTTTGGGTGTGAACACCTACTTTGAGAGCTACACGTGTGGATTCCGTATCAAGTATTGCTCTCACTTTGTTTTGGTTTTAGATCTGGTCCAATTTGGATCAAGAATGATCCTTGAAAAATGTAGTTTTTCTAAAACTGGGAATATGATTCCTGAAAGGGTGAAAAGAAATTTTTGAAATTTCGCCTAGCCACCCTTCATGGTTCAGCCATCCATATGATGGATCTCCCTTCCCTTCATAGATATATTAAAAGGCTATATAGATATCTTAAAAACCTTGTGGAATCGAGGTAAATTTGCATAAATTGGATGCTTTTTGAAAAATGTCCCTTCCTTGGTAAAAACCTTGTGGAGTCGAGGTAAACTTGTGAAAACTGGATACTTTTTGAAAAGAAGGCCCTCCTAGGTAAAAATCCTTGTGGAGTTGGCGTAAATTTGCGAAAACTGGATACTTTTTTAAAAAAAGTCCCCTCTTAGGTAAAAGCCTTGTGGAGTCAAGGTAAGTTTGCGAAAACTAGATATTTTTGAAACATAACCCCTCCTAATTAAAAATCTTGCAGAGTTGAGGTAAATTTGCGAAAAACTATATATTTTTTGAAAAACTAGCCCCCTAGGTAAAAACCTTGTAGAGTTGGGGTAAATTTGCAAAAGCTAGATACTTTTTGAATGAAAGGCCCTTCCTAGGTAAAAACCTTGCGGAATAGGGTTAAAAACCACAAAGAAAAACAAGTGACGATAAATTGATCAATCATCAAGATTAGTAGGACAAAAGGATCAAACTTTTTGCAATGCAACAATCACAAAACCCCAACAAATATCTTTTATTTTTTTTGTTTGTTTTTTTATAACATTTTGAAAGATTTTAATAACATAGTTCAAGTTTTAATAGAGGTCCTAAAATTGATATATCATAACTACTCTTTGATATAGCACAATGTGAAATAATTGTTAAAGAGTTTCAGACATTATTTATCCTTCATTCTTTCATTCTCTCTCTCTCTCTCTCTATCTATCTATCTATCTATCTCTCTTTATTTTGCTCTTTTTTTGTTTTTCTTTTCTTTCTCCTTTCTTTATTTTTATATTATGATTTATATCATCTCCATTTACTTAATTAAAATACTAGTGCAGGTCAAAGAAATGAGACTTTCAAACGGGATTTCTGACACGGGTTAAAGCATAGAGACGAACATGACCAATGGGATTTCTGACGTGAATCAAAGCATAGAGGCCGACATGACCAATAGGATTTCTAACACGGGTCAAAGTATAGAGGCTGCCATTACCAACAGGATTTTTGACACGGGTCAAAGCATAGAGGCTAACATGACCAACGGGATTTCTAGCGTGGGTCAAAGCATAGAGGCTGACATGACCAACAGGATTTCTAACATGGATCAAAGCATAAAGGCTAACATGACCAACAAAGGATAAACACGGGTCAAAGTATAGAAGCTAACATGACAAATGGAATGCATAAGTAAGCAAAATGATATAATGTGATGGTAAAGCCAAGATAGAAGTTGGGTACGCAATGAAAAGATCAAAACATCTCCTCAAATTGTGGTACAAGAAGTATTTGAATACCAAATAATGTACAAGGACATGAGATATAGGAATGGCAAGAAGGAAAAACTTTAAAACTTAAGGGCAAAAGTGCCTTCAACCTTAACTCATATGAGAGTAATCATGTCCAAATGGGTTATATCTGGTTTGCATCAAATGAGAATCTGTACCCCCTCTTCAGGATCATCACTTAAAACTCACGAACTTCAAAAGCATGCATAGTGGAATTATAAGGTGTTGAACCAAGGATTCAGTGTAGGAAAAGCCTTTATTATAGGGGGTTTGTCCTAGTTTTTCTTCAATGTAGAAAAGGTCCTCCATTGTCGGTTAAATAGGTATGTCTAGTACTAAATTACCAATTTTTCAAAGATTGAGGAGGTCTTGCTCATTAGGACGAAACAAGGCATGGGATGAATGTTACAAATGATGGTTTAAAAGGCCCAAGTTAACAATTAATGGGAGGCATCGGATGCTCGGGTCACCTTTTGGGAAATTTGATTCAGGGCCTACTCTCATCATCACATTTTTATCTTCTCTTTCTTCTTTCTTTTTTTATTGTTTTTTCTTTTTTATTAAGGCTCTCTTCATAGCCATATGGATGGATATTTCCCTTCATATTCTTTATCAATATGAATCGTGCATTCTTATTGATCATGTAGGAATTTATTTTGTGATGAAATGTAAATAGATAGGGAAAATTAGAACTAGCGTATGGGTGTCATGAAAATTCCCATAGCAATGAAATCATCTTAGCTACCCTAGTTTCTTCTAACTATTTTTTGATTCTCTATTTGTCAATCCAATATTACATTGATCTTCCTTGATAATTGTCCAATTTTCTTTGATTAACTCATTCTCAATAAAGCTACCAAAAATCCATCCCTTTTTTCCTTTTTTGTTTTTATTTTTTTGAGCTCTTGTTTGATTGCTCTAATTGCATTCTGCTTGTTTTGGCACCCACTCACTATGAAATGTTTATTGTGAAGAACATATTGATAGAATGGATCAAAGGGCTAATTAGGAGACTTTACTTCATATTATCGGGATTGAATGCACAAGGTCAAATAAGCGTCCAAAGATGGCCTCCCTTCATTTCATTACCGACTATAAGTTACATATTAAAGAAGCATATGTTGAGCATAGCCTACACCTAGTTTATTACCTTCTCACTCTAGATACAGTTAAGATTCCTTTGATGGAGCAAGTTCACTCAAATACTCTCATTATTCTCTCTTTTTTTTTCTTTTTTTTTCTTTTTTTTCTCACTTTTTTAGCCCTTTGATGATCCCTGAGGTGCATCCCAAGTATTTGACTAGTTTTCCAAAAAAAGGTCTAGTGCACGAGCTTAACTGGCTAATAAGCGATTTTTGACAATTCATAAGGTTGTAAGGAATCAAAAATGGCGAAAGATGGCCTACAGTCCTTTCTTTGATTAATCAAGAGAGCACTAGGTTAGGATGGTACCATTGTTCTGTGCCGATTCAAGCATTATTCAAAGGGAATGTACTATGCTTTGGCAGCTACAATTCTTCCCTAGTTTAGACAAAGATGATGGCTTTATTATGGGTTGGGAGGTCAAAAGGAAGTTCAACTATAGAGTTCTTGATTAACAACTAACTTTCTTTAGGCATGCTTTTGGGAATCTAAGAGGGGGCAAAATTTCCCTTTTTTTTATACGGGTAGACAACCCTGAACGTAGTTCAAACTATCTTAGGCAAGGGAAAGAGAAATGGGGGAAAAATAATACTTTATTTATGAAAGTGGCTAGACCCATGAGATGGACTGCTCTACATACCACCTTTGAAAGGAATCAAGTTGGACGTAGTTCAAAATGCCTTGGAATGGCAAAAGAGAGGAGAGCAAACTAAATGCACTAACAAAATGAAACTCTCAATGGTTATGAACTGAGTATAGAGCATTAACCCCTGCCTCATAGTTTACATTCACATTCACGCAGTTGGTTCGACACCACACCCAATACTAGCCAAAGATGACACTCAAAATATACTGACAAAAGGAAGAACAACTTAGTTCAAAGATGATTCATGAGGCTTAGAAAATGCAATGAGACCTTGATCAAATAGCTTTTGAATTGTAATCCTGAGCTGATGGCAATTATCAGTGATATGCCTTGGGCTTCTATGATAATCACAATAGGCATTCTCATCATAATGCTTTGGTTTACGCACTAACAGAGGTCTCTCTTCAGGCAACTATAAATATCCATCTTTAACCAAGGCAGATAACAACTGAGAGTGTGGACAAGGAAGTGGGGGCAACTCCTTTTATGTTTTGGGAGCTTGTTGCACCCTTGGGATGTTGTTGTTGATGTGATTGTGGATGCACTTGAGTATGCACCCTGAAAGAATGATTAGATGGAGTCCTTAAGAGGTGGTTCCCCCTACCCCAATCATCAATAGATTAATCTGGCCATGCCTAAGATATTCTATAATTCTCACTACTCCTTTCATTACTTCACTGAAGTCCTTAAGAGGTTGTGCAACCAATAGGGTATGGTAAGGACCTTTCAAAGTCTTGATAAAAAGCCTAACCATTTATTCCTTGGGCATGGGGTGTCACAGTTTGGATGCCATTTTATGCCACCTATAAGCGTAATCTAGGAAAGATTCTCTAGGATTCTGAGTCATGAACTCAAGATCTACTCGATCTGGCACTACTTCCATGTTGTAGGAAAAGTGGTCGAAAAATGCTTTAGATACTTGTTTTCATGTTCTTTTTCTCTTCATCAAGATTGGAAAACAACATTCTAACACTCCCAGTTAGGCTCTTCTGAAACATTTGGATCAGCAGCTTTTCATCAGACCCATATTGAAACATACCCCCCATAGAAGACTTTTAAGTGAGTCTATGGACAGCCTTTTCCATCATATTTCTAAAAATTAGGCATCTTGAACTTCTCGGGCAGCTTGACATCCAGGTACAAACATAACTCCTTAAAATTTGTGATTCCCAAGTTACGCACTCCCTTCACTTGCCTCATCTCTTCTTTCAATCTCTACACATCATCATTGAGGGGGTTTGGAATAGGGGAGGTGGTATAGTGAACTTGGGATCATTTTTGTTGAAAATGGTTGGAGAGGACTGGGGATAGGACTGCCCCGGAAAGCTAAAGGTTGGTTGATGTGGAGGTTGGCAGTAAGACTATTATGCAAAGTTAAAGGTTGATTGGGGTGGAGGCAGGTAGTGGAACTATTCGGCAAAGCTAAAGGTTGGCAGGGGTGGAGGTTGGTGCAATGAAGCGGTAAACACAAAAGAAGGGGGTGTAAAGGTAGTATTAGGTGTGGCATATGTAGAGAATGAAGTAGATGTGAAAGATGGGAATGTGGTTAATGTATTCATAGGTTTGAAAGCAGGAGAGGTCCCTGATATTGGTGGTTTTGTGCTTTGATTTATTGAGGAAGGAGGAGGCGGTACTAATCGGGTATGTTCTTCATGGAAACATGCAAACTGGGCTATTGTATCTTCTAACTTCTCTCAGAGTTTGAGGTATTCAGTGTATAGAACCAAGGCTAGTATGTTTGGGTCTGCTAAAACAGACAAACCTATAGATGAGGAGGTGGTTGCAAGATCATTCTTAACTAAGTCTTTTGCCATGGCTCGAGAAACCGATTGGGTTATTACATGACGGGTCAAAAGTTTAAGATTCCCAATGGCGCTCTCTTGTCAACATTGTTAGACAGTTTTGTATGCCCTTAGCTTCAATCAGAATGATGTACTTTATGAGTTTATTGTAAATGAATAAAGATACATATTTGATTCATGTTCCCTTGGTATGTTTCTGTGTAATACCCTTAAACTGGACACTTAATGAGACTCGTGTTAGTTTAGAATGTTCACAGCCAGTGGGTCGGTCTGGGGAGACCTATCCTGACAAGGCTGACACTGTGGTGCCACCAAGTCAGTTTGGGGTGGCTTGTCTCAGCTACTGGGGTGAGACCCTAGGCACATACAGTGTAGGATTAATTGAATCTTTGAACTGGACCAGATTTCCAGTATTGCCCTGGACCTTGGAGATTGATGGGCAAAACTGGAAAGTTACACCCGACCCCTAGACTCGATTATGATACTGCACTAGGTGTCGGATTGGGCTGTCTTTGATGTACCAATCAGTGAGATCCTTAGTGGGGGTCAAAACCTGGGTATGTTGGGACAGTCCGAGAATTCATCTGAGTGGGTGATCATAGTGACAGGATCAGCCCCTTTGTCGGACAAAGGTAATGATCGGGGATGCATTCTCACTGATGGAAACCAAGACTGCCGGCAGCCGATTTCAACCGTTGAGATTTGTTTTGCAAAATATATTTTATATAAGATATAAAAGTATATATATTATGGTTTCTAAAATGTTTGCAAGAAGGTTTTAATTCCCGGGATCCATATGAGTGGAGAGTGCAACACTGTTCCTTGCAGCCGAGGGAGAGGTCCTCTCTTGTCGGGCAGTGTATGATCATTATGGGCTGAGAGGTTAAGTGTAAGACCATTGAGGATAACACCTGATGGGCTAATCTTGCATCTGCCCACAGTCCCTGGGTGTTACAAGGTGGCTTGGCCCAAGGACCACTTAGTGTAAGTGTTGGGCCCATAGAGCCCATTTGATGGGTTTCAGGGGGTACACTGTCTTCAGCAGTGCATTCGGCTAGGCCTTGTAGCAAAGGCTGGGCTGAACCCATGTGGCTGATGTGTAGATCAATGCTTGGGTCCCACGCCATACAAGGAAGTCCAACTGGGCAGCAGTTTGGAAGGCTTTTTGAGTACATAACCTTAAATGGGCCTTAAGCCCATTTCGAACTGGGCTGATTTGATCAGTCATTTAAAGGGGGTGAATTCTGCAGTGGGTCAGCTAAAAGGATTGGGCTTAGACCCTATCCACTCAGAGTGTCCAAGATCTAAATGAGATTTAGATTTGGAAACCTCCTAATTATATTAGGAGATAGCTGATCTGATCTGCAGATAAGATAAGGATTATCCCTTATCACTAAGGGACTTCTAACCCAAATATGATTTGGATTAGCAACTCCTAATCTGATTAGTAGCTGATCCCTTTGAGATTATAAAAGGGGAAGGGGGCGGCAGCCTTTTACATGATCAACAACATTCTTCTCTTAAAGAAAGAGAGATTGAGAGATTTCCTGCATACTACGAGTTCTCTCCTGCCGCCACCTTCCTGCCATTGCCATTCCTTCAGTTCGATCTCCAGTTCTTGGGAGCAATCAAGATTTGATCTTGATCTCAATCTTTTGGGAAAAGATTGGTTGGAGCTGTACTCACAAGCCGTCCAGTTGATTCTTGCGAAGGGTCAAGTTCTTTTGAAGAACGTTGTTGATTCTGCTCCCTTTACTGCGCCATCTTCAGTGGGAGCAGATTTTGGATCCTTCCTTGGGCGTGAACACCTCCATTGGGAGATAGTATTTCTCCGTATCAGGTATAATCCTCTCCAACTCCTTTTGGTTCAGATCTGGTTCAGTTTATGGTTCAAGATTGATCCTTGAAAATATGATTTTCTAAATAGGGAATACGATTCCCAATTGAAGGGAGAGATAAATTTTTTGAAATTCGCCCCTTATTCCACAATCTTTGGGCGTCCATAGGATGGATCTCTCATCCCTTCAAACATAACTTAGTTTGCAAATGCTTCTTTCTCTATTCTACTTTTGCTCATAAGCACACACACACACTCTCTCTCTCTCTTTGAATTTTTTTATTATCTTTTGAAAATTTTTATTTTGTTTTCTTTTTTTTTGTTTTGATGATTTCTTTTGAATTTTTATGTTTATTTATCTATTTTTTAGGCTTTTGCACCTTTTAACCTTGATTTCTTTGTTTATTTTTATTTTTACCTTTACCTTATTTTATTTTACTGTTATTTCCCTAACACTCCCCTTCACTTCTTCTATTTTTTTTTATTTTTTTTCTTTTACTCTCTTTTCTTTCCCCCTTTTTATCCTTTTTTTAATTCCCCTTTTAATAATTATATGCTTCAACTTTCTTCTTCTTCTTGTTTCTCTTTCCTGCCCTTTTAATTCCCCCTTTTATCCTTTTTTTCTTTTACTCTCTTTTCTTTCCCCCTTTTTATCCTTTTTTTAATTCCCCTTTTAATGGTTATATGTTTCAACTTTTTTTAATTGCCCTTTTAATGGTTATATGTTGACATCCAGGTACAAGCATAACTCCTTAAAATGTGTGATTCTCAAGTTACGCACTCCCTTCACTTCCCTCATCTCTTCTTTCAATCTCTCCACATCATCGTTGAGGGGGTTTGGAATAGGGGAGCTGGTATAGTGAACTTGGGATCATTTTTTTTGAAAAGGGTTGGAGAGGACCGGGGATAGGACTGCCCCGGAAAGCTAAAGGTTGGTTGACGTAGAGGTTGGCAGTAGGACTATTATGCAAAGTTAAAGGCTGATTGGGGTGGAGGCTGGTAGTAGAACTGTTCTGCAAAGCTAAAGGTTGGCAGGGGTGGAGGTTGGTGCAATGAAGCGGTAAACACAAAAGAAGGGGGTGTAAAAGTAGTGTTAGGTATGGCATATGTAGAGAATGAAGTAGATGTGAAAGATGGGAATGTGGTTGATGTATTCATAGGTTTGAAAGTAGGAGATGTCCCTAATATTGGTGGTTGAGTGCTTTGATTTGTTGAGGAAGGAGGAGGCGGTACTGATCAGGTATGTTCTTCGTGGAAAACCGCAAACTGGGCTATTGCATCTTCTAACTGTTCTCAGAGTTTGAGGTATACAGTGTATAAAAACCGAGGCTGGTATGTTTGGGTCCGCTAAAACAGACAAACCTATAGATGAGGAGGCGGTTGCAAGATCATTCTTAACTAAGTCTTTTGCCATGGCTCGAGAAACCGATCGGGTTATTACATGACGGGTCAAGAGTTTAAGATTCCCAATGGTGCTCTCTTGTCAACATAACTTAGTTAGCAACTGCTTCTTTCTCTATTCTACTTTTGCTCATACGCACACACACACACACTCTCTCTCTCTTTGAATTTTTTTATTATCTTTTGAAAATTTTGATTTTGTTTTCTTTTTTTTTTGTTTTGATGATTTCTTTTGATTTTTTTTAATTTATCTATTTTTTTAGGCTTTTGCACCTTTTAACCATGATTTCTTTGTTTATTTTTATTTTTACCTTTATCTTATTTTATTTTACTATTATTTCCCTAATATTCTCCTTCACTTCCTCTATTTTTTTTATTTATTTTTTCTTTTACTCTCTTTTCTTTCCCCCTTTTTATCCTTTTTTTAATTCCCCTTTTAATGGTTATATGTTTCAACTTTATTCTTCTTGTTATTTCTCCTTCTTCTCTTAAATTCTTTTTTCATCATTTTTCTACTTTTTTTAGTTTTAGATTTTTATTATTTAATTATTACTTATTTATGATCTTTTTTTGGGATTTTGACTCTTTGATTGATTTGAGCTGAATTTTTTGTTTTTCTTTTATTTTTATTTTTATTTTTATTTTGAATTTTGAATTTTTTTATTTTTGGTTTTAATAATTTTTATTTTTCGTTTATTCTATAATGCATTTTGATTTTTTTCCTTTTCGTTTTCTTTTCTCCTTTCCTCCATTTATATTCCTTTTTCTTTTCTTCTTTTTTTTTTTTGCTTTTGGGTTTTTATTTTTGCTGATTTTCAAATCTCTTATTTGATTTTTTTATTTTTCATATATTTGTAATATTTTTTATTTTCAATTACATGTTTTTTCTTTTTATTTTATTTTGTTTTTGACACTTTAATTTATTTTTAGATTTTTTAGATTATTTTTATTTTATTTTTTCTTCACAATTTTATATATTTTTCCTTTTCTTTTTCTTCTTTAAAAACTCCCCCTTTAAATTTCTTTCTATCGGTTTTTTTATTTGTTATTTCATTTTTTTGACTTTTATTTTTTTGGGAATTCTAATTGTTTTATATACTTTTTACTTTTTCTTCTATTTTCCTCTTCTCTAATTTTTTGGTTTTTTTTATTTTTTTATATATATTTTTCTTTTATGTGTATTTATGCTTAACTAACTCTTCCTACCTTTTTTATTGCAATTGTTTTTTTTCTTTTTTTAATTGTTTTTTATTTCTTCTTTTTACCTATCCTATCATGTTTTATCTCTTTTTTTTTTTTGCTACCCACAAAGTGTTCAAACACACATGTCCTATCCTAAAACTAAGGTGGTTTCTCCAACGGCTTTCTATCTAAAGAAAGGGCTCTAAGTGAATATGCATGAGTTGACATGATTTGTTTCTAGACACAAAGCTCCAATAAGATAGCCAACCTTCAAACCTCCACCCATCGGACAGGCGAGCTTCTTAAGTTGGTGGCTGGTTTGTGGGTTATCGATGCTTCCCAAATGTCCTAGCATCTACTGGCCCCCTTCCTACTAGGACATGAGATTCTAAAATCTAATGCAAATGGTGTGTGCAAAGAGTGAGTGAGAAACATGCAATAATGAAAGTAAAACAAGTAAATAGCAAGCAATTACCAAATAAGCATCATAAAAGAAGCAATTATTATCACAAAGCTAGGAAATACAATAAAAGCATATTCATATACAAAAAGAGCAATCTAAGCCAAATGTGCCCCATGTGGGCCCCACCCATGGTCCAAGAACTCCCCAATGGAGTCGCCAGTCTATGAGCATCGGGAAACGGCTCACTTTGGGCTAGAAATGGAGTCGCCACCCATCAAGTATGGAAATGGAGGTGATGGGACCTCCGAGATACACATCGAAAAGCAATTTGGTTTAATAGTGACACCGGAGCCCAAGGCACAACTAAACCAGTCTGGGTAAGAATCAGATGGGAGAGGGAAGGGGTTAGGCACCTCTCTCCCAAGTCCAATAGGTGGGGCCCACAAGGGATCCCCAATGAGCATGAACAAATAGTATATCAATTAACTACAAACACACTAACGAGTAAGACAAAACAAAAATAAACTAACATAGGCAAATCAAACTCCATTTATTTATTTATTTCTTGACATAGGTTCAATAAAATTATTATTAACTAAATAGGTAACTATGATTAAACACAAAATTACTTAAACAAAGGATAAAAGTGATTCAAACTAGATTGTTAATCAATCACTAACTAAACTTATATCAATATCAATTATAGCAACAATTGTGGTAACCATCAGATCGATTGGAATAATAAAAAGAAAAGATTGAGATTTGAAGTTGTAAACTTTTTATCCACATGGAGATCAATCCAAACCAGATGCAAATAGAACAATGTGAAACCATGGCTGGACTGGGTCGATACTGAGAACTTGCAAGAGTCGATTTGGGGAACCAGCTATGTCGGTCCTATTGGATCTTAATCTCATTAGAGGTTAAATCTAATGTAGTTTGATTGATCAATTACATGAAAGACACACCTACACAAATGTCTTAAAAAATAGCTTTTTCCCTTTCTAAAACCAGTTTTTAACTTGTCCCACATTGGAAAATTGCAAGACTGGTTTTGAGTTTTTAAATAGTAGATTGTTTACACTCCTTAGAAATAAAGAGGAGTATAGAGGCTTGCTACCGCGTGACGCGCGTGCACGCGTGCGCACGCATGTGTGTGGCGCAATGAGGCACTTTAGAGGCACACTTTGCTCGCACCTACGTGGCTCGCAAAGGGCGGCTTTGACTTTTGGTGCGTGGCTAACCGTTGATTTTTCAATGGCCATGATTCGATCAAGTGTGATCAAGAGGCACTATTCAAAGTTAACAGTCACTAACTGTTAACTACCTTTTAACAATCACAATTTTTTACTTTGTGACTGTTCAAGGAACCTTTTCTGAACCAACACCTTCCTCTCCTCCATGACTCTTCAGAAATTATTTAAGAAGTGTGAATCAAGCATTTGCACACACAATTTTGAAATTCACTTTGTCTCTCTCTCTCAATCTGATCTGCTACTATCTCACAGAAGGTTTCTTCGGAGACTCTTCAACTTTGCTGGTTGCAGAATCTCGCCCAAGGCTCTGTTGTGTCCTGGGAATGGATTTGCTTGTAACCCAACAACAAACTCAGTGAAACTGAGTGGCGGAAAATAGTGTTCTAAAGACAGTGTCTGCAGATGCACCTCAGAGCTTCTCCTCCAAGTTTCAATGACCTCATTTCCTAACAGGTTCCTTCTCCCCCAAATTTCGAGTTCAGCAAAGGAAAAGACTAACTATAGAGGAAACATGAGTGGACTTACTTGACGATATATTGGCCTGATATTGGACGCTACAACAAGGGCATGTTTATGGATCGGATCACCTTTCTAGAACATCGAATATGAAACTAGCTTGTGAAGGTGATACAATAATAGCTTTTGATCGTAGATTTCAAGTTCGAATGGGTGGAGCTTGGTGCATTTTGGCTTCAAAAGCTGAATTTAATTAGGCATGGATTGGATTAATGTTTTCGGGGGGTCGACTTGCCTTCATCCTAGATCGTATTCTTGAATGTCAATGACAAGGGTGATTTACAACTGAGAGGTGTAGTTAGAAATGGTAAGGTTTTGGGCGTCAATTTCTAGAAAATCCAAGAGGGTGCTAGGAGTTTTGTGTTGGTTCAGGTCAAATTTGTCATTGCAATGAGTTGTAGTGGTGCTAGTGATGAAACGGGAATGAGAAAGAGAGGACAAAGGAGGCAGAAGAAGGGAAAGGAAACAAAGAGGGAGAAGAAGAGAAAGAGAGAGAGAGAGAGAGAGAGAGAGAGAGAGAGAAGGGGGGCGAACAAACCGCCGCTGTCGAAGTTGCAATGACGGTAAGAAATAGGGGAGGGCCAAGGAAGAAAAAGGAGAATGAGAAGAAGAAGGAGAAGAAGAAGAAGAAGAAAATAGAGAATGAAAGCGAGGACTGGCCAGAAGAAATGGTGCTACCGCCGTTGCATTCTCATTTGAAGGTTGGGGACAATGAACAATGTCTTCGATGGATCTAAAAAAGAAAAAAGAAGAAGAAGAAGAAGAAGAAGAAGAAGAAGAAGAAGAAAATGAGGGAGATCAATAGCTAAAGATAGGGAAAGAGGTGGTCGCTACTCTGGTTCGGTGTTTGAATGAGGGAGAAGAGGAACAGTTGATTCCCGTATTCCCTGAATGAGAATGTTAGGTTGGGTTTTAAATATAGGGTTAAGGGCATTTTGGTAAATCTAGAAAAATTTAAGGACATTTTGGTAATTTTAAAAAAAACTAAGTCAAATCAGGTTTTTGGTTCAATGATGGGCATTTTTGGGTCAAATATCAAAGGGTTGAAGTGGCCCTAACTATAGAGAGTGGTTTGCGTATGTGGGCCAATGATTGATGGGGTCAGATTGGGCCAAATGGACCTGGATTGGGAATATCTAGAAAGGGCTCGATTTAGTCAATCTAAAGCCTCATAACGAAAACTTGGTGTGATGAAGGGGCAAATAAAGGAAGATTTGGGTAAAATTTCACAAGGCGGAGTTTTTGGACAGTCCAAGGTGATTAGTGAGGTCAGATTAGGCCAGATGGGCCTGGATTGGAAGGATTTGGAATCTGACCAAACTAGAGTATTGAAATAGAATCTAGGTGTGATGGAGGGTAAACAAAGGTTCTTTGGGCTGAAATTTTACAGGAGGGTATTTAAAGATGTTTGGGATATGATAATGATGTCTGATTAGTCTTGGAGGGTCAAGATCATAGGAATTTGGGTCAACGAGATGATCTAAAATGAAATCTTGGTTTGATGGAAGGACAAATGGGGGAATCTGGGGTTGAAACTTTGTGAGCAGGTGTTTTGATGTATCCATAGTTTAATGGCATAGTTCGATCGGTTTAGATGTGTTAAGATCAAGGGAATCTGGGTTCCAAGTATTTAGGCTAACGAGAGGCATCGGAATGGAATCTTTGCTTGATGAAGGGGTAAACAGAGGAATCTTGAGCTGAAATTTTATGGGTAGGTATTTTAGGATGTTTAGGGTCTAATGGTAATGTATGGTCTGAGTCAAAATGAAAACGGGGGTTGATCGGGGCCATCGGGTTGGTATCAAACAGATTTAATGGTGGATTTGAAGGCTTTTGGGTTTAAAATTGGGTTTCTTGGTGACGGGTTGTCGAAGCCCTCAAAATTAGTGCTAGTCCCACAATAAAACTTTTTTTGTAGTAAAAGTGGTACTAGGTCAAATCCCATAGGGAGCTAAACAATAATTTCTCAGCCGAATGAATAATATAACTGAGTGGGAAAATTAAATAACTAAAATTAAAAGAACAAGAAAGTAATAGCAATATCAAAACTAGAGAAATTAGTCTTACCGAATTCTAGTTCAAGGGTTCGGGTTAGTCAATTGGCCACCGATCCTAGGTAGACTTTGGCAGTCTTGCAATTCAAGCATTTAACCTTAGATTTATTAGGATAGCCATAATAAACCTTGTGTTTTCCTAAATCAGCTAACCAAACCTAGCATTCGATCAACACTTATCACTAATCAACTGGGTACGATAGCGCTCCATATTAACTAGTGATAGCATTAGGCTTTGTGAAAATAGTTAAACCAAAATAACAATAATTAAGATAGCTGCAATTATCGAATCTTGTTCCACCGATTCCCTTGGTTAAAATATGTCAGTACATTGGTCAAAGGTTGTCACGAACAATTGACCCAGAAAGATATTAACCTAATTGCTACTTGTACCACTATTCGTGACAATTACGGATCACCGAACCATGGATAGCAGTAGGAAAATCAACATTAATTAATTTGTCAGACTAATTAACATTAACATCCAATGAGAATATGCACAAGAACCAATGAATACTTGAACTAAAAAGCAAGAACTTGAATTAAAAACAGAACCTCACGATGACACAATCGAACCTCCCCCCTTGAACCAGAAAAGAAAAGCTTAGCTGCTCATGAATTTCGATCCCTCCATGCTCTACTTTTCAGTAGGCTGAACTGCTATTCTTGGTAGCTTGAGTTGCTTGATGATTTCTTGGATGCTTGAGTGATACCCAAAGCTGGTCTGCCCTCCCCCTTTATATAGCTTAAGCAGGAGGGGCTCTCTCCAACTCCTTCTAGGAGATTAACTGAAAGAATGGTAGGATCCATCTAATGGACGCCATAAAGGTTGCGGAATGGGTGGGGCGAATTTCAAAAATTTCCTACTTTCTCCCAACTGGGAATCATATTCCCTGAATTTAGAATACAATATTCAAGGATCTACTTGAACCCTAATCAAACCAGATCTGTACCAAAAGATAAATGGGAGGATTATACCTGATCCGGAGAAGCAGTATCTCCCAAAGTTGGTGTTCACGCCCAAAGAATGCTCCAAGATCTGTCCCTGCTGAAGATGACACAGCTGTGGATGGAACAGAACAAGCAGGGTGCGTCCTACACACTGGATCCTTCACAAGAATCCCCTGGATGTACTAAACACTGAATTCTTTCAGTCTTTCTTGCAAGACTGATGTCAAGAACTGGTTTCTTGACTTTCTTTTCTGCAAGGATCAAATCTTGCAATAATGCAGATGGCGGCGGCAGGAGGAGATTTCCAGAAACGAAAAAGCTGAACTGTTTTCTTTTCTGGAGAGAATGAGATCTAGTCTAGTTCGCAGGAACCCTTCTTGCTTACCAAAACCTCTTGGATCGAAATCTGATTTCTCTCTCTTGGTTCATTCAAAAATCTCCTCCCTTTCTTCTTGATTAAGAAATCTCCTAATTAGGAGTTATCCCAATCCAAATCAGTATTTGGATAGGGGATAATCTTAATCCCTTTCCCAGATAGAGTTAGCTTACTCCTGATCTTATCAGGAGGTTACCAGATTCAAATCTGATTTGAATTTGGTCTCTAAGAGTGGATAAGGCTAAGAGCCCAATCCTTTTTGCTAACTTCAATCTCAAATTCGCCCCATTGATGGGTGATCATATCAGCCCACCTCGAAATAGGCTTTTGGCCCATTAAGTATTCAGTGTTTAATTAGTTTCCAATCTGCTGCCCAGTTGGGCTTCTTTGTATGGCGTGGGACCCAAGCATTGATCTACACACCAGCCACATGGGTTCGGCCCAGCCGAATTCACTGAAAATCTCAATGAACCCCTTGAGTCCATCGTATGAACCCTATGGGCCCAACACTTACATTAAGTGGTCCCTGGGCCAAGCCATCTTATAAAAACCCAGGGACTGTGGGCAGGTGCAAGATTAGCCCATCAGGTATTATCCTAAATGGTCTTACACTTAACCTCTCAGCCCTTAATGATCAAGCACTGCCCGACAAGAGAGGACCTCTCCCTCGGCTGCAAGGAACAGTGCCGCACTCTCCTCTCACATGGATCCCGGGAATTAAAACCATTTGCAAACATTTTGAAACCGTACATATATATGTAAATATATTAATTTTGCAAAAACAAAATTCCAACGATTGAAATCAACTGCCGGCAGTTTGGTTTCCATCAGAGAGAGTGCATTCCCGATCATTACCCTTTGTCCGACAAAGTGGCTGATTCTGTCACTATGACCACCCACTCAGATGAATTCTCAAACTGCCCCAACATACCCAGGTTTTGATCCCCACTAAGGATCTCACTGTATGGCATATCAAAGGCAACCTGATCCAGCACCTAGTGAAGTGTCATAATCGAGTCTAGGGGTCAGGTGTAACTTTCCAGTTTTGCCCATCTGTCTCCAAGGTCCAGGGCAAGACTGGAAATCTGGTCCGGTTCAAGGATTCAAGTAATCCCATGCTGTATGTGCCTTGGGTCTTACCCTGATGGCTGAGACAGGCCATCCCAACACTTGGTGGCACACCAGTATCAGCCTTGGCAGGATAAATCTCCCCAGACTTATCCAACGGCTGTGAACATTTAAAACTAACATGAGTCTCTACAAATGTCCAGTTTTAGGGTTTTACACAGAATTAAACCAAACAACATGAATCAAACATGCACTTTATTTATTTCCGCTAAATAACAAAAGTACATCAAAATGATTGAAGCTAAGGGCATACAAAACTGTCTAACAGCTCCCACTTGCACTTAGGTCCAATCTGGTACAAGCCGGAGTCCCATACTTTCCACGTGTTTCTCAAACACCTTCTGTGTCAGTGGCTTAGTCAATGGGTCTGCCACATTATCCGCTGATGCTACCTTTTGAATTAGGACGTCCCCTCTACCAACGATCTCCCGCAGTACATGGTACTTCCTCTCGATGTGCTATGACTTCGAGTGGGCCCGAGGCTCTTTAGCTTGGGCGATCGCTCCATTGTTGTCACACAACAACGGGATGGGTGATGTGCTGGATGGAATCGCTCCCAATTCGTGTATGAATTTCTTCATCCACACGGCTTCCTTGGCAGCTTCACTTGCGGCAATGTACTCGGCCTCGGTTGTGGAGTCTGCAGTGGACCCCTGTTTGCTGCTTTTCCAGCAAACAGCACACGATCCTATCGTGAAAACATACCCAGATGTAGACTTTCTATCATCTGGATCCGACTGGAAATCGGCATCGGTATACCCTAGAACTTGCAGTGAACTACCACCGAATACCAGACAAAACTCTTTCGTCCTTCGAAGGTATTTGAGTATGTTCTTCACAGCGGTCCAATGCTCCTGTCCTGGGTTTGCCTGGAATCTGCTTACCACACTCACCGCCTGAGCTATGTCCGGGCGAGTGCACAACATGGCGTACATGATGCTCCCCACAGCTGAGGCATAGGGAACGTCTCTCATGCTCTCAATCTCCTCAGAAGTCTTGGGAGACATCTTCTTGGAGAGAGTGACTCCGTGCCTGAAAGGAACGTTTCCTTTCTTGGAGTTTTCCATGCTGTATCTTTTGACAATTTTGTCAATGTAAGCGGCCTGGGATAATCCAATTATCCGCTTCGATCTATCTCTATAGAGTCGAAGACCCAGTATGTATGAAGCTTCTCCAAGATCTTTCATGGAGAACTGCTGTGATAGCCATACCTTGACCGAAGTCAACATTCCTACATCATTCCCAATGAGTAGGATATCGTCCACATACAAGACTAAAAAGGTGATCTTATCCCCACTGGATTTCCTGTAAACACAGGGCTCATCCGGATTCTGCTCAAAGTCAAACGTTTTGACTGCAGAATCAAAACGGATGTTCCAACTCCTAGAAGCCTGCTTAAGTCCATATATGGATCTATTAAGTTTACATACCATGTGTTCCTGACCAGCAGCAATGAAGCCTTGCGGCTGCTGCATGTAGATATCTTCACTAAGATCTCCATTCAGGAACGCTGTTTTGACATCCATTTGCCAAATCTCGTAATCTTGGTACGCTGCTACAGCTAGCAGGAACCTAATGGATTTAAGCATGGCCACCGGTGAAAAGGTTTCCTCATAGTCGATGCCTTCTTTCTGAGTATACCCTTTCGCCACCAAACGAGCTTTAAAGGTCTCAATCCTGCCATCGGGGCCCTTCTTCCTCTTGTAGATCCATTTGCAACCAATTGCTTTTACCCCGGAGGGCGGATCCACTAGAGTCCAGACTCCATTGGTCTCCATTGAGTCCATCTCGGCTCTCATGGCCTCCACCCACTTCTGGGAGTCTATGTCTAACATAGCTTCCGCGTAAGTCACGGGATCCTCTTCATTGGTCAAGGCTTCCACCAGGTAACTATCCTGGTCATAACCATATCGGACTGGTGGTCTGGATACCCGGGTGGACCTTCTAGGTTGGTCATTACCTGGAACTTGTGGGTCATCTCCCACTGCTCCTGAGCTCTCCTCATCAAGAACTATTTCCTGACGATGGGTGTCCAGGATGTAATCGGATTCTAAGAATCGGGCGTTTCGACTGCAGAACACTTTCTGCTCACTTGGGTCATAGAATAGATAACCCACCGAATCCTTTGGGTAGCCTATAAACAGGCAACGGCTGGTTTTAGATTCCAACTTGTCCGCACTTGTTCTTTTAACGTGTGCAGGACAACCCCAAATCTTCAAGTGTCTCACACTTGGCTTCCTTCCGGTCCAAAGCTCATATGGAGTTTTCGGAACTGATTTGGTTGGAACCCTATTCAGCACGTAGATTGCAGTCTCTAATGCGTATCCCCAAAAGGATGTGGGTAATTCTGAGCGTACGAGAAGTGACCGGACCATGTCCAACAAGGTCCTATTTCTCCTCTCTGAAACACCGTTGAGTTGAGGTGTAGCAGGAGGAGCTAGTTGTGACACTATCCCATTGGCCTTTAAGTAGTCCCTGAATTCGTCAGAGAGATACTCGCCACCTCGATCTGATCGAAGGGCCTTAATTTCTCTCCCTAACTGTTTCTCGACTTCCTGTCTGAACTCTTTGAACTTTTCAAATGATTCAGACTTATGTCTCATTAGGTACACGTAACCATATCGTGAAAAATCATCTGTAAAGGTGATGAAGTACACGTGTTGATTCCGTGTCCTAACACTCAGGGGACCACATACATCAGTATGTATTAGGTCAAGTGTGCCGGCACAGCTTTCAGGCTTACCGTCAAATGGCCGCTTAGTCATCTTACCTTGGAGGCAAGGTTCACAAGTGGGAAGATTTTCTACGGTTAGAAAATCCAAAGGACCATCCTTTACCAGTCTTGCGATTCGGTCGACACCGATGTGGCCAAGTCGGTAATGCCAGAGGCACGTGGGATTTACTGTATCACGAGTCCTTTTCTTGGGATTTTCGACCGACGTAGTTTCGGTTAAGTTAGTTTCCAAAGAAGGATGCAGAACATAGAGACCGTTCTCTAGTTCCCCTTATGCGATGAATTTATTATTCCATTTAACAGTAATCATATTACTAAAGTAAACAGTATATCCATCAGCACACAATTTTGAAACAGAAATTAAATTCCTTCTCAAGTTCTGTACATAAAGACAATCTTTAAGTACAAGGACTCCTTCTTTAAAAACTAATTCTACGGTTCCTATTGCCGCAGCTGCAACACTT
This sequence comes from Nelumbo nucifera, assembly GCF_055504915.1. Classification (NCBI taxonomy): domain Eukaryota; kingdom Viridiplantae; phylum Streptophyta; class Magnoliopsida; order Proteales; family Nelumbonaceae; genus Nelumbo; species Nelumbo nucifera. The sequence goes on from NC_142655.1 coordinate 43,615,989, forward strand.
GTAGTTGTTCCCAAGAATAGTGTCACTTCACCTTCACTCAACCTTCTGCTAACTTTGAACCCCTGCAGTGAGTTACACGCATGAGTTAAAGCCCCGGAGTCAACACACTAGGACACAGAAGTAACTAACATATTAGTTTCTATGACACAAGTTTCGATATTACCTTTCTTAGATTCCAGGTAGGTAGGACAGTTCCTCTTCCAGTGGCCGGTCTGCTTGCAGAAGTGACAGACATCAGATGCCTTGTTCTTCTTCTGCTTCTTGGGTTTGGTAGTCTTCTTCTGGGGCTTCTTTGCCTTTCTCTTTCTCTTGCCCGATTTGTTAGCTTCAGCAAGCATAACCACAGGCTCATCCTTCTTGAGTATATCCTCGGCCCTCTGCAACATATTGCTGAGTTCCTGGACGCTGACATTCAGCTTATTCATATTGTAGTTCATAGTCAACGCATTGAAGGAAGAGGGCAAAGAATTTAGGATGGCATCCACTTGCGTGCCAAGATCTAGCCCGGATCCAAGAGCTTCAAGTTCGTTGATGTATCCCATCATCCGAAGACAATGGTCATGAACTTTCTGCCCTTTGGTCATCTGCGCGGTCATGAACAATTTCAGGACCTTCTGCCGAGTAGAACGGTTCTGCTCCTCATACATTGTCCTTAGACTGTCCAATATGTCCTTGGCAAGTTCGATCTGATCGAACTGCCTCTGTATTGAGTTGTCTAATGAGGCAATGACAAAGCAGCGGGCTAGGGAGTTCTTATCCTCCCAATCTTGGTAGTCCCTCCTACGGGCCTCAGAAGCCCTATCACCCGGACGTTCCGGGGCAGGATTTTTCACTACCTTGTCCAACTTTTCAGAAGTTAGGACCAGCATAAGATTTCTGTACCAGTCAGCATAGTTTGGGCCCTTAAGCTTGTTATCGTCTAGAAGCTTTGCAAATTGACCGTTTGCCATTTTCTGATAAAACAGCAAAATCATTAGTCCACAACCTTAGTTTGATTCATGTTTACCTACATAGATATGGCTTTTAATCTATGTTCCATTCCCATTTGTTCATCTCTGAGATTTCCCTCCTATCTCAGTGACGGAGACGACGAAATGTCTCTGGAACTGTGGGAAATCACATGGGGTGCGTGAAGCCAACTGTTTCAGCTGCATAACCCCACCACCTTTCTGTGACGGATCATATCCACTCATCAAATGAGTTTCCCTTTGGCCTCTGTCAGACAAGGTTCAGAGCCGTTTTCAGGTAAACCCTTCTGTCCAGTGAGTGCACACCCATCATATTCAGGTTACGCCAAGGTACCGTGAGAGAGTTCCCATTTTCTGGTGAAGCCCCTCCCACATCGGTCTATGACGCCCCTATCATCTTATGAAACACTCCAACAGATCCAACAGCAAATTGATAGCCCAATTTTATGGTGCGTTTCCTCATTACTGATGGACCCATCATTGTGCTAATGACGGAAGGCCTTTAGAGAGTCCATCATATGGATCTCCCTATCACTTGCATTCATATTTGCTGGAGGGAACAAAATTACGGCCTAGTTCTAATTTAGGTCAAACCAAAGTGGCTCCCACTGACTTTCATAAAGTCAGATTTCTGGTGGGCCTTAATCGGCTAGGGGTTCCGTACGCATCCCTTTTCAGGGTTGTGGGGCCCACCAGGCAAAGAGGGGGGTCATCCAATGACCTTCAGGGACACCATGGCAATGATGTGCATTCAGCCATGGTGTGCGCAAGAGCCACTAACGAGTCATCACGGGCCAAGTACTTATGGCCCATGGTCGCAACACATCAAACATTCAAACATCACATGTAAAGGAGGAATTGATCCAATCAATTAATTGCTGTAAAGCCCATTCAACGGCCCATTTAAAAACCAAGTCATTAACAATTAATGTCCACTAGGTGTATGGGCTGAATCGCAGATAGCAGTTCGGCCCATACAGCTTATCTCACAATAATGGGCTTTTGCAATTTTAACCCTTTAAAACTGGGCTTTATAGGTGGGCTGAATTAATCCCTGTAATTGAACATCAGATTTGGAACGAAAGTGTGAGACAATTGGACTGAGAACAGCCCCTTTCGAAACCCAGATTCGGTCCAAACAGTTTTGGTCCAATCTAGTCCGAAATGGTCCAAAACTGATTTTCAATTCAAGAATTAATTATTGAATGATCTGAAATTAATAGTTTTGATTTCTAGCAAACACAAAACAATTATGGACTGTTCGCACCACCTGCAAAACAGAGGTTAATCACAAGGGTTGCAGTTTCATAAACTGCAAATCACAGAAAACGATTTCTCCATCTGCAAATCTCCAGCGCCGCCATCTTCTTCCATCTTCTTTAATCAAGAAAAATAGTAGAAATCCTATTTCAATTCATTACATTCTTGATCAAATCCTATACATTCAGTCTAAAAAAAAAATATTTACAGACCGAATTGAATGAAATAAATAAATAGAAAAGAAAAAGGGTGCGCAGACCATCTGCGCTAAAACTGCACTGCGATCTCCAGGTTTGAACAGTCCATTAAATCAAAATAAATAAAGAACAATTCCAAATAAATTTTGGATTTAATAGAAATTAATTTCAGATCAATCGCCCTTAACAAGAAACAGTTTCTTGAAAAAAAAAAAAAAACAATCTGCGCAAATCTTGAAAGAACACCTTCTATCCATCTGCGCAGGGTCAGATCTGATTTTCTTTTGGTTCAAGATTCGAACCTGTGGCTCTGATACCACTGAAAGAATGGTAGGATCCATCTAATGGATGCCATAAAGGTTGCGGAATGGGTGGGGCGAATTTCAGAAATTTCCTACCTTCTCCCAACTGGGAATCATATTCCCTGAATTTAGAATACAATATTCAAGGATCTACTTGAACCCTAATCAAACCAGATCTGTACCAAAAGATAAATGGGAGGATTATACCTGATCCGGAGAAGCAGTATCTCCCAAAGTTGGTGTTCACGCCCAAAGAATGCTCCAAGATCTGTCCCTGCTGAAGATGACACAGCTGTGGATGGAACAGAACCAGCAGGGTGCGTCCTACACACTGGATCCTTCACAAGAATCCCCTGGATGTACTAAACACTGAATTCTTTCAGTCTTTCTTGCAAGACTGATGTCAAGAACTGGTTTCTTGACTTTCTTTTCTGCAATGATCAAATCTTGCAATAATGCAGATGGCGGCGGCAGGAGGAGATTTCCAGAAACGAAAAAGCTGAACTGTTTTCTTTTCTGGAGAGAATGAGATCTAGTCTAGTTCGCAGGAACCCTTCTTGCTTACCAAAACCTCTTGGATCGAAATCTGATTTCTCTCTCTTGGTTCATTCGAAAATCTCCTCCCTTTCTTCTTGATTAAGAAATCTCCTAATTAGGAGTTATCCCAATCCAAATCAGTATTTGGATAGGGGATAATCTTAATCCCTTTCCCAGATAGAGTTAGCTTACTCCTGATCTTATCAGGAGGTTACCAGATTCAAATCTGATTTGAATTTGGTCTCTAAGAGTGGATAAGGCTAAGAGCCCAATCCCTTTTGCTAACTTCAATCTCAAATTCGCCCCATTGATGGGTGATCATATCAGCCCACCTCGAAATGGGCTTTTGGCCCATTAAGTATTCAGTGTTTAATTAGTTTCCAATCTGCTGCCCAGTTGGGCTTCTTTGTATGGCGTGAGACCCAAGCATTGATCTACACACCAGCCACATGGGTTCGGCCCAGCCTTTAATACAAGGCCCAGCCGAATTCACTGAAAATCTCAATGAACCCCTTGAGTCCATCGTATGAACCCTATGGGCCCAACACTTACATTAAGTGGTCCCTGGGCCAAGCCATCTTATAAAAACCCAGGGACTATGGGCAGGTGCAAGATTAGCCCATCAGGTATTATCCTAAATGGTCTTACACTTAACCTCTCAACCCTTAATGATCAAGCACTGCCCGACAAGAGAGGACCTCTCCCTCGGCTGCAAGGAACAGTGCCGCACTCTCCTCTCACATGGATCCCGGGAATTAAAACCATTTGCAAACATTTTGAAACCGTACATATATATGTAAATGTATTAATTTTGCAAAAACAAAATTCCAACGATTGAAATCAACTGCCGGCAGTTTGGTTTCCATCAGAGAGAGTGCATTCCCGATCATTACCCTTTGTCCGACAAAGTGGCTGATTCTGTCACTATGACCACCCACTCAGATGAATTCTCAAACTGCCCCAACATACCCAGGTTTTGATCCCCACTAAGGATCTCACTGATTGGCATATCAAAGGCAGCCTGATCCAGCACCTAGTGAAGTGTCATAATCGAGTCTAGGGGTCAGGTGTAACTTTCCAGTTTTGCCCATCTGTCTCCAAGGTCCAAGGCAAGACTGGAAATCTGGTCCGGTTCAAGGATTCAAGTAATCCCATGCTGTATGTGCCTCGGGTCTTACCCTGATGGCTGAGACAGGCCATCCCAACACTTGGTGGCACACCAGTATCAGCCTTGGCAGGATAAATCTCCCCAGACTTATCCAACGGCTGTGAACATTTAAAACTAACATGAGTCTCTACAAATGTCCAGTTTTAGGGTTTTACACAGAATTAAACCAAACAACATGAATCAAACATGCACTTTATTTATTTCCACTAAATAACAAAAGTACATCAAAATGATTGAAGCTAAGGGCATACAAAACTGTCTAACATTAACCTCAAATTAGAAAGTCCTAATTTATTTTGAACTAATCCTATCCTATCTCTTATCTAGTGATCTAATCCAATCTTCTTATCTTGATAGAATTACATTCAAGAATTTAAATCTAATAAGACTCTTTCTAGAGGTTACATTCGAAATTGGGGCTCTTGGCTCTTGAATTCGAGTTGGGCTGCTTTAAAAACTTGAGCTGCTACAAGGCTCTTCTGCAAGTTGGGCTTCAGCTGTGAAATGGGCCTAGCTACGAACTTGCTCTGATTCGGGCCTGGTTTCGAATTCGATGCGGACTGAATCTGTCAAAAACCAAAACATAAAAGTTGTGGGCCTTTTATTCATCTTTCTGATTCCTCTCGAATTCTCCAATTCAGAGTCCGGAATTGAGAGTTATTCTCAGATTACGAACTGTTTCCGAAACTATGCAAAATCAACCGAATTGCCCGGTTTTCTTCCAATTGCCTTCTTTCTTGCCCTGAATCAAAATACAAGAGTAATGAGTCCATTTAAGTGCTAAATTAATGTAAAAGAGTGAATATTAGGGGATAAAAATATGGTACTTTTTAGTCTCATCAAATCCCCCCACACTTAAACTCTGCTTGTCCTCGGGCAAGGCAAAACTCTAGCAAAACAAAAGAAACTACCTACTGATTTTTAATCTTTCTTTCTCTCAACATACGCCCTTATCCATTGCATGCTTCGGTCCAGACTTGGTAACCTTCCCATTTTCCATTTTTTTTCCCTTTTTAACTTGTCCAAGAGTGATCTCAAATCACCATTCCTCATGGTCTCAAGTTAAATCGACAGTAAAGGAAACAAGCCTTCCACTGGCTGGACCTTCTTGGACTTAACAAGTACCCATTGCTTTAACAAACCAATTCAATCAGATTCAATTATCTTTCTTTGTTTCTTAGGCCGAAACAAGGTGTGTTATTGCCATAAGCTTGCTATGTATCACATCTCCACCACTTAGTATGAAATCCAAGGGTCTGATGGTGAGAATGGGATTGGGGTTCTAGGGTGAGTGCATTTTATGCTCTATCTCACCCTTGCTTTCGTTTCTAGATGTTAGTGCATTTTATGCTCCATCTTACATTAGTCACGATTTTATTCTTCTCTTTTTTTTTTTTTGCACAAGAACGTATCACAAGGCATCACCATCTGATCCATGAACTCATCGATCATGGTCTCAACATGCCTAACACAGCAAGTTCTAGAATAATCAAACCATGTTTGATAGATATTTATGTGAAAATCAATCAGACCCTTATGCGAACAATTTAAATGCATCTTGCCTATTGATCGATTAAAATAATGAGGTACCAAATGCAGCCAAAAAAATTCAGTAAGTCATGCTTGCATCCTATCCTATCTATTCAGCCTAAGCACATGATTCTTGATAAGTCGCAATCATTCAAGGATAAGTTTCCAGGGAGCAGAAATTTCAAAAGGCAGAGTCAAGAAGTGATGATCGAAGCATGCTAGGGTTATCCCAAATTCCACCAGATTTCCCGAATCCCCCACACTTAAGTTATACATTGCCCCCAATGTATGTGGTTATGCATATAGTAGAAGGATTTGGGGGAACTTCCCTATGCGCCTTGTTGGGTTCCTTCAGATATAAAATCAACTGCTAAACACAGAAATCAAAACCAAACAAAATAACAAATTTAACTAAACACAATGGGTTGCCTCCCATAAGCGCAATTGTTTAACGTCGTTATGCTTGACGTCCTCCGTTGCTTCTTTAACTCGATGAATAACGAGGAAGGTCCAACGAGATGTCTACCGTAGATGAGACATTTGCATCCTCATGGAACAACTTCAATCAATGCCCATTCACCTTAAAAACCTTGCCTGTATTGAGACTTTTGATCTCTACTACACCATAAGGAAACACATTAGTAACAACAAATGGACCCATCCACCTGGAACGCAGGCATGAGTTGGAGTCGAGAATTGTACAATAAAACCTTTTGTCCATTTATAAATTGTTTTCTTAAAAGTAGATTATCATGGAACAATTTGGTCTTCTCTTTGTAGATTTTTGAATTCTCATATGCTTCTAACCGCAACTCTTCTAGCTCTTGCAATTGGAGCATCCTTGCCTTGCCAGCTTCTTCCATGTTCATATTGTAGCGTTTGATTGCCCAATAGGGACATCCCTATTGGTGTTTTGTATGTTGTTCAATATGCCCAAAGTGCGTCATCTAGACGTAGGCTCCAATCCTTTCTTCCTGGATTCACTGTCTTCTCTAAAATGGTCTTTACCTCTCTATTGGAAATTTCAGCTTGTCCATTAGTCTGGGGGTGATAAGCAGTGGCGATTCGGTGATGCACCCCATACTTCCTCAGCAAGACTTCGACGGCTATATTGCAAAAGTGGGTCCCTTGATCACTTATGATGGCTCGAGGAATGCCAAACCTACTGAAAATGTTAGATTTGATAAACCCTACAACACACTTAGAATCATCGGTCCTGGTGGCCTTGGCTTCCACCCATTTTGAGACATAATCGACTGCCAAAAGTATATAAGCAAAACCACAAGAGGGAGGAAAGGGCCCCATGAAATCAATACCCCAAACATCAAAGATTTCGCAGACAAGAATGGGGGTTTGGGGCATCTCATTCCTGCAAGATAATGCACCTGTTTGCTGGCATCTTTCACAGTTTTTACAAAACAAGTATGCATCTCTAAATAGGGTTGCCCAATACAGCCCACTATCTAAAACCTTTCGAGTAGTTCTCTTTGCCCAAAATGACCACCACAAGCATAATTATGACAAAAACTTAAAATCGACATATCCTCATTCTTAGGGACACACCTCCTAATCACTTGATCATAACAGAATTTCCATAGATAGGATTCATCCCACACATAATATTTGTCCTCATACCTGATTTTATTTTTCATGGATTTGCTAAGGTAATTAGGCAAAATTCCGGTAACCAAGTAGTTCACAATATCAGCATACCAAGGGACCATACCTTTTATGTGAAACAATTGCTCATCAGGAAACAGCTCAGAGATGGGTGAGGAGTCATTATCTTTCACCAACCTACTTAGATGATCCGCCACTGAGTTTTCAGCTCCCTTTCGATCCTTAATCTCTAAATCAAACTCTTAGAGCAAGAGTATCCACCTTATCAGCCTCGGTTTTGACTCCTTCGCTAGCAGGTATTTCAAAGTTGCATGATCAGAAAATACAATTACTTTAGAGCCAAGCAAATATGACCAAAATTTATCTAAAGCAAACACAATTGCTAGTAGCTCCTTTTCAGTTGTTGTGTAGTTGCACTGTGTAGCATTCAATGTTTTTGAAGCATAGTAGATGATGTGGCTCCTCCCATCAAAACGTTGACCTAAAATAGCCCCTACCGCATAGTTGCTTGCATCGCTCATGATCTCAAAGGGCAAGTTCCAATTAGGTGGTTGAAAAATGGGTGCAATTATTAATAGTTTCTTGAGCTTGTCAAATGCTTCCTTGCACTCACCACCGAAATCGAAAGGCATATCCTTCTGCAGCAAGTTAGACAATGGCAGGGCAATTTTTGAAAAGTCTCTAATAAACCTATGATAGAAACCTGCATGTCCAAGAAAGGAGCGAGCTTCCCTAACATTTGTAGGGTAAGGTAAGCTCACAATTAAATCAATCTTGGCCTTGTCGACCTTCATTCCTCTAGCTGAAATAACATGTCCCAACACAATGCCTTCCTTTACCAAAAAGTGGCATTTTTCATAATTCAAAACAAGATTTGTCTCTACACATCGATTCAAAATTTTACTTAAATTATTTAAGCAATCATCAAACGAATCACCATAAACAGTAAAATCGTCTAGGGACACTTCAATGCACTTCTCAATAAAATCAGAGAATATACTTATCATGCATCTTTGAAAAGTGCCTGGAGCATTACACAGACCGAAAGGCATCTGTCTATAAAAAAAGGTACCGAATGGGCAAGTGAAAGTTGTTTTCTCTTGGTCCTCCTGGGCAATAACTATCTAGTAATATCCTGAGAATCCATCGAGAAAATAGAAGAAGGCCTTACCTGCTAATCTTTCTAATATCTGACCGATGAAGGGTAAGGGAAAGTGATCCTTTCGAGTGGCCAAATTAAATTTTTGAAAATCAATTACCATACGCCAGCCACTTTGTACCCTCATTGGGATTAGTTCATTATTTTGATTTTTTACCACAGTTATCCCAGTTTTCTCGGGCACAACATGTATAGGACTTACCCATTTACTTTCCGAAATTGGGTAAATTATCCCTTCATCTAACAGCTTAAGTACTTCTTTCATCACTACCTCTTTCATTACCGGGTTGAGTTTTCTTTGTCGTTCTCTAATTGGTTTGGCGCCATCCTCCAAAAGGATCCTATGCATGCAAATTGAGGGGCTGACCCTCTTTATGTCGGCTAAGGTCCAACCAATCGCCGCCTTATGTTCCTTTAGGACTTTGATGAGCCGCTCCTCTTGTTCTTCGGTCAACCCCTTCGCAATGATCACGGGTATGTTAGACAGTTTTGTATGCCCTTAGCTTCAATCATTTTGATGTACTTTTGTTATTTAGTGGAAATAAATAAAGTACATGTTTGATTCATGTTGTTTGGTTTAATTCTGTGTAAAACCCTAAAACTGGACATTTGTAGAGACTCATGTTAGTTTTAAATGTTCACAGCCGTTGGATAAGTCTGGGGAGATTTATCCTGCCAAGGCTGATACTGGTGTGCCACCAAGTGTTGGGATGGCCTGTCTCAGCCATCAGGGTAAGACCCGAGGCACATACAGCATGGGATTACTTGAATCCTTGAACCGGACCAGATTTCCAGTCTTGCCCTGGACCTTGGAGATAGATGGGCAAAACTGGAAAGTTACACCTGACCCCTAGACTCGATTATGACACTTCACTAGGTGCTGGATCAGGCTGCCTTTGATATGCCAATCAGTGAGATCCTTAGTGGGGATCAAAACCTGGGTATGTTGGGGCAGTTTGAGAATTCATCTGAGTGGGTGGTCATAGTGACAGAATCAGCCACTTTGTCGGACAAAGGGTAATGATCGGGAATGCACTCTCTCTGATGGAAACCAAACTGCCGGCAGTTGATTTCAATCGTTGGAATTTTGTTTTTGCAAAATTAACATATTTACATATATATGTACGGTTTCAAAATGTTTGCAAATGGTTTTAATTCCCGGGATCCATGTGAGAGGAGAGTGCGGCACTGTTCCTTGCAGCCGAGGGAGAGGTCCTCTCTTGTCGGGCAGTGCTTGATCATTAAGGGCTGAGAGGTTAAGTGTAAGACCATTTAGGATAATACCTGATGGGCTAATCTTGCACCTGCCCACAGTCCCTGGGTTTTTATAAGATGGCTTGGCCCAGGGACCACTTAATGTAAGTGTTGGGCACATAGGGTTCATACGATGGACTCAAGGGGTTCATTGAGATTTTCAGTGAATTTGGCTGGGCCTTGTATTAAAGGCTGGGCCGAACCCATGTGGCTGGTGTGTAGATCAATGCTTGGGTCCCACGCCATACAAAGAAGCCCAACTGGGCAGCAGATTGGAAACTAATTAAACACTGAATACTTAATGGGCCAAAAGCCCATTTCGAAGTGGGCTGATATGATCACCCATCAATGGGGCGAATTTGAGATTGAAGTTAGCAAAAAGGATTGGGCTCTTAGCCTTATCCACTCTTAGAGACCAAATTCAAATCAGATTTGAATTTGGTAACCTCCTGATAAGATCAGGAGTAAGCTAACTCTATCTGGGAAAGGGATTAAGATTATCCCCTATCCAAATACTGATTTGGATTGGGATAACTCCTAATTAGGAGATTTCTTAATCAAGAAGAAAAGAGAGGAGATTTTCGAATGAACCATAGAGAGAGAAATAAGATTTCGATCCAAGAGGTTCTGGTAAGCAAGAAAGGTTCCTGCGAATTGAGATTAGATCTCATTCTCTCCAGAAAAGAAAACAGTTCAGCCTTTTCGTTTCTGGAAATCTCCTCCTGCCGCCGCCATCTGCATTGTTGCAAGATTTGATCTTTGCAGAAAAGAAAGTCAAGAAACCAGTTCTTGACATCAGTCTTGCAAGAAAGACTGAAAGAATTCAGTGTTTAGTACATCCAGGGGATTCTTGTGAAGGATCCAGTGTGTAGGACGCACCCTGCTGGTTCTATTCCATCCACAGCTGTGTCATCTTCAGCAGGGACAGATCTTGGAGCATTCTTTGGGCGTGAACACCAACTTTGGGAGATACTGCTTCTCCGGATCAGGTATAATCCTCCCATTTATCTTTTGGTACAGATCTGGTTTGATTAGGGTTCAAGTAGATCCTTGAATATTGTATTCTAAATTCAGGGAATATGATTCCCAGTTGGGAGAAGGTAGGAAATTTTTGAAATTCGCCCCACCCATTCCGCAACCTTTATGGCGTCCATTAGATGGATCCTACCATTCTTTCAGGGTAGTGTTTCTTTTTCGCCCAAGTATGCATACTTAAGGTGATCAGGTAAGGTCTTTAGTTCCAACTCCGGAGCCTACAAAATAGAAGGCAACAATTTCTTATGAGAAAATGTCAATGGAATATCAGAATTGCTTTCCTTTTGTTCCGCCATCGGTTTCGGACTGTCATAGGATGCATCAGACTCCTCCTCCCTGTCCAATTGTGCACTGAATTCCAGTTCATCATCCATGTCCTCCTCTCCAAAAACTTCCTGCACAATCAAATCAATGGTATCAATAGAGCAGATCGAATGGCATTCACTTGGATATTTCATAGCTTCAAAAATGTTAAATTTGACAATCTCTCCGTCGAACTCGACGGAGAGGGTACCCTTGTCCACATCTATTTTGGCCTTGGCCGTTTTCATGAATGGCCTGCCTAATAGAAGTGGGGCTGAACTTGTGACCGTGTCCTCCTCCATCTTCAGGATGTAAAAATCAGCTGGAAAAATTAAATCATTAACCTGCACCAACACATCCTCAACAATCCCTTCCGGGTAGGCATTAGAACGATCAGCTAGCTGAATAACAACCCTAGTTTCCTTTAAGGGACCTAATCTTAGCGCACAGTAAATCGAGTATGGCATGACATTGATAGATGCACCTAAATCTAGCATGGCACGCTCGATTCGTTTATTTCCAATCACACAAGGTAAGGTGAACATACCTGGATCAGCACGTTTTTCTGGCAAGGTCCTCTTGATGACGGCTAAAACGTTTTCTCCAACCCTTACCTTCTCATCAATTCGCAGCCTCCTCTTGTTAGTGCACAATTCTTTTAGAAACTTTGCATATTTTGGGATTTGTTTTATAGCATCTAACAAAGGGATATTGATCTCCACCTTCCTGAAGGTTTCTAATACTTCTTGCTTATATTCCTCTTTCTTGGACTTTTCCAACCTACTTGGAAAAGGTGGTATAATAGCATTAGTAACCTTAGGGAGAGGGGGGTCGGATATTACCTCAATGGGGCCTTCGTTTGAACCTTGTCTCTCCTTATCTGCCTTCGATGGTGAGATAGGTTGGGGCTGCAACTCCTTCCCGCTTCTCAACACTACTGCACTTGCATTTTCCTTGGGGTTGACTACCGTCTGTGATGGTAGTTTCCCGGAGTTCTGTGCCTCCAACTTGCTAATGGAAGTAGCAAGTTGGCTGATTTGGTTCCCCAAATTCTGGATGCTGGCTCTTGTTTCCTGCTGAAATTGCTGAGTGTTAGTAGCTAGAGCCTTAACTATTTCATCTAACGTACATGAATTTGAGGGTTGGCCTTGCGCTGTGATAGGTGCTGAAAGTTGGGGCTGTCGATTGTAAAATTGGGGCTGATATCTCTGTTGTCTTGGGTTTCCGTAGCTTAGATTTGGATGATCCCTCCACCCCGGATTGTAGTAATTGGAGTAGGGGTCATATTTACGTGAGGCTTGCCCGGAAATCCTCCTACGACACTAACTTGTTGCATCGGTCCATCTTGTAGTGATGGGCACATATCCGTAGGATGTCCAGGGATCGAACAGACACCACACACCCTAGCTGTTTGCAATTGTCCTGTAGCTAGTTGTCTAACTAAAGAAGTTAAATCTGAAATTTGATTTTCTAAGTTAACATGACTTACCTCATTAACACGCCTAGTAGTGCCATCTGTTCTTGCGCTGAACTGTTGTGAAATTTTGGCCATGTTGGAAATTAATTCCCTAGTCGCTTCGGGTGTTTTATTTACCAAGGCTCCTCCACTGGCTGCATCTACCATACTTCTATCCATGGGCTGGAGCCCTTCATAGAAGTATTGGATCAAAAGTTGTTCGGGTATTAGGTGGTGTGGACAGCTAGCAACAAGTTGTTTAAATCTTTCCCAATATTCATATAGCGTCTCACCACCAAATTGCTGAACTCCACAAATTTCTTTCCTAATGTTTGCAGCTCGGGATGCAGGAAAATATTTATCTAAAAATATTATGTCCATCTCATCTCACGTACGTATCAAACCAGGAGGAAGAATATATAACCAATCCTTTGCTTTATCTCGTAAAGTAAATGGAAAAGCTATTAATTTTACCTGGTCCTCGGTCATACCCTATGGTTTCATGCTTGAACAGATGACATGGAATTCCTTTAGATGTTTATAAGGGTCCTCACCTAGAAAACCATGAAAGATAGGAAGTAATTGAATTAAACCAGATTTGAGTTCGAAGGCTACCTCAAGAGTGGGATATGTTATGCATAGGGGCTGTTGGTTCATGTCGGTGCAGCCAACTCCCTTAGTGTTCTCTCTCTATCAGCCATCCTTTCTACCTCTTCAAAGATGGATTGATCACAAGTTGGTAGATTGAAATCTGAATTCACCCTTTTAGGTGAATGGTCCTTCCTTTGCTTCGCCTCCTTCCTTAAATGACGGGTAGTCTTCTCAATTTTGGGGTTGTACTCTAGTTCACCTCATTGAGAAGCACGAGTCATAAAACAAGAAGATTAACACAAATAGAAGGTAACAAGCTAAGAAATTAAAGTTGCTCCCCGGCAATGGCACCAAAAGGTTAACCCTCAAAATTAGTGCTAGTCCCACAATAAAATTTTTTTGCAGTAAAAGTGGTACTAGGTCGAATCCCACAGGGAGCTAAACAATAATTTCTTAGCCAAATGAATAATATAACAAAGTGGGAAAATTAAATAACTAAAATTAAAAGAACAAGAAAGTAATAGCAATATCAAAACAAGAGAAATCAGTCTTACCGAATTCTGGTTCAAGGGTTCGGGTTAGTCAATTATCCATCGATCCTAGGTAGACTTCGGCAATCTTGCAATTCAAGAATCTAACCTTTGATTTATTAGGATAGCCATAATAAACCTTGTGTTTTCCTAAATCAGCTGACCAAACCCAGCATTCGATCAACACTTATCACTAATCAATTGGGTACGATAGCGCTCCATATTAACTAGTGATAGCATTAGGCTTTGTGAAAACAGTTAAACCAAAATAACAATAATTAAGATAGCTGCAATTATCGAATCTTGTTCCATCGATTCCCTTTAGGTTAAAACATGTCAATACATTGCTCAAAGACTGTCACGAACAATTGACCCAGAAAGATATTAACCTAACTGCTACTTGTACCACTATTCGTGACAATTACGGATCACCGAACCGTGGATAGCAGTAGGAAAATCAACATTAATTAATTTGTCAGACTAATTAACATTAACATCCAATGAGAATATGCACAAGAACCAATGAATACTTGAATTAAAAAGCAATAACTTTAGTTAAATATAGAACCTCACGATGACACAATCGAACCTCCCCCCTTGAACCAGAAAAGAAAAGCTTAGCTGATCATGAATTTTGATCCCTCCATGCTCTGCTTTTCAGTAGGCCGAATTGCTCTTCTTGGTAGCTTGAGTTGCTTGATGATTTCTTGGATGCTTGAGTGATACCCAAAGCTGGTCCGCCACCCCCCCCCCTTTTATATAGCTTTAGGAGGAAGGGCTCTCTCCAACTCCTTCTAGGAGATTAAGCTCAAATTAGAAAGTCCTAATCTGTTTTGAACTAATCCTATCCTATCTCTTATCTAGTGATCTAATCCAATCTTCTTATCTTGATAGGATTACATTCAAGAATTTAAATCTAATAAGACTCTCTTTCTGGGGGTTACATTCGAAATTGGGGCTCTTGGCTCTTGAATTCGAGTTGGGCTGCTTTAAAAACTTGGGCTGCTACAAGGCTCTTCTGCGAGTTGGGCTTCAGCTGTGAAATGGGCCTAGCTGCGAACTTGCTCCGACTTCGGGCCCGGTTTCGTATTCGATCCGAACCGAATCTGTCAAAACCCAAAACATAAATGTTGTGGGCCTTTCTTTCATCTTTCTGATGCCTCTATAATTGTCCAATTCTGAGTCTGGAATTGAGAGTTATGCCCAGATTACTGACTATTGCTGAAACTGTGCAAAATCATCCGAATTGCCCTGTTTTCTTCCAATTGCCTTCTTTCTTGCCCTGAATCGAAATACAAGAGTAATGAGTCCATTTAAGTGCTAAATTAATGTAAAAGAGTGAATATTAGGGGATAAAAATAGGGTACTTTTTAATCTCATCACTTGGGTTTTGGGTGTTTTGGAGAGATTGGAAGAGTCTGATCGGACATTTGAGGTAAATTCGAGGTTCAGGTGGTAGACTGAGCAAAAATCGGGTGTTGACAAATGGCATCCATAAGACCTGCCAAAGAGTTTAGTGCAACGCTCATCATGTCAACAGGTAGCTCAATGTCAGGCAAGTACATAGATTTATCAAGGTGGTAACGTGACTATACAAAGATGCTGAGACCCGATAAAATCCCTGCTTCCTCAAGCCTTGAATCTCCACTAAATTCTCTACCCTCACTGTCATAGCAATCATTTCTTGCTTTTTGTACTCCTCAAATAGCTCCTTCTTTACTTTGGAGTACTCTGCATCTAACAAAGATACCTCATCCCCATCCTCACCCACTACCGTACACCCAAAGATACAACCACGACTAGCTCTCGCTGTTAGATAGTTTTTTATGCCCTTAGCTCCAATCAGTTTTGATGTACTTTTGATATTTAATGTAAATAAATAAAGTACATGTTTGATTCATGTTGTGTGGTATGCTTTTGTGTAAGACCCTACAACTACACACTTAATGAGACTTGTGTTAGTTTTAAATGTTCACAGTCGTTGGATAAGTCTGGGGAGATTTATCCTGCCAAAGCTGACACTGGTGTGCTGCCAACTGTTGGGGTGGCTTGTCTCAGCCGGTGAGACCCAAGGCACACACAGTGTAGGATTACTTAAATCTTTGAACCGGACCAGATTTTCAGTGTTGCCCTAGACCTTGGAGACTGATGGGCAAAACTGGAAAGTTACGCCTGACCCCTAGACTCGATTATGATACTGCACTAGGTGGCGAATTGGGTTGTCTTTGATATGCCAATCAGTGAGATCCTCAGAGGGTGTCAAAACCTGGGAATGTTGGGATGGTTCATGAACCCATCTGAGTGGGTGATCATAGTGACGGGATCAGCTCCTTTGTTGGACAAAGGTAATGATCGGGGATGCACTCTCTCTGATGGAAACCAAACTGCCGGCAGTTGATTTCAATCGTTGGAATTTTGTTTTGCAAAATTTATATATATGATATATACTTATATACGGTTTTCAAAATGTTTGCAAATGATTTTAGTTCCTGGGATCCATGTGAGTAGAGCGTGCAGCATTGTTCCTTGTAGCCGAGGGAGAGGTCCTCTCTTGTCGGGAAGTGCTTGATCATTTTGGGCTGAGAGGTTAAGTGTAAGGCCATTTAGGATAATGCATGATGGGTTAATCTTGCATCTGCCCACAGTCTCTGCGTTTTTATAAGATGGCTTGGCCCAGGGACCACTTAGTGTAAGTGTTGAGCCCATAGGGTCCATGTGATGGGCTCAAGGGGTTCACTGGGTTTTCCAGTGAATTCGACTAAGCCTTGTAACAAAGGCTAGGCCGAACCCATGTGGCTAATGTGGAGATCAATGCTTGGGTCCCATGCCATACAAAGAAGCCCAACTGGGCAGCAATTTGGAGACTTATTGAGCACTAATTACTCATTGGGCCTAAAAGCCCATTTCGAACTGGGCTGATATGATCACCCACTTAAGGGGGCGAATCTGCAGATAGGATTAACCTCCTGATGAGATCAGGAATGGGCTGATCTAATCAACAAATAGGATTAAGATTATCCCTTATCCAAATACAGATTTGGATTGGGATAACTCCTAATGGAATTTATGAGGTTTCTTAATCACTAAGAAAGGAGGAAACCCTAATAGAGAATTACAAGAATTCGACCTAGGGTTTTGCAATTAACACTCTCTGCAATCTAAGATAAGATCTCATCTCCCCTAAGTTGAAAATTGCATTCACGCCACTTTCAGCCTTAGGGATCTCCTCCAGCCGCCGCCACCTTGCTGCATAGTTCGAACTCCATTGAAGGGAGAATCAAGAAATCTGTTCTTGATATCAGCCTTTGTTGAAAGGCTTATTTGGTTCGGTGCTCTAAGCCTCCAACGAGTTCTTGTGAAGAGTTTGGTACGTGAGACGTACACTATTGGTTCTGCCCCACCATCGTGGTGTCATCTTCAACGGGAGCAAATCTTGGATCTTTCTTTGGGCGTGAACACCAATGTTGGGTGATTTTGATTCTCCGTATCAGGTATAACCCTTCCCCTGATCTTTGGTTCAGATCTGGTCTGGTTTCGTTCAAGCAGGATCCTTGAATTTTGATTCTAAAATCAGGGAATATGATTTCTAGTTGGAAGAAATGTAGGAAATTTTTGAAATTCGCCCATCCATTCCGCAACCTTTTTAGCGTCCATACAATGGATCCTACCATTCTTTCACTCGCGACGAGTCGGTGGTGGGTGCCGAACCCAACCAAAGATAAATAGTCTTGCTCTGGGTTAATAATTTGCAGATAGTGATGAGCAAGGTCATTCTCCACAGGGATTGGGTGGATTTATTTCCAAGTAGATGGATTAAGGGGGGTTGTAAAGCTAATGAAAATAAGAAAATAGCAGAAAATAACAGAAAACAAAGATTAAATCGATGGGAGATGGCTTCCGGTTGAAGGGACAAGTTCATCTTTGATTCGTAGCATTGATCCTTGATAAAGATAGATTCATATGCTTATGAATAAATTGGTTATAGCTATTAACAAGCTCTAACAGCCAGCCTCTACTCTTATTATTCAACAACCAAAATAAGCTCTTTGATTGCTTCCCTTATTAATAGGCAGTCCTAAACAAGCTCTTAGAATTTAACCTATTAATAGCATTAAGAGGGGAGAGACCCAATTCTGGTCAGCGATCTCACAAGCTCGGATCGTTTAAACCAGATCAAATATTTTCCTAACATAGATCAAAAAGTTGTTTTGCAATCAAAAAAGTTTGATCGGTGCCGAAACTGTACAAAAACATCCAATTAGCCTTATTTTCTTCCAATCGCCATCTTACTTGCCCTGAATCGAAATACAAGAGTAATTAGTCAAATTAGGTGCCAATTAAGTGTAAAATACTGAATATTGAGGGATAAACATATGACAAATTTTATTCTTATCAAATTCCCCCACACTTAAACCTTGCCCGTCCTCGGGCAAGTCAAAATTCAAGTAAAAATAGAACAAAAACAAACTAGCTATCCTACCAATTTTTAAACTCAACTCTCCTTCATCTTTCTCTACAAATATTCTAGTTTAATTATTGTGAATCGTTAAATCAACACAACCGAGTCATACACGACTCATTCATCAGTCAATCCAATTTTTTCTACTACAAACCAGGTAGTAAATCAAGGAAAACCTTTTTATCTTCTCTCTCTTTTATTTTCTTTTTCTCTCTTCTGAAGAAGCGAGTGCATTTTATGCTCCATCTCACTTTTGGATTACTTGGTCAGTAGGTGCATTTTATGCTCCATCCTACTGTTTGAATTACTAGCTAGTAGGTGCATTTTATGCTCCGTCCTACTATCGGATGACTTGGCTGGTAGGTGCATTTTATGCTCCATCCTACCAATTGTAGCAATGGTAAAGTATTTGCCCTATTTACTTAAACCTGAATTTAGGACTAGTTTAAAAGGGAATGGCTTCAGAAAGGTCATGTACTCCTTAATTGTACCTCATTACTAGGTCCACAAGAATTTTCCCAAAATATTGTTTCAATTGATTTTGAAAGAGTTTAGTGTTTTTTTTTTTCGTACTGAAATAAAACGGTTAAAGCCTGTACTCCCCCCCACACTTAAGACTTAATAAAAGGTGGAAACTAAAAGGAAAACAAGTGGAGAGAGAAAAAAAGAAAAGGAACAAACTTCCCTGATGCGGTGGAAGGTGGGTGGGGAGACAGAGTTTCATGCCCTTACTCTGCATAGGTCGGACTTTCGAGGGGTACTTCTTCCACATTGTATACCTAAAATCCTTCATAGAAGGGTTTTAGACGGTGCCCATTTACCTTGAACCTTTTGTCTGTGGTCGGACTCTAAATCTCAACTGCTCCATATGGTAAGATGTTAGTAATAGTGAAAGGTCCAACCCACCGAGATCGCAACTTACCGGGAAAGAGTTTAAGCCTAGAATGGAAAAGAAGAACTTTCTGGCCAACTGCAAAATCTTTCCTTGAGATCGTCTTGTCATGGAAGGCTTTTGTCTTTTCCTTATAGATTCGAGAGCTCTCATAAGCATCATTGCGGATCTCTTCTAGTTCTTGTAGCTGCAACTTCCTCTGTTCTCCTGTCTCATCCATGCGCATGTTGCATTGTTTGACCGCCCAGTATGCTTTATGTTCCAGTTCCACAGGGAGATGACATGGCTTGCCGAATACCAAACGGTAGGGAGACATACCTATAGGAGTTTTATAGGCTGTTTGGTAGGCCCATAGTGCATCATTGAGTCTCAGACTCCAATTCTTCCTTCTAGGGTCAACCGTTTTTTCAAGTATGGATTTTATCTCCTTGTTGGACACTTCGGCTTGTCCACTTGTTTGTAGGTGGTATGCAGTGGAAATTCGATGGGTGATGTTGTATTTCTTGAATAGAGCTTCCACCACTCGGTTGCAAAAGTGAGTGCCTCGGTCACTTATTATCGCCCTGGGCATTCCGAACCTGGAGAAAATGTGGGATTTGACAAAATCTACAACAACCTTAGCATGATCAGTTTGGGTAGCTTTAGCTTCTACCCATTTCGAAACATAGTCCACAGCTAGTAGGATGTAAACATTACCGAAAGAGGAAGGGAATGGGCCCATGAAATCTATACCCCATACATCAAATATTTCACATATCAGTATAGGGGTAAGTGGCATTTGGTTTTTATGGCTTAAATTACCTGTCTTTTGGCATTGTTCACAGGCCTTGCAGAACATATAAGCATCACGAAATAGGGTAGGCCAAAATAATCCGCACTCTAGTATCTTACGTGCTGTCCTCTTTGGGCCAAAATGGCCCCCACAGGCATATGAATGGCAGAAGTGAAGAATGGAGGGGATTTTGGGGTCGGGCACGCACCTTCGAAGGACCTGATCGGCGCCTTGCTTCCATAGGTATGGGTCATCCCAGATGTAGTACTTGGCATCGCTTCTTACCTTATCTCTTTGAGCTCTTGTTAATTCTCCTGGTATGGTTCTAGTAACCAAATAATTAACTATATCTGCATACCATGGAGTTCCTTTTTGAATTGCAAAAAGGTGCTCATCTGGGAACTCGTCTTTCAAGGGTGTTGCCTCTTCACTTGTAGTCAGCCTACTAAGATGGTCTGCAACCAAATTTTCTGCACCCTTCTTGTCACGGATTTTGAGGTTAAATTCTTGTAGCAGGAGAATCCAGCGGATAAGCCTTGGCTTTGCTTCTTTCTTGGCGAGCAAATATTTTAGGGCTGCATGATCAGAATAAACAATAACCTTAGTACCCAATAAATATGAACGGAATTTTTCTAAGGCAAAAACTACAGCCAAGAGTTCCTTCTCTGTTGTTGAATAATTGCATTGGGCAGCATCAAGGGTCCTCGAAGCATAATATATTGCATGAGTGGCTCTTCCAACCCTCTGTCCCAAAACAGAACCGATGGAATAATTGCTTGCGTCGCACATAATCTCGAAGGGAAGATCCCAATTTGGTGGCTGGATGACTGGGGCTGAAGTCAACGATTCCTTCAGCTTATCAAAGGCTGCCCTGCACCCTTCATCAAAATCAAACATCACATCCTTCTGGAGTAAATTACATAAGGGGCGAGTTATCTTGGAGAAATCCTTGATGAATCTCCGATAGAATCCTGCATGTCCAAGGAAAGAGCGAACTTCCCGAATGTTCGTGGGATAGGGCAGGGATTTAATAACATCTACTTTTGCTTTATCAACTTCAATTCCCTTAGAAGAGACTACATGCCCTAGAATGATGCCCTGGTCGACCATGAAATGGCATTTTTCATAATTCAGCACAAGGTTCTTTTCTATACACCTTTCAAGTACCTTTGTAAGGTTAGATAAGCATGAATCAAAAGAATCCCCATACACCGTGAAGTCGTCCATAAATACCTCTATAATGCTTTCCACATAATCTGAAAATATACTAACCATACATCTTTGGAATATGGCGGGAGCATTGTAGAGACCGAATGGCATGCGCCGATAAGCAAAGGTACCGAAGGGGCAGGTGAAGGTAGTCTTTTCTTGGTCCTCAGGTGCAACTGGAATTTGATGAAACCCTGAATAACCATCAAGACAACAGTAATGAGATTTGCCAGCTAGTCTTTCAAGCATTTGATCGATAAAAGGGAGCGAGAAGTGGTCTTTTCGGGTTAACGAATTCAGCTTCCGATAATCTATACACACCCGCCACCCATTTTGAATTCGGGTAGGCACTAACTCACCGTCTTGATTTTCGACCACCGTCATACCTATTTTCTTCGGGACTACTGTACCGGACTTACCCACTTACTGTCTGAAATGGGATAGATTATCCCAGCATCTAGAAGTTTTTAAACTTCTTTCTTCACTACCTCCATCGGTGGTGGATTTAATCGGCATTGGGCTCCGATTGTAGGTTTGGAGTCTTCTTCCAAGAGTATTTTGTGCATGTAGAGGTAGATGGGCTTATCCCCTTGATATCAGCTACAGTCCATCCGATTGCTTCCTTGCATTCCTTAAGTGCTTGAATTAGTTTCCTTTCTTCCAGTGCATCGAGTTTGGAGGAAACTATCACAGGTAGTGTCTCCCCCTTGCCTAGGAACATGTACTTTAGGTGCTTTGGTAATGATTTCAGCTCCAGCTGGGGTGCCTGCACAATAGATGGAAGGAGCCTTGTGTGAGATAGGGGTAAACTAATGAAAGAAGAATTACGGGCAAATTCAAAAGAGTTCAGTTCAGAAGTCAAAGTTTGCAGTTCTGAATTCAGCATAAACTTCTGCTTTGCTCGTTGCAGTTGATCAGGCCCATTGTTAAGTGCAACTCTTAGTGTGTCTTCATCTTCTAGCTCAAAAGTCTGCTGCACTAAGGAATCAATAACATCTATAGAGAAAATAGAATGCGCATCATTAGGGTATCTCATGGCATCATAGATATTAAAATTAATGATCTCACCATCGAATTCCATGGTAAGTGTCCCCTTGTGCACATCGTTTTTTGTTCTGGACGTCTTAAGAAAGGGTCTTCCTAGCAAAATTGGGGTCGAGTTGGAAGAGATATCTTCTTCCGTGTTGATCACATAAAAATCGACGGGAAAGACCAAATTATTAACTTGGACTAGGATGTCCTCTAAGACTCCCTTCGGGTATGTAGTAGACCGATCAGCAAGTTGTAAGATCACGCCCGTTTCTTTTAATGGTCCGAGATTCATTGTTGTATAAATAGAATGGGGCATGACATTTATTGAAGCTCCTAGGTCTAGCATAGCCTTTTCGATCTGGACATTTCCTATCTTACAGGGAATGGTAAACATACCTGGATCCTCGCATTTAGGGGGTAGTCTTTTCTGGAGAATGGCTAAAACATTTTCTCCTATATGGACCTTCTCATCGCCTTTCAGCCTTCTCTTAGTAGTGCACAGCTCCTTGAGAAATTTGGCATAGCGGGGTACTTGCTTAATTGCATCAAGGAGGGGGATGTTTACCTCAACTTTGCAGAAGGTCTCGAGAATGTCCTTGTCTTGCTCCTTCTTCTTGGATCTCGCGAATCGGCTAGGAAAAGGTGGAGCGATGACTATGGCTTGGGGTGGCTTTCCGCTTGAATCCGTTTGGGGAGATGGTGTCTCCTTTTTGGTTGTATCCTTGGATGCTTCTTGATTGGGTTCATTCATCTCCTTCCCACTTCTCAATGTGATAGCACTAGCATTCTGTTTCGGGTTGGTCGTGGTCTGGGAAGGTAGCCTCCCTGATGATTGGGATTCCATTCGACTCATAGCTGTCGCTAGTTGGATGACCTGATTCTCCAGGTTTCGGATACTTGTCCTCGTCTCCTGTTGAAATTGTTGAGTATTAGTTGCAAGGGCTTTCACAATTTCATCGAGAGACATACCTGAGTTGGGAGAGGCTGAATATGGTGGAGCCGGCAGCCTGGTTTGATGCTGATGTTGGAAGCCGAAGGGCTTGGTTCCATAGTTCAGGTTGGGATGATCCCTCCATCCTACATTGTAGGTGTTCGAGTAGGGATCGTATCTCTTTTGTGGGAATCCTCCAATAGCATTAGCTTGTTCATAAGGTTCATCTTGAAGCGTAGGGCACATGTCAGTTGGATGTCCCGGAGTTGAGAAAATCCCGCAAGCCTTCACTGTTTGTGTATTACCTGTGGCCATTTGACAGACAAGAGAGGTCAGGCTTGCAATTTTCTGTTCTAGGGATGAGATGTTTACCTCGTTAGCATGAGTTGTTGGAGGGTTGAGCCTATAGCCAAACTGTTGAGAGTTGGCTGCCATATTTGAGATCAACTCTCTTGCTTGTGTAGGAGTTTTGTTCACCAACACTCCTCCGCTTGCTGCATCGATCATAATCCTATCCATTGGTAGTAACCCTTCATAAAAATATTGGATAAGGAGCTGGTCTGGAATTTGATGTTGCGGACAGCTAGCGCATAGTTGCTTGAATCTCTTCCAGTATTCGTAGAGAGTTTCCCCACTTAATTGTCTTATGCCACAGATCTCCTTTCTGATGTTAGCCGCTCGGGAAGCAGGGAAGAACTTCTCAAGGAATTGCCTTTTCATATCATTCCACGTGGTGATGGAACTAGAGGGTAGGTAGTACAGCCAATCCTTAGCCTTATCAGCTAGTGAGAAAGAAAAGGCACGCAGTTTGATCTGTTCCTCGGTAACACCTTGAGGTTTCATGCTTGAGCATACTACATGGAATTCTTTTAGGTGCTTGTGAAGGTCTTTGCCTGTAAGTCCACGAAAAGTAGGGAGTAAGTGTATAAGACCTGATTTAAGTTCAAAGGGTACCGCTAGATCTGCATATTCGATGCAGAGAGGTTGTTGGTGCAGATCCGGTGCAGCTAGCTCTCTAAGGGTTCTTTCTTCGTTGTCGGCCATGACTTCTTCTTCAGAATGGTTGGATGGCTCAACGATTTCTGCAACCGACTTCACTCCGGAAGTGGGGAGTGATGCTGATTGGTTGCGGCATTGCTTGGCTTCTTTCCTCAAGCGGTGAACTGTGTTCTCGATCTCAGGGTCGTAGTGGAGTTCACCTACACGAGAAGAGCGAGGCATAAACCAAACAAAAGGAAATAAACCTACTTAGGACGCCAATCCCTGGCAATGGCGCCAAAATTTGGTGGGTGCCGAACCCAACCAAAGATAAATAGTCTTGCTCTGGGTTAATAATTTGCAGATAGTGATGAGCAAGGTCGTTCTCCACAGGGATTGGGTGGATTTATTTCCAAGTAGATGGATTAAGGGGGGTTGTAAAGCTAACGAAAATAAGAAAATAGCAGAAAATAACAGAAAACAAAGATTAAATTGATGGGAGATGGCTTCCGGTTGAAGGGACAAGTTCAGCTTTGATTCGTAGCATTGATCCTTGATGCAAAGATAGATTCAAATGCTTATGAATAAATTGGTTATAGCTATTAACAAACTCTAACAGCTAGCTTCTACTCTTATTATTCGACAACCAAAACAAGCTTTTTGATTGCTTCCCTTATTAATAGGCAGTCCTAAACAAGCTCTTAGAATTTAACCTATTAATAGCATTAAGAGGGGAGAGACCCAATTCTGGTCAGCGATCTCACAAGCTCGGATCGTTTAAACCAGATCAAATATTTTCCTAACATAGATCGAAAACTTTTTTCGCAATCAATTTATGTTAGTTGCCACCATGATCGAGCCCACCAATCATATACGAAACTGGAGGTTCAATCGGCCATGGATTATTTCCATTGAATGTGCAAGGGGCCCTTCTTACTTAATCAACAAAAATAATCCTCACAGTTAATTCACAGAAAACATATGAATACCCTTAAACAATGAACTGAAATAAAAATCAATTAGATCTCACAATGCTTACAAAATCAAGGCTTCCCTAACCCTTCAACCATAAATAAAAACTTATAGACACTTCATGATGAAAACGTAGCTTCTAGATGAAAAAGGGGGGGCAAACTCTTACTTCTTCCTCCTTGGTTGCTGATTTCCCTCTCTGAAGACTGAAGCTCTCTTGGAGGAATTGATGTCTTGGGTGCTGGTCCGCCCCCCTTTATATAGATTTGGGGAGAGGGCTGCTCTCCAACTCCCTTAAGGAGATTATCCTCAAACTGGAAAGTCCTAGTCTAATTTGAACTTATCCTATCTAACACTTATCTCTTATCTTTATAGGATTACAATTTGAGAATTTAAATCTGATAAAACTCTTTTATTGAGATTACATTCAACTTCTATTCTAATGGGACTCTTGGATTTTGAATTCGAACTGGGCTTCTTTAACAATTCGGGCTTGCTTCAAGACTCTCTGCAAAATGGGCTTCAGCTTGTGAAATGGGCCTTGCTGCGAAATTGCTGACTTTGGACCCGAATTCGTCTTCGATGCGGATCGATTCTGCCAAAACCCAAAACATAAAAGTTGTGGGAATTTTCCTTATCTTTCCAGTGCTTCTTGAAATATCCTAATCGGAGTCCGGAATTGAGAGTTATACCCATATCACTGATCGGTGCTGAAACTATGCAAAAACATCCGATTAGCCTTGTTTTCATCCAATCGCCTTCTTACTTGCCCTGAATCGAAATACAAGAGTAATGAGTCCAATTAGGTACCAATTAAGTGTAAAATACTGAATATTGAGGGATAAACATATGACAAATTTTATTCTTATCAGTCGGCTCCTACAACCACATTGGCAGCATTAAAGTCTACACCCATCTCTTTTACTAACATGGGACCCTGTCAAACACTGAGAGCTTATGTCTTCGCTACATCCTCTATTTCCCTACAGCCCGGACCAACATCTTCCTGTCGAATAGTAGTTATGGGGTCTCAAACTGACTAGGCTCCTAGCAAAATCACCACCTCGAAAATGGCATCAACCACTATAGGTTGAGCAACATGGGGTTCTACCCTACCTATGTAGGACATCTGGAGGAATCGTGTACCTAGCATGGCGAAGTGGCACAACCTGAAACAACAATATGTTAATCACTAAGAGCAAAGAGAAACAAAGAAATGAACAATAAATTACAACATACTTTCTCAAGACCAGTCTGCTCATCTGGCAAAAGATGACCCACAAAACATCCTTGGGACTGAAGAACCTCTTAGTCGGCTCCTGTAATCCACACATGGCATTTTAAATAACACTGACTAATATCACATTTGAAACAAAACGTTGGATATGCTCCTTACTAGATCCACTTGTGATGGCTCCTTGATACATCTCTAATGGTGTTCGACACACAACAATTTTCTTTACACTCTTACCAAGCATGGACTGAATTGCATCCTCCGCTGCACCCCTTCCCTCTGCTGCAATCATAGGCTTGGGACAAGTATCTACCACATTGTCGAGATCACCGGCCACCCACCTTGGTGCCATCTTACGCGGGGACCTCCTTCCCCTTGTCCTTGGTTGTGTTGGCATTCCCCCAAGTGTATGTATGATGGTGGGGCTATACGGGACGGTCTCCTTGAAAGACGAAGATGGAGTAGGGCTTAAGTCAAGGTTGCAAGTCGAGGTTATGAGTATTCCTTGGTCTCTGAAGAGATTTGGTAAGTCTCGGATGATGGTGATGATAATGATCATAATAGAGATTGCATCATGTCCCCTTTTTCTAGAAATGATCCTAAGGCTATAAGGAGAATGATTCAAAAAGGGACCTTTCCTATTAGGAAAGGGGATCATTGTCTTTATGTTGTTTACTAAGGGAGCACCATTGAGGTATCATCACGTGTCCAACAAAATCCTTCAAGGACAAGGTTTCCCTTCTCCTAAGGATTCTCACATTGAATGTGTAGGTTACGTCCCCCTATGGGTATCCTTGTGGCCACATATCAAGGATAAGATCTAGATCTGTCTGGCATGTTCAGGTGTCTGCCGAATCGCCTTTTAGGCTTCTAGTCACAATGAGTTGTGAACAGAAGGAATATCAAACACTCATAGGCAAGCGTCACTAGTCTCAGGGTTTGTCCACCATTCGTTACAACATGGGGTACCATTTTGTGTTCATCGCAAGGTGTTAGTAGTGTATTGGGTTTGTCTCAAGATGGTGATGTTATTTTATGTCCATTGCAAGTCTCAGGTGATGTTCATTGCTCATCATAGGTTTTGGGTTGTCATCTATGCACGTCATAGGTCTTAGAAGACATTTCAACTCCATCACAAGTCTTGGATAGCTCTTTGTGCTCATCGTAAGTGTGTGAGCCTTCTATCATTTTGATAAAATGTCTCTGTGTCATTACAGTGATGTCCTAGTTGGGATTTCTCCGTGTGGTTTTCCTTCGAAACCTTCGCTGTAATCCCAGTGATAGGGAGCTACATGTACTTACACCAAGCATTGAGGAGTTTGCCCCCTGTACAATATCTACCAATGCCCTCTACTTCTTAGTCGTAGGGGCAACTTCTTGTTCATCCTCTCAATGGAGCCTCTTCCCCTTATCTTACATGACCATGGGGACCTTAAACCTCACCAACCCGTGAAGATCACCATTGCCAATCATTGCTTCCTTGGTGATGCAGCGTGATACGGGCACTCCTAGCTAGCGGCTGACAGGCTCCTTGCTGGCATTGAGCGGCACCTGAGAAGAAGAAAGGAAGGATTCCCGGGGGTTTGCCCGGGGGGAATACTCTGAAGCTTAAGTTAGTACTGTGTATGGAAGTAAAGAGGGCAAAATGAAAGCTAAGAGTGGAGGTTGTGCTTATCACTATATTCGAGAGGTTGGAGGTCTCAAGAGAGTTTCTCCTCTGCCCTGGGGGCTTTTATAGGAGCGCTCTTGCGAGATCAGGCATAACTGCCACTGGGCTCCTGCCGCAGCCATTACCTGCCAGGTCTGCATAGGTGATTGTTACAGTGTACTATCCGCTTGGTCGAGTGACACGTCCCAAAAGGGCAGGCACGCCTCCATCTGTCAAGAGACGTGGGCACGGACAGTCGAAAGAACAAGGACTGCACCGCTAGTCGAGAGACGCAGCGTAGTCTGTTCGGTACGGTCTTATCAGATGGATGCTTCCTGAGAGCGTCGCATCACTCAGTCGCAAGTTACCTCATAGCGAGCTATCCTTGGCGCGAGCTACTTTGCATCAAGCACTTTGGGGTACTTCAAGGTGACCCTCATCAAGGTTGGTCTTTGGGGCCGTCTTCTGCCCAGGTGCTAGAGCGAGCTGGTTTCCCTAGCTCGCGAGCTGAAATATTCTTGGAGTATTCCCTTATTGGTAGCTCGGGGAACCAGGAGCTTGCATTGTAGCGAGCCTCTCCTTTACCTTGCCACCACGTAGAGGGCTGCTTTATGAGCCTATCACTTAGCCGTACCGGAATACGATGTTGAGCTGTCGCTTACGCTGAGTCAGCATCCACATGTCACCGTTTCATAGGCCGGGTCAAATCATCCTCCATCAATTGCCCCCCACTCCTCGGGCTAAGAGTGCCACCTTAGCGCGGGGAGTTTATGAAGCACGATGGACTGATTTGACCAAAATTCAAACTTGATTGACCGTAATAAATGCATTGGCGGGAATCAAGAGATCTTCTGACTCCTCCAACTTCTCGGATTCTGAAAACGTGTTGAGGTGGCCTTTAATTCCGAATGTCGTGCGGCTGTGACTACCTTAATCGTGGAAGATGTGCCGCCAATCGCCTTCGGTTTTCAGAAGGCGTGCGGTCAGGGCGCCCTGGGGCCACTGGATCTGTTTCGATCCGGGCCGTCGGTTTGAGAGGGCGAGGGCTATAAATGGGGAGCCCCCCCGGCCCTACCTCCATCCATGCCATCTTGCTTTGGATTCTGAGGTTGCGTACTTCGCCTGGTCTACTCGAGTTTCTCAGTCCGCCCCGTTCTGTCTACTCTGGTGAGTCCCGATCGCCGTCAGCCATGTCTGGGTACCCACGCCATACCTACCACAGGGGTGATGGTCAGGATGATGATGATGATGCTCCCTCGAGCTCGGGGGGAGCCTGGGAGCATATCCCGGAGGCTCGGGAGGCCTCTGGCGACATGGCGTCCACTTCTAGGGGGAGGGAGCCTGATACCTTTGGCCCTTCCTTGATGACAGCGGAGAGGCTCAGATCTCTGATCTGCTACTTTTGCCTTCCCGGGGACCTGGTTTACAGCCTCCCCACTGGCAACTTCCCTTGGGAGCATGGTCCCAATGAGATAGTGGTCTTTCAGGAATAGCTCGACGCTGGCTTGTGTCTCTCCCTACACCCCTTGATAGTGGAGGTGTTAAACCACTTTAATGTCACCATTGACCAGCTTCATCCCAACGCCATTCGAAACATGGTTGGGACTATATCTCTGTGTTACAAGTACTGCCTTCCTTTGGACCTTGATATTTTTGCCTCCATCCTTTGTATAAAGAACGCTGCTCCTGGGGTTCCTCTAGAGAGGCGCTTTTATTACCTCTCTCCCCGTCGCAGCTATAAGCTCTTGTACGAGCTGCCGAATAAGAATCCCGCCTGAAAGTGGGATTACTTTGTGGTCCGTAACCCCGAGGGGTGGCCCTTCCCCACTGCTTGGAGGGGCACCATCCAGGACCCCGGGGCCGAGTTGGACCCTGAAATTCAGAAAACGATGTTGTCCTGGGCGTCGGTAGGCTTCCTTTGCTCGGACTACTTGGTCGAGGAGAAGCTCGCGTAGGCAGGCTTGAGCCCGGGTAGGTTGCCTTTTTAGGTCGCGTAGTGCCTTGTGACAATATTGTGTACACATGTATTTTGTTTCTTGTCGAACTAATATCTTGTGGTTTTTTGGCAGCCATCATGTCTAGTGCCGATTCGCGCCGCCTTCTCTCAGGCAGCCAGAGGCGCCATGCGAAGAGGACGCGCCCCGACCGGACCCCTCCTTCGGGAAGCACTGAGTTCGGGTTTTCCGAGTCGGTCCTACCCTCTCCTCCGCCCGAGGTTCCGGTGCCCCCTCCTCCGCCCGAGGTTCCGATACCCCCTCCTGAGGGGACTAGCGGGGTCAACCCTAGGGGAAGCGAGCCCTCTCTGCTAGGGGAGGCCCCCTTTAACCCCCTTCAGCCCCGTCCTTACCCCCGGTTCCCAGTGGGAAATTGGGAAGGGGTAAACGATTATCTGGTAGCTCGCCGGAGGAGTCAGAAAGCGATCAGTAATGACGAGATAGCTCAGTGGGGAAACATGGAGCCTGGGGATCTCTCTGCGTTCGCTTCTGCCCATCGCATGGTGGTGAGTGACCTTTTTCCCTCTTCCTCTCTTGTTTTGCCCTTTTCCGCTGTCTTCTGATCTTTCTTTTTCGCTGATAGGTAAATTCTGCCATCCATGCCAGGGCTCTCCAGACGCGCATCCATCGCGTCGACGCCCTCGACCAGCGTGCTGCCAACCAGAAGCTCCAGGTCGAACTCGACCGGATCCAGGGCAAGCTCCATCACACCCGCAAGGGGAGCGAGTCTTAGGAGCTGCTCATCCACGACCAGGAGGCTCAAATCGCTCGGCTTACTGAAGAGAGTGCACGCTATAGGGAGGAATCGTCGAGGATGGCGGGGGAGAGGGAGCTCCTCAAGCAACAGGTGCGGGATCTGGAGTCCACTCTTCTGAACCGGACCCGAAACTTTGACCAGATGGTGGAGGCTGAGCGAGAGAGAGCAGTCTGGGATTTTAAGGACTCCCAAGAATTTCATGATCTCCAGGTGGAGTATGGCTCGGGTTCGTACCGCTCTGGGTTCAAGCTTTGCCGGTGGCTGGTTCGGAAGAAGTTCTCCGGGCTTAACCTCGACGCCATTACTATGAAGGGCATGTCCCCCGAGACAGCAGACCAAGCGGATGAAGAGGAGCCTGACTCTCCGAAGGACGAGGAGGCAGATCCTTGAAGTGGCGTTTCTCTGGGCTTCTGTGGCTTTCGGGTGCCGTAAACCCGGTCTTTCACCAGTTTTTTCGGTTGGGCGGTTGGGCCCCATGATGATCAAACCTTTCCCGAGCTGTTTAGCTCGGTTGCTGCATTTGTTATTTTTCTTTACCATATTTGTTTGTGTTTTTTTTTTTTGACAATGAAAGTCCCTCCTCTCTTCTGAGTATGATGAACTCCTTTTATTTTGCTAAAGTGATCTCATCATTTGGGTTATTGAGGTTACCTACCCAAAGTAGGGCTCTTCGGTAGGCGTTCTCCTTATTGGTTACGTTTAGGGCCTTCGCGGCATACCACGAAGTGATTACTACGTATGCCCGAGCTAAGCATTGGTTGGTTATCCCTTAGGTCGACCGACGTATCAAGACGAGTTATGCTTCGTGGGGTTTAAACTCAAGCTGCTTATGCCTTTAATATTTCATACTTTGCCTTCGCTATTAAGGTAGCTGTCTTTCTTCACGTCAGGTTCTTTGTTAGCGAGGTGTTTTGGCCCTTAGGCTTAGGGAGGGACCCGTAGTCCGCTCTTGGATTCTCCCAAGTCGAAGTGGCGATTGGGGTCTTCTTGCGCCGAGGTCATGTTAGCTCTTTATTCTGGCCCTTAGGCTTTGGGAGTAGCACATGGCCTACTTCACTTCTTACAGATAATATTGCCTCAAATTGACAATATTCCATGCTCGAGGTACTTGTTTCCCTTCGAGGGTCTCGAGCTCGTATGTTCCTTCCCCGAGCACTCGTTTCACTCAGTAAGGATCTTCCCAATTGGACCCGAGTTTGCCAATGTCGGGTTCAGGTACCATAACTTTACGAAGGGCCACCAACGCGGAGGTTCTGCTTCCTGACCCTGGCATTGTAGTACCGAGCTACTCTCTGCTGGTAGGCTGCGGTCCTAATGTACGCGAGATCCCTTACTTCGTCAAGTAGGTCGAGGTTGGTGTGTAGCTCATCCTCGTTTGTTTGATCACTGTATGCTTCTAGGCGCAACGTAGGTACTTCGATCTCTACGGGGATCACTGCTTCGATGCCGTAGGTGAGATTGAAAGGTGTTTCTCCCATGGCGGTTTTCTCCGTAGTCCGGTAGGCCCATAGGACACTAGGTAGTTCATCTGCCCACAATCCTTTAGCTCGATCCAGCCGTGCCTTTAGTCCGCAGAGGATGGCTCTGTTCGTGACTTCTGTCTAGACATTTGCCTGAGGGTGCGCGACTGAAGTAAAGTTCTGTTGGATCCCCATGTCTTGGCACCAGTCTTGAAATTTGATGTCCTCGAACTGTTTGCCGTTGTCGGAAATCAATACTCGAGGTAATCCGAAGCGGCATATGATGTTCTTCCAAAAGAAGTTTTGGACATTTCGGGTTGTTATTGTTACGAGGGGTTCGGCTTCTACCCACTTGGTAAAATAGTTCACTGCTACCACTAAGAACTTCCTTCCACCCGTTGCTGGTGGGAATGGTCCAAGTAGATCAATGCCCCACTGTGCAAAGAGCCACGAACTGGTGAGGTATTTGAGGTCGGCAGCGGGTTGAAGGTGAACATTGGCATGTCTCTGACATTTATCACATTTTCTAACGAGTTCGATGGCATCTGCCTTCATCGTTGGCCAATAGTACCCTTGTCGAAGCGCTTTCTGGGAGAGGGCCCTGCCCCCCAAGTGTCTGCCACACAGATCCTCATGGGTGTCGCAGAGTACAAGTTCGGCTTCGGAAGGTCGCAAGCAACGCAGGTAGGGGAGTGTGTAGGATCTCCTGTATAGCCGCTCGTCTATCATGACGTATTTAGCTGCTTGACGTTGCACCTTCTAGTTGCATTGCACTCTACAGGGAGGGTCCCGTGTAACAAGAAGCTCATGAGTGGGTCAATCCAGCTCGGCTCTGCTTGAACGACGGGAGCGACCTCCTCTCCCCACCTGAGAATGCTAGGTCGAGACAGGTCCTCTATGTACACGGTTCTCATGGTGATGTCGCTAGTGCTGGCTAACTTGGACAAGGCATCGGCCTCGGCGTTCTCTGACCTAGGGATCTGTCTGATGAAGTGTGACTGGAAGTTAAGCAGGGCCTCTCTGACTTTGGCTAAATAGGCGACCATGGTCGGCTCGCGAGCTTCATACTCGCCCGTGACCTAGTTGACCACGAACTGGGAGTCGCTGCAGATAACGATGTGCTTGGCTTTTACTTCTCTGGCTAAGGCTAGTCCGGCTATCAATGCCTCGTATTCTGCTTCATTGTTAGACACCTCGAACTCAAAGCGTAGCGCGTATTCCAGTTTCATGCCGCTCGGGCCATGCAAAACTATTCCGGCACCGCTGCCCTGTTGGTTCGAGGAGCCATCTACGTGAAGGATCCAGGGCTCCTCATCCCAGCTCGCGACTGGCCGAGCTAGGAGAGGTGCCACACTGGCTACTACTTCATGGGGTTCGGACTCGACCGACCTGGGAACTTCGGGCTCACCCGAGGTGGGGACCTCGCACTCAACCGGCCTGGGAACTTCGGAGCTGAATGTTCATTCGGCTATGAAATCTGCCAGGGCTTGGGCTTTAATAGCAGTTTGCGGCTTGTACTGGAGGTTGTACTCGTTGAGCTCAATGGCCCACTTCGTCAACCGACCGGAGACCTCGGGCTTAAGCAATACTTGCCTCAGAGGTTTGTTAGTAAGAACGATAACAGTATGAGCTTGGAAGTACGGGCGGAGCTTCCGAGCTGCAATTATCAATACGTATGCCAGCTTTTCCATCTCTGGGTATCTCGTTTCTGCTCCCTGCAATACTTTACTAACATAATAGATGGGTCGTTGGACCGATCTATTTCCTTTATTAGTACCGAACTGACAACCTCATCGCTTGCCGGGAGGTAGAGTTCTAAAACATCGCCCTCATCGGGCCAGGTTAGGGTCGGCACGCTAGTAAGGTATTCCTTGAGCTCATCGAACGCGAGTTGGCAATCTTGGGTCCATTCGAACCCTTTGCTCTTTATTGCCTTAAAGAATGACAAACAGCGGTTTGCCGACTTAGACATGAAACGACTTAGGGCGGCTATGCGGCCATTCAACCTCTGAACCTCCTTCGGCTTCCAGGGCGGTTTCATGTCTAAGATGGCCTTAACCTTATCCGGGTTGGCTTCAATGCCTCGCCGGTTAACGATGTATCCTAGGAACTTACCCGAGGTTGCACCGAATATACACTTGTTTGGATTCAATTTCATATTGAACTTACGCAAAATTCCAAAAACAGAATGCAAGTCTTGTATTAATTCATGTGAGAATTGGGTTTTGACGACCATATCATCTACATAGCATTCTACTTTTATGCCGATTAACGGCACAAACAATTTATTTACAAGCCTTTGAAAGGTTGCCCCTGCGTTTTTCAACCCGAAGGGCATAACCTTGTAACAGTACAGACCGAATTCAGTGATGAAGGCAGTCTTTTCTTCGTTTGTCGGGTCCATCTTGATCTGGTTATAGCTCGAGTAGGCATCCAAGAAACTTAGCAACTCATGCCCTTAGGTCGCGTCCACCAAACGGTCGATTCTGGGGAGTGGGAAGCAGTCTTTTGGGCAAGCCCGGTTCAGGTCGGTGTAGTCGACGCACATGCGCCACTTGTCGTTGGCCTTCTTTACCAGGACGGGGTTGGCTACCCAGCTTGGGTAGTGGACTTCTCTTATGAAGTCCGCTGCGAGGAGCTTCTCGACTTCCTCATCGACCGCTTTCCACCGTTCCGGCACGATCCGGGCACTCCTAGCTGGAGGCTGACAGGCTCCTTGCTAGCAACGAGCGGCACCTGAGAAGACGAAAGGAAGGATTCCCGGGGGTTTGCCCGGGGGGAATACTCTGATGCTTAAGTTAGTATTGTGTATGGAAGTAAAGAGGGCAAAATGAAAGCTAAGAGTGGAGGTTGCGCTTATCACTATATTCGAAAGGTTGGAGGTCTCAAGAGAGTTTCTCCTCTGCCCTGGGGGCTCTTATAGGAGCGCTCTTGCGAGATCGGGCATAACCGCCACTGGGCTCCTGCTGCAGCCGTTACCTGCCAGGTCTACGCAGGTGATTGTTACAGTGTACTATCCGCTTGGTCAAGTGACACGTCCCAAAGGGGCAGGCACGCCTCCATCTGTCGAGAGATGTGGGCACAGACTGTCGAAAGAACAAGGACTGCGCCGCCAGTCGAGAGACGCAGCGCAGTCTGTTCAGTACGGTCTTGTCAGATGGAAGCTTCCTGAGAGCGTCGCATCACTCAGTCGCAAGTTACCTCGTAGCGAGCTATCCTTGGCGCGAGCTACTTTGCAGCAAGCTCTTTGGGGTACTTCAAGGTGACCCTCATCAAGGTTGGTCTTTGGGGCAGTCTTCTGCCCAGGTGCTAGAGCGAGCTGGTTTCCCTAGCTCGCGAGCTGGTTTCCCTAGCTCGTGAGCTGAAATATTCTTGGAGTATTCCCTTATTGGTAGCTCGGGGAACTTGGAGCTCGCGTTGTAGCGAGCCTCTCCTTTACCTTGCCACCGCGTAGCGGGCTACTTTATGAGCCTATCACTTAGCCGTACGGGAATACGATGTTGAGTTGTCGCTTACGCTGAGTCAGCGTCCACGTGTCGTCGTTTCATAGGCCGGGTCAAATCATCCTCCATCACTTGGTTTCCTGCCTGACTCTGCCCACACTTTCCATCACAACACCCATACGACAACTACTAGTAGTCTCAATCCCTGATTTCCCCCTTGACTGCCCTTTCCCGTCTCCAGCCCCTTTAGGCAATGCCATGGCATGCCTTAGGCAAGGTTCTACCACAAAAAATAATTGAAAATCCCCAAATAATACACGCAAGTATCTCAATTATGTAGACCCGCACCTCCAGCTACGACGGTAGCCTGCCATAGGGAGTCACGCTAATCCAAGGAAAGTAGAGTCTATATTTCTTGAACAAAAACACATCTTCACCCTCCATTCATAAGAACTCGGACTCCATATCCCATCATAACCAAACTATCGAAGAAAACGATCTAGGTGATAAGCCGCCACCTTCGCGACCCCGTACTTGTCTATGGCCAACTATTGATCATCGCCCTCTTCTACTTGCTTCCCTATACAAAAGGGCCTTGCATTCTCAATAGAGGTCGCATACGGATGCTTCTCAAAAAACCCTTCGCTTGCAATGTGTTCTTTCA
The DNA here is from genome assembly GCF_055504915.1 of Nelumbo nucifera. Lineage (NCBI taxonomy): Eukaryota > Viridiplantae > Streptophyta > Magnoliopsida > Proteales > Nelumbonaceae > Nelumbo > Nelumbo nucifera. The sequence continues at coordinate 43,652,344 of NC_142655.1, forward strand.
CGTGTTCTTGCAAATACCCTTCCTCAACATTTACTTCTAGCCACCTCTTGTCCCTAGAAACTGTCAATCGCACCTCTTCGGACCTCTTGCCATCAGGGGTAGCCATATGCACAACCAATGGATCCAATTACCATGGTGTCACACTTGCCTTCAATTGCTCGCACATGAATATGTATGACGACACGTGATTGTTGTTGGGATCCATAAATTGGTGGATGGTATCATCTAATTGGTCATATAAATAGCCTAGAAACATAGAGCTCATAGGTAGCTTGTGCCCATCTAATTCTAGGAATACCATGGGTCCATGGGTTTAATGCAATTCTAATACCATAATCAAGATTGCCCAGAATAGGAACATAGAAAATATATACAAGTGACATTGGCTCCCTCCATACCTATTGTCACTTCGGTATTGTTCTTGCAATTGAACTAATGCTCGATCCACCCATCCATAGGCATCTTGCCTCGGGCTGAAGTCGCATCCATAATTCCCTTGTAGGCGTTTAACTCATCATTCAATTCATCAAACACCTTCCAAAGTTCCATAGGAATGCATTCGCTATGAAGTGACAATAATGTGGCTACATCCTCCATAGATATATCAAATTCCCCAAAATACCCAACAAACATGTGGGTGCAACAGCACCAGTGCATCAGCAATGGCTCCACATACTCTACCCCATCACGCCCAGATAGGTCCATGAAGCAACCGGCGAGCCGTAGTAACCCCGCCAATATAGGAGATGGCAATACTTGGATTCTCCAATACAAATGCAACCCAGTCTATATATTTGTCAGAGTTTAGACTCATCATATCGGAAAGTCACCAAGTTCTTCTTAGGGAAACCATAGAAATAGAGTAACTCTTAGGCTTCAACCAAATCTAATGTATTTTATTCCCCCATTGCCACCCGAACTGGAGGCCTAAAACCCCACTCCCTTGACTTTGCCCTTCGCCTCATCCACCTGTGCGAGTAGGTATGTTGTGTCTAATAGATGAGCATATCTGACAAAAGGATGAACAATTTATGCGGTCGCCTTACGAGATCCATACTTTCTAGGGTTTGGTATAAGGGTTTGGGGGCGAAGTGGCTAGAGAGGGATTTGGGAAGAGAAGAACAATGGCGTAGGTTCAAATCTACGAGAGGGAAGAGATTCTAGAGTAGGGGGCTATCGCCCAAATCAATCTTTCTAACGATACATCGTAAGTGCCACGTGGCAGACAACTAAAACATTCTTTCCTAATAATTTCCTCAAAAAGGGGGACTACCTACAAAAATTACAAGGTAACCCCCGAAATTCAATCATAATAGTCGCAAGCAATTTAATTGCGAGCATTGCCACCAACACACGTGTGCTTAGTACAGACGGACAACATGACCCCCTTAAATGTCGTCACAAACTAAAAATAAAGGCATGTCGTTCAAATCAAACGGCCTAGCAGGTTACAGCCAACCATAGAAGAATTCAATTAAACATGTCATTCCACTTCCACTAGACAATCACCACACTGAGTTTTCTTGCTTGTTGACAAATTGCCTCTATCACTAAGCAGGGGGCTAATAGTAGAAGCAAATATTTCAAAATTAATGGGCCCATTACAGAGAGCCCCGAGCACAAAACCACTAACCCATTTTCAAGAGAGAGAGAAAGAGAGAAGCTTTAGTTATAAGAGCATTGGATCCATCTCATGACATTCTTGAAAGCTGCGATTGCAAAAGTCACCGAGCCCATTTTAAGAACAATTGAAATCGCAAACTCTATGTACTCTATGTTAGACAGTTATGCCCTTAGCTCCAATCAGATTGATGTATCTTTTGACATTTATTCTAAATAAATAAAGTACATAATTGATTCATGTCATTGTGGTGTGTTTCTGTGTAATACCCTTAAACTGGACACTTATGAGACTCGTGTTAGTTTAGAATCTTCACAATCGTTGGATAGATCAGGTGAGATTTATCTTGCCAAGGCTGACATTTATGTGTAGCCAAGTTGGTTGGGATGGCTTGTCTCAGCTACTAGGGTGAGACCTGAGGTACATGTAGTGTGGGTTTTCTTGAAACCCTGAACCGGACCAAATTCCAGTATTGCCCTAGACCTTGGAGACAGATTGGCAAAAATGGAGTGTTACATCTGACCCCTAGACTCAAATATGATACTACACTAGGTGTCGGATTGGGCTATCTTTGATGTACCAATCAGTGAGATCCTTACAGGGGGTCAAAACCTGGGTATGTGGACAGTCCGAGAATTCACCTGAGTGGGTGATCATAGTGACATGATCAACCATTTAGTCGGACAAAGTGAATGATCGGGGAATGCACTCTCTCTAATGGAAACCAAAAATACCAGCAGTTGATTTCAAACGTTGAGATTTGTTTTGCAAAATATATTTTTATAGAGATATACATATATATTATGGTTTCAAAATGCTTGCAAAAGGTTTTAATTCCCGGGATCCATGTGAGTAGAGAGTGCAGCACCGTACCTTGCAGCCGAGGGAGAGGTCCTCTCTTGTCAAGCAATGTTTGATCATTATGGGCTGAGAGGTTAAGTGTAAGACCATTGAGGGTAATATCTGATGGGCTAATCTTGCATCTGCCCACAGTCCTTGGGTTTTCATAAGTTGGCTAGACCCAAGGACCATTTAGTGTAAATGTTGGGCCCATTAAGAGAACATGGTGATGGACTCAGGGGTTCACTATCTCCTATAGTGAATTCAGCCAGGCCTTGTAACAAAAGCTGAGCTGAACCCATGTGGCTGATGTGTAGGTCAATGTTTCGGTCCCATGCCATACAAAAAGAGCCAACTGGGCAGCAGGTTAAGGGGTAAGTGAGCACATAAGCTTAATGGGCCTAAAGCCCAATTCGAACTGGGCTTAAATTAGTTAATTAAAAGGAGGCAAGATCTGATTTATAATCTGATTAGGATTAGCTGAAAAGATAAGATAAGTCTTATCCATTTAAGAGTCCATATCCAAATATCAGATTTGGATCAAGAAACTCTCTCCTAATTAGATTAGGAGGCTGATCCAAAGAAGACTATAAATAGGGGGCGAATTCCTCAGTTTTAACACACAGCAACCTATAGAATTCTCTCTCATTCATGTCATCCCTACCCAGTTCGATCTCCTCTTGTGGAATACATCAATAAAGGTTCTTGATATTGTTTCTTGATTGAACAAACAATCTTAAGTCATGCTCACCAACCCCTGTTCGATTCTTGCTAAAGAATCCTGGTTCTTGTTGAAGAGCCATCATGTTGATCTTGTTTCTTCACACACTGTGTCATATTCAGTAGAAGCGGGTTTTGGTCTTCTCCTTGGGCGTGAACACCTTCATTGGGAGTTACTGCTACTTCATATCAGGTATATCCCTTTCCTCCCTTTTGGTTTCAGATCTGGTATGTTTTTTGGGTTCAAGATTGATCATTGAAAATACAATTTTCTAAAATAGGGAATGCGATTCCCAGATGGGAGAGAGAGAAATTTTTGAAATTTTGCCCAACCTTCCTGCAGGGTTCGGCCATCCATATGATGGATCTCTCATCACTTCAGTGGTATTAGAGCCAGTTCAAGTCTTGAACCAAATTAAATCAGATCTGGATCTACGCAAATGTATAGAAGGCGTTCTACCCGATTTGCGCAGTTAGCGATTTTTCTTGGGAAATCGATTTCCAGTTTTGGGTGAATGATCTGAAAATAAATATTTATTATTCTGTTATATATTTAGAATTGTTCTATTTATATTTCTTGAATTTTGGGTTGTTCGTATGGAGGAGATCGAAATCTTTCTGTGGCGCAAGAAATCAGCACATTTGCATTTTTTTCTATTCATTCTTGGTTTGTAATTAATTTTATTTTTTTTAATTTTAGACGGAATGTATAGGAATTCAATTCTGATGTAATATTAAAAGAAAAATTAGGTTTTCTATATTATTTCAGTGAAGATGAAGCTGGAAGCGCGAAGGAGAAAATTTTGCAAATTTGGGTTTAGCAATCTGCGATTTGCATTTTTAGAAACTGCAAACTGCAAACTAACTTTTGTTTTGCAGGGTTGCAGCCTTACGAACAGCCCTCTTGCTGTTGTTTACTGATTTTTTCAGATCATATTTCTAGAATTGGATCATGAATTAAACATCAAAACCTAGACCCATTCGAACCAGATGGGACCAAACTAGTTTGACCGAATCTGTGGTTCGATGGGGCTATTCTCAGCCCTAAAATTTCCTTCATGGGCCGAGGGGTTGATGGTAAATTGCAAGATGCAATTCGGCCCACATCTGTAAAACCCAGTTTTGATTTGTAAAAAACTGCTTTAGCCTAATTCAGCATAAATGCTATATGGGCTGAACTGATCTTTGCAGTTCAGCCCATATACCTAGATAATATTATTTAATAATATTATGGGCTTTAAATGGGCTGAAAAGGTTTTTAAATTTTAATTATGGGTTTTACAATTATTTAATTGATTGGATCAATTATGGATTTCATGCATGTGATGTATGTGATGTGATGTGCTGCGTACATGGGCCATAAGTGCTTGGCCCATGTTAATTCAATGGTGGCTCTTTCGAACACCATGGCTGAATGCACATCATTGCCATGATGCCCTTAAGATCATTGGATGATCTCCCTTTCTCAGTGAAGCCCACTTCAGTTTCTCCCCAAGAGGAACACCCCGGAACCCTAGCCATTTTGGGCCCACTTTGAATCAGGCTTTATCAAAGTCAGTGGAAGCCACTTTGGTTTGACCTAAATCAAATTTAGGGGGTTTTCATTCCCTTCATTAAATATAAGTGCATGTGATAGGGAATTTCATATGATGAATTTTCTAAAGGCCTTCCATCATTAGTATGAATGTTAGATGTATTGGTGGGTGGAGATGCACCATAAAATTAGGCTATCCGTCTGCTAATGCAATTGGCTGGATTGCTTCATGAGATGATAGGGGCGTCATAGACCGATGTGGGAGGGGCCTATCCTAAAATGGATGACTCTCTCACGGTACATTGGCGTTCACGAACATGATGGGTGAGCACTTACTGAACATAAAGGTTTAACCTAAAATGGCTATGAACCTTGTCTGACAGAGGCCAAAGGGAAAGCTCATAAGATGAGTGGATGAGATCCTTCATAGAAGGTGGTGGGGTTTTGCAGCTAAAACAATTGGCTCCATGCACCCCATGTGGTTTACCACATTTCCAGAGACACAACTGTCTCCGTCATTGAGATTGGAGGGAATCTCAGAGATGCCCAAAATGGAAATGGAACACAGATTAAAAGCCCTTTCTATGTGATGACATGAATCAATTAGGTTGTGGACTTATAAATCTGTTTTTCCTTTACCCGAAATGGCAAACGGAAATTTTACCAAGTTGTTGGATGATAACAAACTCAAGGGCCCTAATTATGCCAACTGGTTCTAAAACCATATGCTGGTTCTGATGTCCGAGAAATTGGACAAAATTGCTAAGAACCCAACTCTGGATCATCTGGGTGACAGGGCTTCTAAGACACGAAGGAGAGAGTATCAAGAATGGGAAGAAAAAAATTCTCTTGCTCAGTGTTATATTATAGTCTCTTTAGACAATCCGATACAATGACAATTCAATAAGATTGAAGTGTCCAATGATATCTTGGATAGTCTAAAGACCATGTATGAAGAGCATAATCGTTCTACTCATCAAAAGGTCCTAAAGCAGTTTATGACCGCACAAATGTCCAAGAACCAGCTAGTTCATGACCATTGTCTTAAGATGATGGGATACATTAATGAACTGGAGGCTCTTGGATCTGGGCTAGATCATGCCACCAAAGTTGATGCCATCCTGAACTCTTTGCCTCCTTCCTTCAATCAGTTAATAATGAATTACAATATAAACAAGCTAAATGTTAGCCTTCAGGAACTCAGCAATATGTTGTAGAGGGCCGAAGAACTAATAAAGAAGGATGAGCCCATAGCCATGCTTGTTGAAGGTGGCAAATCGGGCAAGAAGAAGAGGAAGGTAAAGAAGAAACCTCAGAAGAAAACTAGTAAGCCTAAAAAGCAGAAGAATGACAAGGCATCAGATGCCTGTCACTTCTGCAAGAAAATCGGTCACTAGAAGAGTAATTGTCCTCAGTAACTAGAGACCAAGAAACAAGGTAATTTTGAATCCTTTGTCATAGAGACCAATATGTTGGCCACTTCTATTTCCTGTGTATTGACTCCGGGGCTTCTACTCATGCATGTAACACATTGCAGGGGTTCAGGACAAACAGAAGACTGAGTGAAGGAGAAGTGATTCTTTACTTGGGGACTTCTGGAAATGTTGCAGCTACAGTCATAGGAACTGTAGAATTGTATTTCAGAGAATGAATAATTACATTAAAAGATTGTCTTTATTTACCCAATTTGAGAAGAAATTTGATTTCTGTTTCAAAACTGTGTGCATATGGTTATTCTGTCCTTTTTAGTAATGTGATTATTATCAAAAGGAATAACAAATTCCTCGCATATGGAGAACTTGAGAATGGTCTCTAGGTTCTTCATCCTTCTCTGGAAACAAATATAACCAAAACTACGTTGGATAATAACCCCAAGAAAAGAACCTGTGATACAGTTAATCCCATGTGTATGTGGCATTACCGACTTGACCACATTAACATAGATCGTATCACAAGGTTGGTAAATGATGGCCCTTTGGATTTTCTAACTGTGGTCCAACCTGTGAACCTTACCTTGAGGGTAAGATGACGAAATGGCCATTTAATGGTAAGCCTAAAATATCAACAGGCATGTTTGAACTTATACATACTGATGTATGTGGCCCATGAATGTTAGGACACGTAACCAGCACGTTTATTTCATAACATTTACTGATGATCATTCTCGGTATGGTTACGTGTATCTAATAAGACACAAGTCTAAATCCTTTGAAAAGTTCAAAGAGTTCAGTCAAGAGGTCGAGAAATAGTTGGGGAGACGCATTAAGGCCCTTCGATCAGATTGAGGAGGCGAATATCTCTCTAACGAATTCAGGGACTATTTAAAGGAAAATGGGATAGTATCGCAACTAGTTCCTCCTGCTACACCATAGTTAAACGGTGTATCAGAAAGGAGGAACCGGACGTTATTGGATATGGTCTGATCACTTCTTGTACACTCGGAATTACCTACATCCTTTTGGGGTTACGCATTAGAGACTACGATATATGTGCTGAACTGGGTTCCAACCAAATCCGTTCTGAAGACTCCCTATGAGCTTTGGATCGGTAAGAAACCAAGTGTAAGACACTTGAAAATTTGGGGTTATCTGCCACATGTTAAAAGAACTAGTGCTGACAAATTGGAATCTAAGACCAGTCATTGCCTATTTGTAGGTTACCCCAAAGGCTTTGTAGGATACCTATTCTATGATCTGAAAGAACAAAATGTGTTTTGCAGTCGAAATGCCTGTTTCTTAGAAGAATATTACATCCTGGAGAATCTTCAGCAAGAAGTTGTTCTTGATGAGAAGAGCCCAGGAGTAGTGGGAGATGTCCCACAAGCTCCAGATACTCAACCTAGAAGGTCTACCTGGGTATCCAAGCCTCTAGTTCGTTATGGCTATGACCAAGAAAGTTACTTGGTGGAAGCCATGAAAAGTAAGGATATCTCATGACTTATGCGGAAGCTATGTTGGACATAGATTCCTTGAAGATGATAGATGCCATGAAAGTCGAGATGGACTCGTTGGAGACCAACAAGGTCTGGACTCGTGTGAACCCACCCCCTGGGGTGAAAGCAATTGGTTGCAAGTGGATTTACAAGAAGAAGAAGGGCCCAGATGGTAACATTGAAACCTATAAAGCTCGTCTTATGGCGAAAGGGTACACTCAGAAAGAGGGAATCAACTATGAGGAGACCTTTTCGCCGATGGATATACTAAAGTCTATTAGGATCTTGCTAGTCGTAGTAGCATACCATAACTATGAGATTTGGCAAATGGATGTCAAAACTGCGCTCCTAAATGGAAATCTTACTAAAGATATCTATATGTAGCAACCACAGGGATTCATTGATGCAGGTCAGAAACACTTGGTATGCAAACTTAACTGATCCATATATGGACTGAAGCAGGCTTCTATGAGTTGGAACACCCGGTTTGACTCTACTATCAAATAGTTTGACTTTGAACAAAATCCGGATGAACCCAATGTTTACAAGAAAACCAGTGGGGATAAGGTTACATTTTTGGTTCTGTATGTAGATGACATTCTACTCGTTGGGAATGATGTATGAATGTTAACAATGGTGAAAGTGTGGCTTTCATAGTAATTCTCCATAAAGATCTTGGAGAAGTCACCTATATCTTGGGACTTCGGCTCTATAGAGATAAATCGAAGAGGATAATAGGATTATCCCAACCTACTTACATTGACAAAATTGTCAAAGATACAGTATGGAGAACTCCAAGAAAGAAAATGTTCTTTTCAGGCACAGAGTCACTCTCTCCAAGGTTATGTCTCCCAAGACTCCTGAAGAGATTGAGGGCATGAAGGAGATTCCCTATGCCTCAGTCGTAGGGAGCATCATGTATGCCATGCTGTGCACTCGTCTTGACATTGCTCAGGCAGTGAGTGTGGTAAGTAGATACCAGTCTAACTCAGGATAGGAATACTAGACAGCTGTAAAGAACATACTAAAATATCTTCGAAGGACAAAAGAGTTTTGTCTGGTATTCAGTGGTAGTTCACTACATACCCTAGGGTATACTGATGCCGATTTTCAGTCAAATCCAAATGATAGAAAGTCTACATCTGGGTACATCTTTACGATGGGGACCTGTGCAGTTAGTTGGAAAAGCAGCAAACAAGGTTCCACCATAGAAGTCGAATACATTGTCGTAAGTGAAGCTGCTAAAGAAGTCGTCTGGATGAAGAAGTTCATTCAGGAATTAGGAGTAGTTTCATCTAGCACATCACCCATTCCACTGTTGTGTGACAGCAATGGAGCTATAGCTCAGGCTAAGGAGCCACGAGCCCACTCAAAGTCAAAGCACATTGAGAGGAAGAACCATGTACTGCGGGAGATAATTGGAAGAGGGGACGTCCTGATTCAGAAGGTAGCATCAGCGGAGAATGTAGCAGACCCATTGACTAAGCCACTTACACAGAAAGTGTTTGAGAAACACGTGGAAAGTATGGGAGTCCGACTTGTACCTGATTGGACCTAAGTGCAAGTGGGAGCTGTTAAACAGTTATGCCCTTAGCTCTAATCAAATTGATGTATCTTTTCACACTTATTGTAAATAAATAAAGTACATAATTGATTCATGTCATTGTGGTGTGTTTCTGTGTAATACCCTTAAACTGGACACTAATGAGACTCGTGTTAGCTTAGAATCTTCACAGCCGTTGGATAGATCTGGGGAGATTTATCCAACCAAGGTTGACACTGATGTGCCGCCAAGTTGGTTGGGGTGGCTTGTCTCACCTACCAGGGTGAGACCTGAGGTACATGTAGTGTGGGTTTTCTTGAAACCCTGAATCGGACCAAATTCCAGTATTGCCCTGTCTATGGGCAAAATTGTTATGTTACATCTAACCCCTAGACTCGATTATGATACTGCACTAGGTGTCGGATTGAGCTGTCTTTGATGTATCAACCAGTGAGATCCTTAGAGGGGGTCAAAACCTGGGTATGTTGGGACAGTCCGAGAATTCACCTGAGTGGGTGATCATAGTGACAAGATCCGCCCCTTTGTCGGACAAAGTGAATGATCGGGGAATGCATTCTCTCTAATGGAAACCTAAATTGCAAGTAGTTGATTTCAAAAGTTGAGATTTATTTTGCAAAATATTATTATATAGAGATATACATATATATATATTATGGTTTCAGAATGTTTGCAAAAGGTTTTAATTCCCGGGGTCCATATGAGTAGACAGTGCAACACTGTACCTTGCATCTGAGGGAGAGGTCGCCTCTTGTCGGGCAGTGTTTGATCATTATGGGCTGAGAGGTTAAGTGTAAGACCATTAAACGTAATACCTTATGGGATAATCTTGCATCTGCCCACAGTCCTTAGGTTTTCATAAGGTGGCTAGACCCAAGGACCATTTACTGTGAATGTTGGGCCCATTAAGAGCCCATGGTGATGGACTCAGGGGTTCACTGTCTCATACAGTGAATTCGGCCAGGCCTTGTAACAAACGCTGGGCTGAACCCACGTGGCTAATGTGTAGACCAATGTTTGGGTCCCACGCCATACAAAGAGAGCCAACTAGGCAGCAGGTTAAGGGGTAAGTGAGCACATAAGCTTAATGGTCCTAAAGCCCAATTCGAACTGGGCTTAAATTAGTTAAATAAAAGATGGCAAGATCTGATTTATAATCTGATTAGGATTAGTTGAAAGGATAAGATAAGTCTAATCCATTTAAGAATCCAAATCCAAATATCAGATTTGGATCAAAAAACTCTCTCCTAATTAGATTAGGAGGCTGATCCAAATAAAACTTAAAATAGGGGGCAAATTCTTCAGTTTTAACACACAGCAACATGCAGAATTATCTCATATTCTTTCCATCCCTACCCAGTTCGATCTCCTCTTGTGGAATAGATCAAGAAAGGTTCTTGATATTGTTTCTTGATTGAAGAAACAATCTGAAGTCGTGCTCACTAGCCCCTGTTCGATTCTTGCTGAAGAGCCATCCTGTTGATCCTGCTTCTTCACACACTGTGTCATCTTCAGTGGAAGCGGGTTTTGGTCTTCTCCTTGGGTGTGAACACCTTCATTGAGAGTTATTGCTACTTCCTATCAGGTATATCCCTTTCCTCCCTTTTGGTTTCAGATCTGGTCCGGTTTTTAGTTTCAAGATTGATCATTGAAAATGCAGTTTTCTAAAATAGGGAATGCAATTCCCATATGGGAGAGAGAGAAATTTTTGAAATTTTGCCCAACATTCCTGTAGGGGTTGGCTATCCATATGATGGATCTCTCATCCCTTCAGTCTAGAGTGTGTTCGATGGTAGCAAGTTATGCTTCTTGACAAAATACTTCTATCAATAAGTTGGGGGCTAGTTGTAAGTACATAAGTTCACAGTGGCATAAATTGTGACGATGACCTTGATAGCACAAAGGTAATCACAATACGAGCTATGATGAACATTATATTTGCTGTTAAAATCACCACAAGGAATATCGATCACCCAAAATCACGTAAAAATTGCAATAACACTAGCGATATCACCACAAAGAGAGAGGCCATAACTGCTAGTAGAAGTTCGTACAAGCTTGAGAAAAAACATACCACATAGACAACTAAGATAGTAACCTATTCTTTGCGAATGAGTGAAAGAATGGTAGGATCCATCTAATGGACGCCATAAAGGTTGCGGAATGGGTGGGGCGAATTTCAAAAATTTCCTACCTTCTCCCAACTGGGAATCATATTCCCTGAATTTAGAATACAATATTCAAGGATCTACTTGAACCCTAATCAAACCAGATCTGTACCAAAAGATAAATGGGAGGATTATACCTGATCCGGAGAAGCAGTATCTCCCAAAGTTGGTGTTCACGCCCAAAGAATGCTCCAAGATCTGTCCCTGCTGAAGATGACACAGCTGTGGATGGAACAGAACCAGCAGGGTGCGTCCTACACACTGGATCCTTCACAAGAATCCCCTGGATGTACTAAACACTGAATTCTTTCAGTCTTTCTTGCAAGACTGATGTCAAGAACTGGTTTCTTGACTTTCTTTTCTGCAAAGATCAAATCTTGCAACAATGCAGATGGCGGCGGCAGGAGGAGATTTCCAGAAACGAAAAAGCTGAACTGTTTTCTTTTTCTGGAGAGAATGAGATCTAATCTCAATTCGCAGGAACCTTTCTTGCTTACCAGAACCTCTTGGATCGAAATCTAATTTCCTTCTCTTGGTTCATTCGAAATCTCCTCCTTTCTTCTTGATTAAGAAATCTCCTAATTAGGAGTTATCCCAATCCAAATCAGTATTTGGATAGGGGATACTCTTAATCCTTTTCCCAGATAGAGTTAGCTTACTCCTGATCTTATCAGGAGGTTACCAGATTCAAATCTGATTTGAATTTGGTCTCTAAGAGTGGATAAGGCTAAGAGCCCAATCCTTTTTGCCAACTTCAATCTCAAATTCGCCCCATTGATGGGTGATCATATCAGCCCACTTCGAAATGGGCTTTAGGCCCATTGAGTATTCAGTGTTTAATTAGTTTCCAATCTGCTGCCCAGTTGGGCTTCTTTGTATGGCGTGGGACCCAAGCATTGATCTACACACCAGCCACATGGGTTCGGCCCAGCCTTTAATACAAGGCCCAGCCAAATTCACTGAAAATCTCAATGAACCCCTTGAGTCCATCGTATGAACCCTATGGGCCCAACACTTACATTAAGTGGTCCCTGGGCCAAGCCATCTTATAAAAACCCAGGGACTGTGGGCAGGTGCAAGATTAGCCCATCAGGTATTGTCCTAAATGGTCTTACACTTAACCTCTCAGCCCTTAATGATCAAGCACTGCCCGACAAGAGAGGACCTCTCCCTCGGCTGCAAGGAACAGTGCCGCACTCTCCTCTCACATGGATCCCGGGAATTAAAACCATTTGCAAACATTTTGAAACCGTACATATATATGTAAATATATTAATTTTGCAAAAACAAAATTCCAACGATTGAAATCAACTGCCGGCAGTTTGGTTTCCATCAGAGAGAGTGCATTCCCGATCATTACCCTTTGTCCGACAAAGTGGCTGATTCTGTCACTATGACCACCCACTCAGATGAATTCTCAAACTGCCCCAACATACCCAGGTTTTGATCCCCACTAAGGATCTCACTGATTGGCATATCAAAGGCAGCCTGATCCAACACCTAGTGAAGTGTCATAATCGAGTCTAGGGGTCAGGTGTAACTTTCCAGTTTTGCCCATCTATCTCTAAGGTCCAGGGCAAGACTGGAAATCTGGTCCGGTTCAAGGATTCAAGTAATCCCATGCTGTATGTGCCTCGGGTCTTACCCTGATGGCTGAGACAGGCCATCCCAACACTTGGTGGCACACCAGTATCAGCCTTGGCAGGATAAATCTCCCCAGACTTATCCAACGGCTGTGAACATTTAAAACTAACATGAGTCTCTACAAATGTCCAGTTTTAGGGTTTTACACAGAATTAAACCAAACAACATGAATCAAACATGCACTTTATTTATTTCCACTAAATAACAAAAGTACATCAAAATGATTGAAGCTAAGGGCATACAAAACTGTCTAACAATGAGGAAAGGACTTCATTCTTGATACGAGAACTTGAGCAAGCATAAAAGGGTTTGTAGTTAGAAACGTGCCCACGTGAGAGTCTTAAAGGATAGGAAAATCCCAATCCCAAAATATCCTCACTGGAAATGTAGTGAAACCTGGTTAAAGCTTGGTAGTAAACGCCCAGCAAATCATGATTACCTTCTTGAAATATGAAAAGCACCTCCTCAATGTCTCTTTTTTCAGCCTAAGATATCCAACTATAAAAAGAGGAAAATCCAAGCCCCCAGGGCCACGAGATTACCTCCGAAGCACAGGGAGAGAAACCCTACCTTCCTTGCAAATTTACAAACCTCTTATCAATATCCTTCTACTTTTTCATGCATCCCAGTCATCCGTTATCTTTCAGGGAGACCAACTTCAACCCCCCTTACCACCCCACCTACAAGTTGACTAATAGAGCTAACTTGTCAAAGGAGAAAGGTAATGACAAAGAGGCTAGAGCCAATTAAAACCTCATAGAGCGGTGTAAGAAGTTCATAGTTTAGGCCAATAGAAAAGGCTATAACTAGAAACAAATAGAAGAGGATATTAGAAAAAGGATTCCCTTGAAGGTTCGCCGAATCTAATACCATTTCAAGAAGGTAAAGCTCTTCTAGAAGTGTGAAGCTTAATGGAGGAGACTCATGCTCTTCCAATACATATAGCATAGGGTTTGATGGTCATTTGACAGTGGTGTTGGAAGGGTTAGAATCCATCTTATGGATGGCCGGACCATACTAGATGGCTGGGTGAAATTTCAAAAATTTTCTAACCCTTCTAGGAACCAATTTCCCGATGTTTTGAAAAACTGCATTTTTTCGAATAGATCTTGCACTGAACCGAACCAGATTTAAAACCAAATCAAAAGGGAAAATTATACCTGATACAAATACCACAAGCACATATCCCAAGGTGGAAGTTCACATCCAAATCAGTTCTAAAACTAGCCTCCACTAAAGATGGCACAATGTATAGGTGAAGTCGGTTCAGCAACATTGTTTTCTCCAAAACTACTATCCAATTTGCTTGGATTCAATGGGGTGAGTGAACCTAATCTTCCTCGACATTTTTCTTGCAAAACTAGAAGAAAAACATATCAATTAGGAGATTATCTAGTTTGCTTTGCTTTGCCCTCTTCTTATTTTATCTCCTTATGAGGCACTCTCCTAATCTAATTATGAGATTATCTATATCTGATTTGGACCTAGACTCTATTAAGATATCAGTATTATCCTCTTAAGAAGACAGGTGCTCCATATCCAATACCAAACCCATATTCGACCTAGAGCACAGCTTAATTAATCTTATTAATTTTGGGCCTATTTACTCCAAAGGCTCACGACCCAAGGTGTTGCATCATCACTTTAGGCCTGATATTTGGCGTGGGACCCCACAATGACCTTACACAAGCCCACATGGATTTGACCCAACCTCTAAAAGAGGCTAGGACGAATTCACTGTTCAGGGCAGTGAACCCCTGACCCAATCAACATTGGTCCAATTTGGGCTTAACATTTATACCTAAATGATCCTTGCATTCAACCACCCTATAAAGACCCAATGGATAATGGACTCATTTAAGACAAAGCCCATCAAGTAATCAGCTTTATAATGGTCTCTTACACTTAACCTCTCAAGCCATAATGATCAAACACAGCCCGACATGGAAGGACCTCTCCCCTGGTTGCAAGGTGCAATGCCACACTCTCTATTCAAATGGAACCCGGGATTAAAACCTTTTGCAAAGCATTTTTATAAAATAGTAGTGTATATAACATATAAATACTTTTGCAAAACCAAATTTCAAACACAAGTGAAATCCTCTCCAGCACTTTAGGTTTCCATCAGAGATAGTGTAAACCCTGATATTCACTTTGTCCAACAAAGGGGCCAATCCTATCACTATGATCACCCACTTAGGTGAATTCTTAGACTGCTCCAACATATTCAAGTATTTGACCCTTAAAAGATCTCACTAATTGGCATATCAAAGACAGCCCAGTCCAACACCTATTGCAGTACCATAATCACGTTAGAGGTTATGTGTAACTTTCTAATTCTGCCCATCTATCTCCAAGGTATATGGCATAACTAGAAATTGGTCTGGGTTCAGTGCTTCAAATAAACACCTACTAGTTGTGCTTGGGGTCTAACCCTAGCAGCTGAGACAAGCTGCTCCAACTCCTTGGTAGCACACCAGTGTCAGCCTTATAAGGATAAACTCCCCAAGTCTATCCAATGGCTGAGAACATTCTAAACTAACGTGAGTCTCTTAAGTGTCCAGTTTAAGAGGAAATATAGACAAACATACCAATATCAACATGAAACAATAATGTACTTTATTCTTTTACATATAAATGTTTATGTGCATCAAAGTGATCAGAGCTAAGAGCATACAATGTCTAACAAATGGAACCCTAGTGTGAATGAGGTTGAAATTTTGGGATCCCCTTGGGTGAAGGTGTGGTCATTGGAAACCTTTAAGAAATTATAGATTTAAATGGAGGTACCTTACAGAAGCTAGATGCATCAAAAATTAAGTATGGCAACCTTCGTTCGGGAGGGAGTTAGACTTGAAGTAGTTCCTACATCAATGGATTAGGTCATTTATGAAGTTAACATATAAGATTTGGTTACTGTCATTGATAGAATCTCAATAGTGGAAGGGCCAGTTGAAGGAAGAAGAAGAAGTTGACATGGCAAATTTCAAGACAAGTGGCAAGTTTGGAAAAGGACAAGAACGGTTTTCAAATTATATGGAGTAAACTGATAACCCTACATTTTGATGCCTTAAGGGCATCAATTCAGGGGTATTTTCGACCTTAGAGTAGTCAAAGTGTACCCTTTTCCCAGTTAAAAGCAATTATGTGACCTCTGAGGGTCTATGTGCAAATTATATAGAAAACTGGGAAGTTTTCTAGGTAGAAGTGCAGTTTTTGGGAACCTAGTGTGAAGACCAGCTGAGAGGGGGTGTTTTTGTGAAAAACTGAAAGCAGGAGGGCGCCTCCTAGCTGCTAAACCCAGTTTGGCGCCCCTCCTACTGTATTAGCATGCTCCCCACGTCTTAGCAAACCCTAGGGCGCCTTTTAACCCATTCTTTTCACTTTTAACAAACCCTAGCCACCCCTAACTGCTAAATCCTCACCTTCCATCCCTTATAATCTCCACCATCCATTCTAGTACACTCTCTTATTAGCATTCTAACCCTAGGAGCCACCTAACTTCTAATCTCCACTATTCAGCCTTTAGCCATTAAATCTCAGCCTTACATAATATTGGGTGCCTTATCCTTTTCTTCTCAGCCTTAAGATCACCCTAGAACCATCCTAACCCTTCATTCTAAACCCTAGGGCACCCATATTTTTGCTAAAACCCAGTTGCCACCCCTCTTTCTCTCTATTCCCAGTTGTGTCCACCCTTCTCTATAAAAAGGATCCTAGGGGCCCTATAGAAGGGATTGGTCAATTCACCCAGGTAAGAAGGAAGGTTAATCTTGAGAAGTTCAAAGGTAGAGGAAGAGGAGTACGCGCAGGCAAGAGGAGGGGTTCCTACTTGCAGTTCGCCAACACCACTACTACCACCTTTGGATTTGAATCCCAACCATTTTTTTCTTTAGTTCTAGAATTACTTTTTGTTCGTTAATTTCCAGTTTAATTTTTCCTTATTGCAAATTTATTTTTATTAGATATAATTTGTGTTTTATTTCTTTTCTACATATCTGAAATTCGGCCAGGTAAGACGGAAGGCCTAGCTCAAGAAGTTCGAGGGTCAAATGAGAGATCCGGAGACTGCTACCTCTGATCAGATTCTCAGACATTTTTTATTTTGTTTCTTTTATTGATTTGTTTCTGTTATTTATTTACTTTTTTATGCACTTGTTATTCCCAGTACTGTTCGAATTTGGTTTTAATTAATTAATTTTATATTTCTGCAACTTCCTACTTGCGTTCTCTTCTCTCGGATCTAAGAAAATATTAATTTTTCCCTTGCTTCCCTGTGGAGACGACCCGTTCTCACCCATTTACTATGTTAGTACTTGTTTGAGAATCAGTAAAATTCTATAAATGTTTAAATTGGTGTTCCGGAGTGTTTAACGATAAGCTCCATTATTCCTTCTACTGAAAGGTGGTGTATAGGGTGATAATTTTGATGAGTCCGGATCTCCTGCACTCAAAATGGTGTAGGTTGGGGTGCACTTTGAGTCACAAATGAACACGTCTGGTGTTCACATAGGCACCCCGCTCCCATGTGTGAAGGAGTACCAAACGGTAAAACTCCCTTTAACTTACAATATTTCTACTTTTAAAACTAAAAATTGTTAAAGTAAAAAAATAGAGAGAACCCAAGTCTTTTCAAACTTGCTGACTTTGGACTCCAAACGAAAACACCATGAAAGCCTAGTGCTATCCACCATTAACGATTGCATAATTCTTTTTCAAACTTAATCCAGGTCTGAAAAATCCACTTGTTTAGTTTCTTGAATCTTCACAATAGAACTCTTGGAAATATATATGGGGATTCAATCTTCTTCAAATCATTAAAGGGATTCAATAACGAGTCATAGGTCTTCTTCTTCTTCAAATCTTTAGACTGCTTCTTTGTAGTTCTCTCTTTTTTTTTTCATTGAAAGCACATTTAATTACATTAAACATGAAGAGATTAGTAGAATTGTCACAATTTTCTTCTAAATAGAACATGATCAACTTTATAGTGGGGAATTGATTTGAGCTTCCCGATGGTTGTTATCCCCCTAAATGGTTTTAACTATTTAGAGTGGTCAAAGAGGATTAAGTTGTGTATATCACTGCAAGGGGAAAATTAGGGTATACCAATGGGAAGATTAAAAGAACCTAGATCTGGAAGTGCAGAGCATGAAAATGGATATAGAAAAGCAACATTGTGATGTCGTGGCTATTAGTATCCATGCAGCTTCAAGTGAGAAGGAATTTCATGTGGGCTAAGACAGCCTATGAAATTTAGGAGCAAGTCAAGTCTACCTATTTGGAGCAATGACACTATGCTAATATTTATCAACTATAAGCAGAATCATCTACCTGTAAACAAGGGGAGATAAGTCTTTTTGTGCATTACTCTGACTTGACTTCAATCTGGAAAGAGATGGACCATTGTCAGAATATGAACTGGAAATGTGATGACAATGCAAAAGCTTACAAGACTTTTGCCTCACAGCAATGGATGTATGTTTTCCTCCTGGGTCTGAGTCCTACATATGAATCCATTGGGTTCCATTTGGTTTGGGGAATGGGAAGGTAACATATGGAATATTTTAGAGGATTCCTCCCTTCCATGAAAGGGTGGATTCGAGCCGAGCCAAACCAAATAGTACAAGGCTTGAGCTCGACTCGAGACTGTTCTTTAAGGCTCGAGCTTGAGCTCGAGCTTGGTTTGAGTCAAAACCTTAAGCTCGAGCTCGATTTTGAGAAAAAATATTTTATTAAAATAAAAAAATTATATATAAAAATATTTTTTATTTGATATTTAAAAAATTAAGAATTATAATAATTAATAATTATAATATTTTATTATCTATATTATTTTTTATAATTTTATTATATATATTATTATATATTATATATATTAAATATATATATATATATTCAATCCAGCTCGCGACCCTCACGAGTCGAGCACTAGTAGGCTCTAGCTCGGCTCGTTTAATAATCGAGTCAGTGAATTAGGCTCGAGCTCGAGCAACTCGTGAAAAGTTCGGCTCGTTGACACCCCTACTTCCATGTTTGGTTTGCGGGATGTCATGAGATGGGATGGAAAAAAGGTGGGATTATAGATCCCAATTCTTGGGATGTGGAATCCCATCATTTTGGTGGGAAACAAGTGGGAATGTAGGGGGAAACTTATTTAACAAGAACAAACACCTTCCTTGTAGTATTTTTAAGAGATAATACTAGATCCATGACTCATAAACCAATTATCTATTATTTAATAACATATTAATAAAATAATTTAATGAAAACAATTAATAAAAGTAGTAATTATTTATTTTTTACAAAAACAAATATTAAAATTTATTAATTATGTCAAAAGTATAAAATAAAATATAAACTAATAAAAATAAAATATTAATTAATGTTAATAAGTATCTAATTAGTTAATATTAAATTAATAATTAACAATAAAATACAAAATCATAAAAATATTATTGATTAATTAAGAACTAACAAGAAAATATATAATTAAGAATTAAGACATGGGTATTAATAAACTATTATATTAATAATAACTTATAAATTAAAAAAAATTAAAATATTAATTAACTAATTATTGATTGTAAATAATTAATATCTAATTAAGAAAAAATAATAAATAATAAAAATGTTTATTAACTAATTAATAATTAATAAAAAATAGTTAATAATTAATTAACTAAGTAATTAATAAATAAAAATAAGGATTTTTTATTAATCTATTTAATGATTCAATAAAATAATAAAATAATAAAAATGTCAAATAATTAAAAATTATTAATTAATTCATAGTGAATAATAATAAAATAAATTTAAAATATTAACTCTTAATTAATAATTAATTAGATAATTTTCAATATTAATTAATTATAAGATTGTTTCATTAAAATATTAATAGTTAATAATTAATAATAGTAAAATATAAAATAATAACAATACTACTAATTAATTAATTAATAATTGTTACTAAAGCTCCACTATTTTCCCTTTTGCAACCAAACAATGGAACATAAAAAATTTCCACCCATTTTCCTTTTTCCCATCCCATCCCATCCCACGAAAATCTTTCCACAAACTAAATAAAGCCTTTGGGTACAGATCCTAGGAAGTAAGGACCTTTAAGAGAGTAGAAGTTTGACAAATAGTTCTAAGCATGAATTAATGGCTTTGGTGTCAAAAGGAGGTGCAAGTACAAGTGGTGGAAGTTCTTTTAAGATGGGGGAGTTTCAAAAGAAAGTAGATGACAAGATAAGTTATGGTGTACTTATTGTTAGAAGTCTAAGCATACTCTAACACTTGTTGGGATATTCATGGGAAGGCGAAATGGGCTCAAGAGTTGAGTAAGAAATCTAATTCATATTAAAGTAGGAAAATAAGGTAGTAGAGGGTCCAAGGAAATCCAATGCAACAAATATGGCTTCTCAAGAGACTTAGTTACCTACTACTACTATGAGTTAGGAACGTGCTTCTGGTTGTGACTCAGGGGAGATATTACTAATTCCTTTTATGACCATTTGGAGTTATACAGTAGGGCAATTCGTCAGATGGATAATTCTGCCCCTACCCACTCAACTCTCTTTGCATCTACACCAGGGAATTCTACCACAACTTTCCATGTGACTTCTGATTTACCTGACTCTCCTTAGATAATTGATTTAGGAGCGTCAAATCATATGACTAGTAAGTCAAATTGCTTTTAGTCCTATCATCTTCTCTCTAGTAGGGATAAGTAAGACTAAATGGTAGCTCATTTTTTACCATAGCTTATTAAAGAACCATCTCCCTCCCATTTGGACTTCATCTTTCTAATGTTTTGCATGATCCAAAAATGCCTATCAAACTGTTTTCTATTAGTAATATTACAAATTCATTAAACTATTCAATAACCTTCTTCCCTTCTTCTTGTTTTATATAGGGTTTGGCCTCGAGGAAGACAATTGGTAAGGGTTGTATGGTAGACGGGCTCTACATGCTAGGGAATAAGGTTGGTCTTGCAGTTAGAGTCTAAGAGTCAAGTCAATTTGTAACACAATCACCTTGGTCATTTATCTTTTGAGTCATTAAAAGTTTGATATCTTGAGTTATTTAAATCAATGTTAATGTCTAAATTTATGTGTCAAACTTGTTAGTTGAACAAACAATGTAGAACTCATTTTCCTTTGAAAAATAATAAATTTGAGTTTCCTTTTCATATTGTTTATTCTAATGTTTGGGGCCCTATTACTTTGCCTTCTAAGACTGGCTACATGTAGAGGTGTCAATAGGATTGGGTTGGTCTGACCCAATCCAATCCATTAAAATGTAAATGGACTGGATTGGTTCGAATCTAAACTGAATGAAATATCAAAAATTATATAAAAAAATAGAACATATAAAAAATTACAAAAATATATTAAAATGAAAAAATTGAAAATTACAAAAATATACCCTTTTGGCATTGAAAAAGCACTTTTGTAAAAGTGCTTTTATAAAAGCATTTTTATGAAAGTGCTTTTACAAAAGCACTTTTATGAAAGTACTTCGCAATAGTGCTTTCATAAAAGTACATTTATAAAAGTATTTCCATAGAAGTGCTTTAATAAAAGTACTTTGGTATAAGTGCTTTTATAAAAGTATTTTTATAAAAGTACTTTCATAGAAGTGCTTTTACAAAAGTGCTTTCGTAAAAGTGCTTTCGTAAAAATGCCTTCGTAAAAGTACTTTCAAAAAAGTACTTTTGTAAAAGTGTTTTCATAAAAGTACTTATCTAAAAGTACTTCCATAAAAGTGCTTTTATAAAAGTACTTCCATAAAAGTGCTTTTATAAAAGTACTTCCATAAAAGTGCTTTTATAAAAGTACTTCCATAAAAGTGCTTTCGTAAAAGTGCTTTTATAAAAGTACTTCCATAAAAATTCTTTTGTAAAAGCTATTTCATAAATGTGCTTTCGTGTAAAAGTACTTTTATAAAAGTTCTTTCATAAAAGCACTTTTATTAAAGTTCTTTTGTAAAAGTATTTTTGTAAAAATGCTTTCGTAAAAGTATTTTTGTAAAAGTGCTTTTATAAAAATACTTTTTATAAAATTACTTTTATAAAAGTGCTTTTGTGAAAGTGTTTTTGTAAAAATGCTTTCATAAAAGTGATATTATGTTGGCTTCAATTTTTATCGGTTTCAAATTTAACAAGGGTTTGGCCTCATGATCGGATTATTGAAAATTTAGTTTACGTCCAATTCAAACCAATGAGAATATGGACCAATTTATTTTGGATTGACCCAATCCAATAATTATAATGGACCATCCAAATCCAATTTGATAAAGTTTGGATCGGACTGGATCCAATCCAAAACTGGCCGATTGACACCCCTAGCTACAAGTACTTTATTACACTCATTTATGAGTATTCCAAGTATACATGGGTGTATCCAATGTGGTCTAGGGATGAAGTACCCAAAATTGTAAAAGAATTCCAATGAATGGTGTTTATCCAATTCTAGGCCAAAATCCAAATCTTCTAATCTAACAATGCCAAAGAGTATTTCCATAGTGACCTCACGGAATTTTTCGCTTCATGTGGATCCCTTCACCATAGCTCTTGTGCTCGAATACCTCAACAAAATAGTGTTGTGGAAAGAAAAACCAGCCATTTTTTTAAAGTTGACCTTGGATTACTTATACATTTGAACGTTCCAAAATGTTTTTGGCTAAAATTCTGTGTTGCATATCTTATCAATCGCATGCCTTCTCGGTGGTTGGAGTACAAGGCCCCGCATCAGCTTCTGTTTCCCAAGGTTTCTATGTTCCCTATGTTAGACAGTTTTTGTATGCCCTTAGCTTCAATCAGAATGATGTACATTATGAGTTTATTGTAAATGAATAAAGTACATATTTGATTCACGTTCCTTTGGTGTGTTTCTATGTAATCCCCTTAAACTGGACACTTAATGAGACTTGTGATGTGTGCATCATGGTGACACTAACAAGTGCACTAGCCGCTCAAGTAATAGAGTAGTGAGTGGAGTATCGTTCCCACGAGGACTTATGTAGCAACTACTAGTAATAAATCAGTCTACTGTTATCTGATCAACCGAAATGTAAAACTAATGAAAGACTGAAATTAAAACTACAAAGTTATTTCTAACACATTGGACCAAACACCTTGTATGCAAGTGAGGAGACAAGCTAAAGACGCATAGAAAAAATAAATTCAGAAACTAGTTTTCTAGATAATTCGAGTAGAATAGGATTCAGCCTTGGTTTGGTGAAATCCCAAAGCAATGAATAGCCTCTCTCGAGCACATGTTCAATCTATGCATGAGTGACGGTTCTTCTATCTCTAGCAAGAATCTAATCCCCATGCATGCATTCAGATCTAGCAATTCTAGGGCTTCATTTCAGCTGGATGATCATCAACTCAGCTGAATGAACACCAACCGAATTGTGCAAGTTATCTCTAACCTTGCACTCAATTCGGCTCTTGATTGGCAGATCTGAATTCTTAGAGTCTTTCTCAAGCACTCTAGGAATTCCAAGAAAGATGAACAATTCGGCCAGACTGAAATAAAGCTACCTGAATTCTTTCTCAAGTAATTCAGGTATTACAAGTTCAAGATCTGAAATCACAGATCTGATTTTATAGAGTAGCAGTTCGGATCTCACTATTTCATGATCTGAATTTACAGATCTGAGATTGGAAAATAGCAATTCAGACCTTGTAAATTCATGATCTGAAATTTCAGATCTGAGATTTTAGATTAACAGTTCGGCCAACAATCCACAATTAAAATTCCAAACAAGAAACTTCAAGATTGAATCTACTTTACTCGAATGAACTTAGAAAACAAATTACAGAATTGAATTTACATAAAATAAGCTTTGATTACAGCAACAAAGGAAAATTTGATGGAGAAATTACATAAATCTTAGTTGAATTCGATTACCAAATTGTGCAGAAATCAAGTGAGGATGAAACATTGATCTCCAATTGCTTTTTCCCCTTTCGGATTCAGCTTCTTCTTCTCATGATGTTGCTTGTTCCTCCTCTCCTCTCCTCTATTGCGCCTATCTCTCTCTCTTCTTCTCTCTTAGAACAAGAGCTCAAGGAGAGTTTGAAATTAGATGTTTGGACCCTTTTTCCCCCTCTAGAGGCCTCCTTATATAGGCTTTCAAGGAAGGTCTTGCCTCTTCTTGAAGTTTCTAGAATTGGGTGTATTACACCCCTCATGAACCTTCTAGAGTGCTCCCTCTTTCTCTTCAAGAAACTTCTAGGAGTTGCCGCCCCTAGCTCCCTTTGGGCTGCAACTTAGCTTGCTTTTGAGCACATGTAGGCTGCACTTTAGGCTGTTCTTTGGGCTGAAAATGGGCTAGGCCAAAATTTCCTTCTTGCTAGGCTTCTTCCCTTGGGTTTTCCCAACAGTTAGCTTGCACTACTTGGGCCGAATGAAACTCCCTTGTTCTCAAGGCTGGGCTGGGCTGAACTTGATAAATTTTGGGCTTTCTTTTCTTGCTTTTGCCTTCTTTTTCTTGAATTGGCTGCCCTTGAAATCTTTATTGCAATTAAGCTAAAAATAGGGCAAAATTCAATTAAATTCAGCATAAAATTTCATGCAAAAATCTCATAAAATATAGATAAATTGTAGGTTCATCAAATACCCCCACACTTAAGCTTTTGCTTGTCCTCAAGCAAAGACATCAGCCATAAACTAAACATTCCCCCCTTTTGTTCTCACAATTTACCTAGTGAACTTTTTAAGATAGAAATGCATTGAATAGTCAGGGAACTGTTGTAAGTGCTCAACTCTTATTCTTGTAAATTACCATTTAACATATATAAGATCCAAGGAAAGGAGAATACGAATTTCATCAAAGTCCAACCTTCACTCCCAATCAATATATAATTCAGCTCCTTAATTGTCAAAGTTAATAATCAAATTACACTAAGTTTCACATCTGTAACTTTATCTTAATGAGAGTTCAACTTAGAATGCCCACTTGGACCTCAACTGTCACCATCATTACTTATTTTAGGGGTGAGTGCATTTTATGCTCCATCTCACCCTTTTCTTTTTTTCTGTGTGAGTGCATTTTATGCTCCATCTCACACACTTTTTTTTTTCTGTATGAGTGCATTTTATGCTCCATCTCACACACTTTTTTTTCGGTGTGAGTGCATTTTATGCTCCATCTCACACTGGTCACATGCTTGAGGTAGATAAAAAAACTCGTGTTCTGAGTTGCTAGTTTTACTATTCAACTCAAAATAGCGGAGTCATTTTGGGTTGAATCTCATGTATCAGTAATTCAGATGTGCGCTAGCTTCCTTGACCATTAACAATGAAATCAAGTGCTTTCATACACATGAAGGTAGTTGGGGCTAGTCATGCTGAAAGACATATTCAACTCCCATTTTCTCATGCATATATCAAACTGAGTCATTCACAAGAATAAAAACTTAACAAGTACATCAATCTCCCTCAACTCATTGTATTCCTTCTAAAAAAAATCACCTAATAAATAGCAATGAACTTGGGGGGTTCCAGTTTACTTGGATATGTCATTGCCTGCAAATGTGTGTTTGGGGTGAATGAGGTGCATGGCTTCAGCCCCCAAATTCTAGTTCTCAGGCTCACTCCCCCACACTTAAGATGAACATTGTCCTCAATGTTCGTAGTGTTAGGGAGTAACAATAAAACTAGCAAGAGCATCATCAAGTAATAGGAGGAGTTTAGAGGACTTCCCTGAAGATCATTCTTAAATTCTGCAATATGTTGTCGGTGGAAAACTTCTTCTGCTAGAAATCACTTGCAAACTAGAAGAAGAGATCAGTATCTTTATGCAATTAAATTCTAAGAAAAACTAACTAAACTTAAATGCTATGAAAAATAAAAACAGAAAGCAAGTAAGACAGTTTATGACTAAGTATCTGAATTGGGAATTCTCCCAACAGCCTCTTATTCCCTTGGGTTTACCACGGTGTTACTAGGTAAACCCGGAACCCATTCTGAAATCATCTATACCAGCTGCCCAACCTGAGTTTCCAAGTTCCTTATCGATGTTTCATTATTCTGAAATCTAGTTTCCGCACTAGCTATGAACTTGGTCATCAGCTCCTCCAAGTTAGATTTCGGTTCCGGCTGATGGAAGTTTTGGTGGAAAGGCTTAGGTGCATGCTGATTCTGCCATAGCTGATTCAGGTGGCCTCTCCATCCGGGGTTATGGGCATGATGGTACTGATTTCCTGGCTGTCTTGTAAAGTTTCCAACAAATTCTACTTGTTCTGTGGACTGAAAAGACTAATTGCCAACTTGGCATTCAGTGCTATTATGGCCTCCCCCACACTTATCATACTGTACATGCATAGCTGCCATCTGCATGTCATCAAATTTTTTGCTAAGTGCTCCTATTTGTGCAAAGAGAGTTGTGTATGTATCCACATTATGAAGGCCATGCTGCTTTCTAACTGGTGTCCTTTCTGAATGCCATTGGTAGTTATTGGCTGCCATCTCCTCGATGAGTGCATGGGCAACCTCGGGAGTCTTATTGTTTATGGAGCCCCCAGCTGCTGCATCTAAGATGGCCTTGTTTGAATCGGTCAAACCATTATAAAATGTTTGCACCTGCAGCCAAATCGGAAGGCCATGGTGAGGAACCCTCCTTAGTAGCTCCTTGTAACGTTCCCAGGACTCATAGAGAGATTCCCCCTCTTGCTGGAAAAATGTAGTAATATCATTCCTCATTTTTGCAGTTTTAGAGGGGGGAAATACTTAGAGAGGAATCGGCTAGCCATTTCATCCCACGTGGCTATAGATCCTGCCGGTAATGAGTTTAACCATGCTTTGGCTTTATCCTTCAAAGAAAATGGGAATAACCTCAGCCTAATGGCATCATCACTTACCCCATTGTGTTTGAAGGTGTCACATATTTCTAAAAAGTTAGAAATGTGTGCATTGGGATCTTCGTGGGCCAAACCACAGAATTGCACCGTATTTTGAATCATTTGTATGATGGCCAGTTTGATCTCAAAGTTGTTAGCAGCAATATTGGGCCTGATAATGCTGGAGGCAGCTCTAGTGAGTGTGGGTTTGGCATAATCCATCATAGTCCTCTGCTCAGCCATTTCTTGAGCTTCTTGAGCTTCTTGATGGATTTGTCTAGCTGCTCTTAGACGGACACGGAGGGTTCTTTCAATCTCCGGGTCGTAGAGGATTTCCTCCAGCTCGACTTTGCTTGTTAGAAACTATGAAAGTCAAGGCAGTAAACCAGATAATACAAAAGAATATAAATAACTAACCTTATTAAAACTGCAAATGTATAGTGAATTATTGGAATACAAAAACCTACATCCTAAAATAAATAAATGCAGCTAACTAAAAGCAAATTTGAACCAACATCTTATTCAATATACAGAATTCAGTAGCAATTTACAAATTCTTAATCAGCTAACAATTTTTCTTAGTAAACAGGTCTGAAATCAGTAACCTCTGAGAGTAGAACAACAGTTTACAAATTCCTTCTCATTATACAGATCTGATTCCATTGCTGAAATCAGCAAAGAGATTGAAGTACACAGATCTGAACTGCTGAGATCTGAAATCTCAGCAGCTACTGAGAACAGCAATATATAGATCTAAAATCAGTTCTGAAATCTTAGTAACTACTGAGAACAGCCATATACAGAACAACTGCGACTGCTACTGATATCAGATCAGACCCCACTGTTTTTATGAGTTATGCATCACCAAACACCAGCTAAAGTGGCCATACTAAAACTGAGCAAATCAGCAAGATAACCCACTGATATCAGTAGTGAAGCATGCTGTATACAGATCTGTGCAAAACCGAAATCAATCAGTAAAAAGACATTTTAGTGTGCTCAGATCTGATAAGAGATTTCAGAAGAAAGAGCTAGTGTATACAGATCTGAATCTGTGGCTATACTATGCATGGTAGCAAAGTTTTAGATCTGTATATACCACAAATACAGATCTGAAACTCAGAATTGAAAGTTATAGCAGCAAGTTATACAAATAAGATTCGGTATGTGTTCAGATCTGATTGCAGAAGTGATAGGTAAGGTAATCAGATCTGAACCACATTATTTTCATAAGATATGCAGACCAAAAAGAGCAGAAGCTATAGCAATAATGAGTTCATATTTGATTTTTGATTTCAGAAGTAACAAGAAAAGTAATTAGATCTGAACTACACTCTTTTGAGTAGCAGCTACTCAATTTGAAATCAGTGGTTAAGGTCTGAAATCATGCATAACCTGAGATCAGATCAGTGTAACAGGTCTAAATCCATGCATAACCTCTGATTCCAAATCAGGTCTGTTCTAGCTTGCTTCCCATATACTACAACCAGATCTGAATTCAGGCTGGAATCAAGAGCTTTAAACTTCTTATTATTTGTATAACTTGTATACATCAATTAGTTGCAGAGACCTGAAATCAGGTCTGCAACCTGTGCTACTGATAGCAGCTGAATTCAGATCCGAGTTAGATGAGTTCAGGTCTGAGTTTGGATGAACTCTGATCTGAATTCATTTAACTCAGAAGATTTCAGATCTGCAATCTGAGTTCACACCACCACCTAATAGGGTATAGATGTTGTACATGATTTCTACACCTTGGGATCTGAAGTTTATGAGGGTATAAGCAATAATCCTTTACACCTTCAGATCTGTAATTTTGCAATTCAGCAGCTACTGATGCTAAGTTCAGTAGCTAGAACCACAATTATCAGGGCTAATATGAGAATTCAGCAGGGTGTATTGGTGTATACAGATCTGAGATCAGTATATCAGGTCTGAAATCAAGAAATACCACTGATCTTATGTCTGTACACTAGTTGTTCTAGCTTGCTTCTCATCAGTCCTGATGTGTCTTCGAATGGGGGTGAGTTACAGATCTGAAATCAGACCTGTACTCACACCATTTCAGATATGATATCAGATCTGAAGCTCAGATTTGAAAGCAGACAAACCATTTTTTTTTCTTTTAAGATGGAGGAAAACTAACAGAAAAGAAAGTAAACTAACCAAAATCTTTTTATGTGAGTGCAGATCTGATTGTTGAATTCAAGAAACAACAAGTAATGCAATCAGATCTGTACTCTTTTGAGATAATGAATCTAACAAAAAAAAAAATATGATCAGATCTACATAAACTCAATTAAAATTGAAATTAAAGATGGAGCAATCAAATACTAAGAGAGAAAACCGGCTCCATCAATGAAACCATTGCATTCAAAACTGAAATTTAAGATGTAGAATTGAAACCCAGCAATGAATGCAAAGCTATAAATCAGATTAACAGTGGCTAATGGTTCCTAATATTGCTACAATAAGTCCTTGGCAACGGTGCCAAAAACTTGATGTGTGCATCATGGTGACACTAGCAAGTGCACTAGCCGCTCAAGTAATAGAGTAGTGAGTGGAGTATCGTTCCCACGAGGACTTATGTAGCAACTACTAGTAATAAATCAGTCTACTGTTATCTGATCAACCGAAATGTAAAACTAATGAAAAACTGAAATTAAAACTACAAAGTTATTTCTAACACATTGGACCAAACACCTTGTATGCAAGTGAGGAGACAAGCTAAAGATGCATATAAAAAATAAATCCAGCAACTAGTTTTCTAGGCAATTCGAGTAGAATAGGATTCAGCCTTGGTTTGGTGAAATCCCAAAGCAATGAACAGCCTCTCTCGAGCACATGTTCAATCTATGCATGAGTGACGGTTCTTCTATCTCTAGCAAGAATCTAATCCCCATGCATGCATTCAGATCTAACAATTCTAGGGCTTCATTTCAGTTGGATGATCATCAACTCAGCTGAATGAACACCAACCGAATTGTGCAAGTTATCTCTAACCTTGCACTCAACTCGGCTCTTGATTGGTAGATCTGAATTCTTAGAGTCTTT